>NC_052052.2:101114179-101414179 GCF_903992535.2 Arvicola amphibius | reverse complement strand
GAGCCTGATTTTGAATTTGTTTCTACATTTGTGTGTGTTGCACATGTGCTTGCACACTAATGTCGCGCTTCACATGTTGGGGTCAGAGGATAACTGGGGGAGTTGGTACTTTCCTTTTACCAGCTGGGTCTTGAGGACCGAACTCAGATCATCAGGCTTGGTGCCGAGTGCCTTTACCTGCTGAATCATCTCGGCCCTTGAGCTCGTTCTAAAAAGCCCACAGGTGATGACTCTTATCCGCAGCGGGAGACAATCTTAGGTCTCAGTCTCATCCCGGTGTTCTGGCTTCCAGATTTCCATTGTGTCTGTATCTAATCTCCCCACCCCCTCCCCCTGGCTTCCCCTACCTGTGTCTCTAGACCAGTTTTCTTCCCCCAGACTGCACATGCAGACGTTATGTTTGGGGCAAACTTGAAGCATTCTTTTCCTCATGACTAGCTCTGACATTCTTTCTTACGCTCTGTAAAATTGTTTTACCATCCTGCGTATTAATCAATATCGCCCATCGCCGGCACTGAGTAATGTCACCTCAGTCAGAAGACGGCTCTCTCAGCAGCGCTGACTGATGCTCTCCACTGCTGTGGAGGAGGGAAGCCCTTGGAGTATAGTGTAGTCAGCTCAGTGTTTTTCCAGAATGCCCAAGCTGCCACAGAACTAACTCGAAAGTGTCTTTGCTTTTCCCCTGCCAAATACTCCTCTTGATTCAAAATCTGTTAACAATTCAAAAGCCAAATCTGCCTCTAAGGTTACTGATCAGCCATCTCTTGTTGTTATGATTCCTGCCAGATTTAAAGACACCTGATCCAAGACAGTCCATCTCCCGAGGGTGCTCTCAGAGCATGGAGTTCCCAGGTTGCCTCTCCAAAGACCAGTGTATGCAACTCAGTTGCTATCCATCCGATTGCTGCTCTTGGAGGGTGGCAACCTGCTTTATGTCAACATGCACGCACGACAGCAGGCGTCTTGAGACCGCTGTGTCGATCCAGGCAGTCCAGTGGGAACCACATACTTTCAGCCATGTTTTGGCCAGGGTATACTTCCTAAAGCCAGTTCCTCTTATCTTCTCCTGTTCTTAGCTATAAGATATGTCCATATGCACAACAGCTCATAGCAGGCATCTGGAGACTGCTGTGTAGATCCGGGCAGTCCAGTGGGAACCGCAAGCGCTCAGCCATGTTTTGGTCAGTGTATACTTCCTAAAGCCAGCAATTCTCTTATTTTTTTTCTTTTCTTAGCTATAAAAAAAAAAAAAAGTACATATGTGCTCTCACCGGTTGACATTTTTGAAAGATCGCTGTCTGGCTTACAGTGGCTGCAGCAACTTTTAAGGCCAGGAGTGTTCCCTTTGGTTGCTTTCTGTCCCGAGGTTGAGGTTATGTTGATTTGACAGGAGGAGTAGTGAGTTGGCAGGGATGGAGATTAGTGCAGGCCCCGGGGCCTCGTCCTTCCTGTCTAGGCCTGTCTGTACCGTGAACTTGGCTTCCTCTGGCCTCCTGCCCTCCTGCCCTTTCAGCCTCAGCTCTGCTCCACCTGGATTTACTCTCAGAAAAGCAGCTGGTTCCTGGGGCTGGTGAGATGACTCCGTGTGCACACTGCTTGTTGTCCAAGCACGAGGACCTAAATTTGGTTTCCTGGCATCCATGGAAAAGCTGGGCAGGACAGCATGTGTCTGTAACCCCAGCGCTGAGGGGAATGTGGAGATAGGTAGAGGGTGGGGATCACTGACCCCCGAGCCTAGTCAAATAGGTGAGTGGCAGATTCAGTGAGAGACCCTGTCACCCAAAGTGGACCTCTGACCTTCACATGTGCATGTATAAGCAAACACATGTGTATATACCTGCATGCACCACACACACACACACACACTCACACACACCACACCACACACACACACACACACAGGAGGGTGAGAGAGGTTGGTCAAATTAGCTTATACTTAACGATTTTTGTTTTCAACACACTGCATAGATTGGAGAATCTATCCTTCTAAGGTTTATAATTCAGCGTTTTTAGTAAGTTCACAAGGTTGTACGATTGTCATCACTGTCTGATTCCAGGACATTTTTGTCACCTCTGAGAGAAACCATGCCCATCAGTAGTCACTCCTCATTCATTCCCCTTCAGCCCCTGGCTACCTCACCTCCTTTCCGTCTCTGACATGTGCCCAGTCCTATAAAGGCAATCACACGAGACCTCGTGTGGCTGCTTTTCTCCCTGGGCATACCCTTTCCAGGGGGTCACGACTTTACTCTTTTTTTTAATACCTGGATAATGTTTTGTTCACCCGTCAGCTGAGAAGCATTTGTGCTATTTCCACATTCTGGCATTGTGAACACTGTCGCTGTGAGCTCTTGTTCCTTGGTTTTGTGGGGTGTAGGTTTCATTTCCATGTGCTTTGGGGTTTACCTCTAAGATTAGACAGTCATGTCTATATAGCAATGCTACGTTTAATTAAAAATTTTAAAATTATAAAACCCCATCACAATTAGCCTGAATCACAGAGTAGCCTTGAGTCGTGCTATAAGGATGGATATGACTGCTTAATGCTGATTTTAATGGCAACGAGACAGAAAAGCTGGCTGTTGGTGACTAGCAGTGACCAGGCACTATTAATGTCTGTCAGGTTTCCTTATTGGGCATAGCTACATTTTCACATTTAAGTTGTTTGAGTTACTAGTTGAACTTTTTAAATCTTCAGTTATACTTAAACTGTAATTTTTTAAAGATTTATTTTTATTTATTTATTATGTATTCAACATTCTGCCTCCATGTGTGCCCGCACGCCAGAGGAGGGTGCCAGATCTCAGTACAGATGGTGTGAGCCACCATGTGGTGGCTGGGAATTGAACTCAGGACCTCTGGAAGAGCAGCCAGTGCTCTTAACCACTGAGCCATCTCTCCAGCCCCTTAAACTATGATTTTAAACAATGCGTATACTTTAAAATGTGAAGGGAATCTAATCATTAGAACAGATAAACGAAGACTTTGAAACTGACATGCTTTACTTTTACTGACACCCTGTAGAGGCAAATGTGACAGCCTTAACGGCAGTGGTTCTCAATCTGTGGGTCGCAGCACTAGTAAATGTAACAACCACTGGATTAAGGGGTTCATGAAGACCACATTAGCTTAGCACTGCTAACTTTTCATGTGTGCACCCATCCTTTGTTCTTGATTAGTTAATTGCATAGCATAATGAAACAGTTTCCCAAAATGTAATGTTTCACTACATTATTTGAAACACAGTCGTATCTTCATAGCCAAAGGAACTTAGAGCCAAATTGTTGTATCTTGTTGGATATTTATGTTATGCCCAAATCCTCAATCCCTGACAAGCTGACAAGGAAACCGAGTATCCCGTATGTAAAAGCAAAGAGCCTTTATTTTAATCAAGTTTGCAAACTTAGTCTCTTCGCATGTCCAATGTATTGGAATAATCAGAGATCCCTAGCTCAATTAGACTAGGGTTTTATAGTAGTAAAGGTGGGGGTGAGGGGTTTCTGAAGTTTTAAGACCCCTGATTGGCTGACATTTGTCTAGGGTTTCCTGGTGACTGTGTGCTGGCAGGTGTTTCTATCTACAGTGCTTGGAATGCCAGGAATTTCCTTTGAATGGTCTGCTCTTAGGTGGGGGTCAGGTGATCTCAGCTTGTGGTTTCTCCTGCAGCCCACCTTCATCTCAGGATAAACAATTAAGACTCTGGCCTCCATTTAAATTCATCGATGGCCAGAGTCCCAGGTGATAATGGTTGAAGGAAGTAAAGAACTAGATTATCATAGCTGGCCCTCACAATTTACAGTATTTAAGATGTTTACTTAAATGTTGCCAATTGTAGTACCAATGTCTTTGTCACTGAATTTTTTTCTCAGAACCTAAACACTGCATTATGTTCAAACCATTTGTATCCTGGGAGACCTTGGATCATATTTGGCAAGCCTCTATTTGTTTTGTGTTTGGGCATTTTTTCCTCTTAAGGAACTTGAACTTTGGGGGTAGACCTTTAAAGAATTGTATGGGCTCTAGTGGGCATAGTAACACTTGCCTGTAACCCCAGCACCCAGGAGGTACAGGAAAATTAAAGCTTCAAGAACAAAGTGAATTGGAGGCCAGCCTGGGCTATGTGAAACCCCATTTTATAAACAGAATTGTGTGGGCTCTAAAAATTTGGATCATGTCCTTTTAATGTGTTTTAACATTTCCTTAAATCAACATTGATTATAAATGTAATTTACTGAATACTAGATGTCAATATAGTGTCCTTTTGTGATACTCTTGTTATCCAAAAAGTATCTCTTAGCTTCCAGTGTAAAAATGCATTCAAAATTGTTTTATTTTTAAATAGTTGTAAAAAGTACTAGTCATAATGTCTTGCTCTTTTTATTATTATTAATTTATTAGAAGAAAAATAGGGTAAGTGCAATAAATTCTGAATTTTCCCCCATTTGTTCAAAAAGAAAAATAATTTAAAATTGTATTTTAGCGTGTGTATATCACAGTATGCAACTGGAGTCAGATACCTTGTCGGAGTCCTTTCTCTCTTTCCACTATGCAGATCTCAGGGACCCAACTAAGGTCATCAGGCTTGGCAGCAGGTGCCTTGACCCCCACCCCCCAAGCCAGCCAGCTCTGTGGCTGAGTTTCTAAGCAGCTGCCAAACTGTTTTCTAAAGAGGCTGCACTGTGATCCATTTCCACCAACACCTATAAAGGGCTCTAAATTCTTTAATACCTTGCCAGTGCTTGTTATGATCTGTGGTTTTGAATTCTACCCTTTAATAGGAGCGAAGTGGGCCTCCCTGTGGCTTTAATTTTCATTTTCTGCTAACTAATGTGTGTGGGCCAGCCATGATAAGCTAAGTCTGAGCAGATCACCCAAAGGAAGTTCTTTACTTCCAACCGTTATCACCTGGGACTCTGGCCATCAATGAATTTAAATAGAAGCCAGAGTCTCAGTAGTTTACCCTGAGGCAATGCCTGGCTGCAGGAGGAACCACAAGCTGAGATCACCCAACCCCCACCCAAGAACAAACCATTCAAAGAAAACGCCTGGCATTCTAAGCACTGTAGGTGGGAACACCTGCCAGCACTTCACCAGGACACCCTAGACAAATGTCAACCAATCAGGGGTCTTAAAACCTCAGAAACCCCTCACCCCCACCTTTACTACTATAAAACCCTATTCTAATTTAGCTCGGGGCTCTCCGGTTTTTCAATACGTTGGACATGTGGAGAGACCGAGTTTGCAAACTTGATTAAAATTAAGGTTTTTTTTTTTTGCTTTTACGTATGGAACTCAGTTTCCTTGTTGGCTTTTGTGGCGACTTTGCGGATTTGCGCGTAACATAATGATGTTAAGCTCTGTCATGTCCTATGGGTCATTTGTTCATCTTCTTTGGAGAAATGCCATTTAAATTTTTTTTGAGGTTTTATTTTATGTGTATTAGTGTTTTGCCTGCATGTATGTCTGTGTGCCACATGAATATGTACCCATGGAGGCCAGAAGAGGGTGTCAAACCTACTGGGACTAGAGTTACAGACAGTTGTTAGCGGCCACATGGGAGTTGGGACTTGAACTCTGGCCTTCAGGAAGAGCAGCCAATGGTTTTAACTGTTCCTTTAATGGCTTATCTTTTTTGTAAATTATGCATAATTGTTAGAGTTCTTTCCTGTATCCTGGACAGTGGACTTACACGGGATATATGATTTTCCATCATTTTTCCCTTTCTATGACCCATCTTTACATTTTTTGGGAAGCTTCCTTTGAAGTATACGAGATCTGGGTTTGCTCAATGTCCTATTGTCTATTATTATTATAATTATTACTAATTTTCGGGCAGTGTTTAAGATTCACCTCAGCTCAAATTTCTCCCATCCAAAATGGGAGAGGAGCTGTTGGGGTTCCTCTACCCTCCACACGTTTTTGTTACCCTCTCTTCTTGGCTCCCTGCGGTGGCTACATTCCTCATCACAGGCCTCTTCCTCTGTTTCTTTTTTCCTTTGGTTTTCGAGACTGGATTTCTTTGAGTAGCCCTGGCTACTCATTTCGTAGACCAGGCTCAAGCCAGCTCCCAGCAGACAAGTAAAGTCTGGAATCCTGGACTGACTGTACTAATCACATTTTAATTTCTTTATCTATTTTGCAGTGCTAAGGATCAAACCCAGGGTTCGACATGCTAGGTAAGCACTTTACCATTGAACTGACACCTGTCCTTCCAGTCCTTACTACTCTCTATCTCATAACTTCCTTCACCCATATCCACGGCAATGTCAAATTTAAGGGGCAAGGGCTGCCTAGTCCTCCCCGTTGTGGGCATTCGACTGGTGACAGTGGACTTGGCCTGAATGCCATCTGCTGACTGCTCTGGGTGCCAGTTGATGGATAAGTGACAGATTCTTGTGTTTTCAGAGAGGAGCAGGGCACGATGCTCTTCTAATGTATAAAATAAAACAATAAAATGAAGAGAATAGTTTGACATGAGAGGGTAGAAAAGAAGGAAAAATGATACTTATTGAGAAATGCCAGGGCTTTGGAGTGGTACTCTTGTTATTGTTATTATTATTACTAATTTTCCCAAAGATAAAAAAGGAAACTCACTAAATGAAAGACAAGTTGTTGGCTGATCTGAAGAAAGCAGGTCACTGGCCACTTAGAAAGGATATTTTGTCATCTAAGAAATATTCTACAATGGGGATTTTGTGAGGAGAATTTAAATGACAAACTCTTGACTCCTATCCCAAAAGACACACCGTGAAATTTAGAAAAGTTCATTGCTAGATGCAGAAATGGAGCCGGGCGGTGGTGGCGCACGCCTTTAATCCCAGCACTTGGGAGGCAGAGGCAGGTGGATCTCTGTGAGTTCGAGACCAGCCTGGTCTACAAGAGCTAGTTCCAGGACAGGCTCCAAAGCCACAGAGAAACCCTGTCTCGCCACAAAAAAAAAAAAAACAAACAAAAAAAAAAAACAGAAATGGAGAATTCCTGACATACCTTCAAGATGGAGGATAAAAATGGGGATCTCTTACTTAATTTCGTAATTGTACTCCATCGAGTTGAACAGGAAATGACCAATTTATGTCTTAAATGAGAAAGCAAACAGCCATGAAAGATGTGCTCTCTATGTGGCCCAGTAATGAAGGTGCTGCAGTATCAGCCAAGGGAATGAGTGAGTGTGGGGTGGAAGAACACTGTAATAGAGCCGTCTCTCTTCTTTCACCTTTGCGTGAGTTCTAGGGATTGAACTTGGGTCGCCAGCTTCTGCTGCAAGCGCCCTTACTGGTTGAACCATCTCACTGGTCCTAGAGGGAGATCTGCAAACAAAGGAAAACAGTAACCGGGCTATGGCATGATCCAAAGCGAGAGTGAACAAAGAATCAGTTTGCTGATGCAATAATCCAAATTAGACCAAATCAAACTGAATTAGAAAAAACCCTGGTTTAATGGATGCCAGAGCTCCCGGGTGGCCCTCAGAGAACATGGAGAAAGGGGAAGGAGAGCCAGAGGGTAAAGGGACGCTGGGAGACATCAAACGTTTGGGGATTATCACTGAAGAGCTTTTGAACCAGACAAAAGGTGAAATGACAGAGGACCTGGAAATGGCTGGGTATGGGTGAGGAAGGGACAAGGAAGACAGATGGGGCAGAAGAAAAGCAATCATTCCTAGGTCAGCAGCACCAGCAGGGGTCGCTAGAGAGAAGGTGAGAAACCCTCATGCCCAGACTGTGTATGCAGATCTGCTTGCAGAGTTCTAGACCACAACAGAAGAGAGCACTCCATCACTGAACCACATCCTCACTACAGTATTCTGGGAGAAAAGTCTGTCTTCTCTCTGTCATCTGTTTCAAAAATGTTTAAATGGAATAAACGACTAAAGAAAAGGCTTAGTGGTTAAGTGTTGTGTGATATTTTGATCCTGTTCTGACAAACAAAGCTTGCTTAGAGCCTAATACAAGTTAGGATAGAAAGTGAAGTAGGTACAACACTTTGAACTTACAAAAATAGGATAGACAAGGGAGTATTTTCTCTGAATTTGTCAAATGCAAATGGATTGGACATTGTTAGTGTAATTCTTACCTGTATATGTACATATAGTTATTGTACTTATTTCAATATAAGCTTTACTATATATGTATATGTATGTATATGTATAGTTTTACTATGTTAGTTAAAAAAATCTTCCTTTTTTTAGACAAAAAGGGGGAAATGCTGTGTGATATTTTGACCATGTTCTGACAAATAAAGCTTGCTTGGAGTCAGAGGGTGGAATTAGCCACTAGCCAACCAAAATTAACCACAGAGGTTTTGGAGGACTGAAGACAGATAGGACAGGAAGTAGTAAGGAGCACCTATTGCTCTTGCAGAGGGCATAAGTCTGCATCCAAGTCTGGCAGCTCATAACTACCCATAACTGTAGCTCTAGGGTAGTTTTCTTCCTATTCTGGTCCCCAAGAGCAACTGTTCTCATATACTCATACCCACATACATACACATAAAGTCACATGCCTTCATTCTCAGAGGCAGTTGAATCTCTGTGAGTTCAAGACTAGCTAGTATCTACGGCTAGCTCTAGGCCAATCAGGACTGTATAGCAAGACCCTGTTTTAAAAATAAAAGGAAAAAAATCTATATTTTTTATTTATTTTGCAGTCCTGAGAATCAAATCCAGGATATTTTACCCACCAGATGACTTAGCTTGGTTTGGAACTTTCTGTTTTAGTCCTGATTGGTCTCGAACTCTCGATCCTCCTGTCTTTGCTTCTGGAGTGCTGGGGCATGTGGCCACCAGGTCTGACTTTGTATGTGTATTTTCTTCCCTTCCAGGTAGAGGATGGGATAGAGATAATGAAAAAGATGTGGAGGTAATAAGTCAGTGAAGGCAAGGCAAATTAGAGAACTAAATTACTACATGGAGAAGGAGACAAATCTTCATGAAAATAACGACAGCAAGGAAGACAGAGGGGCCCTATATACATGATGGATGTGAAGGGAGAAATGAAGACAAACAGAAGTTAAGACTGAGATTCGAGCAGGAGCCAATGGTGAAACAGCTCCAGTGGACACCCTTGAGGGAAGGCTGGGAGGAGAAACACTGATGAAAAACTCAGAAAAGGAATGTTGACATGATATATTTTTTAATATACCCACATGCTTTTAGAATTTCTTCATAAGATGATGAATAAGTGAGTGTAAGTGTCAAATTTCTAGCTTAGAGAAAAAGTCAAGAACCTTTGTAGTCGAGTGAACCAAGGCCTTACATGCTAAGAAGAATGTTTTTCTTTCAGCTATATTCATTCATATTCACTCAACTTTAAAAAATTATTTCTGGTATTTGCTTAGGGTTTTTGTTTGTTTCCAGTGCTAGGAATGTAACTTCATTCCTTGGGTATCCCAGGCAATGCCTTAGGGGTTTTGTTGTTGATTCAAATGATTTTTATTGGAGACAGTAGTCCAAGATGGCTTAGCACTCACTGGGTCACCCATGTTGGCCTCAAACTCACAGCAATCCTCCGGTTTCAGCTCTTGGAGTGCTGGTGATGAAAGCAGGGGGTAGACATTGGTCAAGCAGTTTTAGGGTAGAATCTGCAAACATGGGCAGCTTTGACTCTTGTCCTTAGCTGGAAGGTGGAAATGCACTCCGTCTGCTCTGTGACTCTGACCTTGCTGGAGGCAGTGAATACCAGGAGGGAGGTCTGGGTTGTTCTCTGTCTTCTCTTAAATGAGCATGCCTGCCTGGAAACTGTTGGGGACTGTGGACCCCAACACCCTGAATTTCCTGTGACCCTCTGCCTGCTGGAGTAAACAGCTTGTTTTCCTATGTTTGCAGCTGCTCTGAGCAAACAACTTGTTTTGCAGCTGCTCTAAGCACAAGACCCTCAGGAGTTTCCGATGACAGAAGACTGGTTTCTGGTGGGCTTGCAGCTGAGAGTTAGGGCGTGGCCAGTAGTCAAGGAGACCCTATATAAGCTACCCTTGTTATTTTGGCCCTTTAAGGGGCAAGCCACGCCCACTCCCAGCGACCCCCCCCCCCCCCCTCTCCTTTCCTCTCCCTCTCTCCCTCTCCCTCTTGGGAATGGCTGCTCCCAGAGTCCGCTGCCTTCCTACAACTGCCGCCTGGGACTCGCCAGTATTTTTAAAAAACATTTAAACCCTGGCACACAATAAAAGGGGGTATTCTTGGTGCTACTCGTGTCCCTCTATGTGTGTGTTTCAATCTCCAGCCCCTTGCCCCACTCGTGAACCATACCATAATGCGTAGAGCAGGCGTTGTGCTACAGAAAACTGGAAGGTGCCAGCCACATGAGCCAGCCCTCACTATGCCTTGGTTTCTGCCATTAACAGCTCAAGCTTAGGGGCACCCCACTTTCTGGTGTTGGTTTCTGATGTTGGTAGCTCAGTCTTCTTTCCCTCAAACTCTTAACCATCATCCTGTAATAAAACTCCTTTCCTGGACTTCATTTGTCCAGAACCCCAGGCCCTTGAGTTATACTCACCTGAAACAGGAAAGCAAGGGTCTGGGGCTCTCAAAGGCCCCATTCCTTAAGTCACAGCATGTGCCACTATGCCCAACTATCATCCCAGGGCCTTAATGTTATAGGAATTCTGTCACCAGTTTGCTAGCCAATCGAGAGGAGGCTTTTAGTCACAGACTGTTCAAGTTGTATATAAACAGGACCCTACAGCTGCTAGCCTCTCAAAGGTGCCAACAGCCCTATCATTAAAATGGCTAACTGGTAAACCTGTCTGGGTGAAACAATGGCCTTTGACGTCAGAAAAACTATAAAAATTAGAACAGCTGGTATAGGCACAACTAAAGGCTCAACAAATTAAAGAATCGATCAGTCCTTGGAATTCTCCTATATTTGTCCTTAAAAAGGAATCTGAAAAATGGAGACTGTTAATAGATTTGAGAGCCATAAATAAAGTAATTCAATGGATGGGCTCTCTACAACCTGGAATTCCCCTGCATTCTCTATTACTTAAAGGATGGTCTATTATAGTTATTGATTTAAAAGACTGTTTCTTTACCTATTCAAGAACAGGATAAAGTAGATTTTGCCTTCATGGTGCCCACTTATAATAATTCACTGCGGCGAACCCCCCTGACCAGCAGGGAAGAACGACCACCGAGTCGAGGATCCTTCTCAAATCACGCTTTATTGGAGCCTCTTGGTTGTAGGGAGAGCAAAAGCGAGGGGCCCGGAGCACTAAACGGCAGCCGCTTATATAGGGAGAGTGGACACGGGTCATGCCTGCGGGAGGGTCTGTCTAGAGCCTTGCCTAATATGGAGTTGTTTACTCGGCGCTGCAGGGGCTCAGCGCCATCTTGTGATGGTGGCCGGCAAATCGGCTCCCTGCAGTTCCCCCTTTTAGTTTTTATAGCAAAGTAGGCAACAAGGGGTCTTATTCCCGTTCTGGCTCCCACCTCATGATGTGGGGGCCGATCAAGGGAGGCCCAGGCTCATGGTACTCCTTCTCCTGTGCAATGGGACAAACCCCTAGGAGGTGCAAAGGCAGTATCTCAAGCATTGTCTCAGCATACCTTCCCTGGTGCAATGGGAACAAGCCCTACAGGGGTGCAAAGGCTATGCAGGACAAATGCCTACTGGTTCTTAAGAACCGATAACCATATTTGGGGAGAGTCACCACACTCCAAAGCGGCTAAGGCCTGTAGGACAGCAACCTTATCTCTATTTGTTTGGGCTCGAAGACGGCAAATCAGCCACAAGCAGACCATGCATCCTCCCAGACAGCATGCCAGAAATATCCCAACCACCACCCATTCCTTAAAAAAGGAGAAAGCGGAAATATAGCCAATCAGAAAACTGTTTAAGGGTGATGGGTTGGACACAAGTATTATTCAGGATAGTGATCTGGAACAATTGATTCTGGAGAAACAGCTCCACTTCCCGCGACCAGTTCCCCGCCAGATACTCCCCAATTCTTCGTGACTCATTCCTGAAATTGTTAAAGATAAGAGAAGTAATGCACACATGTTTCTGATAGGAGACACATTCGATCTGGACCAGATGGGTGAATTTATCCATCTGAGTCTGCACATAATCTATCCTCTGATTGGCAGCTATTATGCCAGAAAGGATACGATTGTTGATTTTTTTGTTTGTTTGTTTTTTCGAGACAGGGTTTCTCTGCAGCTTTAGAGCCTGTCCTGGAACTAGCTCTTGTAGACCAGGCTGGTCTCGAACTCACAGAGATCTGCCTGCCTCTGCCTCCCGAGTGCTGGGATTAAAGGCGTGCGCCACCACCGCCCGGCACGATTGTTGATTTTATTCTGGGTTTCTAATGCATCAGCTGTTCTTGAAACCACGTCGTTAATTGTGGTCGCTGTTTGTACCTGATTAACCATGGCTATGAACTCTTATATTTTTGGTTGTGAGCCTAGCCTTTAACGGCTGAGCCATCTCTCCAGCCCTGTGACTCTGATATGCTACCAGAAACATTAAGGAGCCAAGTCTTAGTTAATTGTAGCGTCGCCAGGGCTGAGATGTCCATCGTGGCTCCTACTTCATTAGAGAGCAACCATTGATACCAGGACCATCCTGATCCGATAGTAGAATTTTGATTAGACTGATTATAAAGGTATCTCCTCATAGATGGGGATAGGGAGAACCCATAGGCAACCTGTGTCTTTTCCCAAGTCTTAGCTTGGCAGGCTGTAAATGTAGGTGGAAATGAAAAATCTGGAACACAGTGTGGTGATGCCCTAAAACGAGTGGCATTTTTAGGGGTGGATGCACCTCCCAACGGTACCATGGACTCCACTCTCATGGCCAAGGTGGTAGCATTACTGGGCCCTCCTCACCCTGAGGTGGCACCCTGAGTCACCTGGGCTAATGCTGTGCCCAGGGACCCTAACCCAACTTTACTCTGCATCAGGGGATCCATCCAATTGGTCAAGTTCTTGCGTTAAAACCTTATGCAGGATCCCTTCCCCTCAAGGGAGAAGCACAGAGTCCCATTTAGGGCTATCTTTGTAGCATTAAACAACTCCTGTTTAGCGTCTGAGTTAGGCAGACAGGGTGCCTCCAGATCGCAGGAGGTGGAAAACAGTGTGGGCAATATGGAGGAGTTAGCATGAACAGGCATCGGCATGGGCCAGGCCTTTGTTACCGCCCATAACGTCATTGGACTCGCGTTCAGCAGGGCTGTCTCCATTGCCAGGATCAGCATCCATGTTGTTGCAGCCCTCATCTTCAGCTGTTGGTGTCAGGCTCCTTGTCAGCCGTGTTGGTACCCAATGAGGGACTTCTTGACTCTGTGGGAAAACACAAACAGCTCCCCCGGATCCCGCAATGACTGGATCCGGTCCATACCATTTGTTATCCAACACATCTTTCCACATAACAGATACTCCCTTATCTTCGGGGGTCATGTTAGCATGTCTATCAGCCGCTGTTCGGCCTTGACCATCAAAAATTAAAAAATTAAATGTAAAAAATGCCAAGGCAATTCTATCCCTGGGGGATGCTGTTTCTGCTATTCCCCCTTTTTGTTTTGTTAGAATATCTTTGATGCTTCTGTTAGCCCTTTTCATGATCCCCTGGCCTTGGGGATTATATTTTTTACATTATATATTATATTATATTCATTTTAATATATTTTATTATATTATATTATATCATTTTATATTTTATTATATTATATTTTATTATATTTTATTTTATATTTTATTATATTTTATTTTTCTCTGTCCAAGGGCTCTCTTTGGCCCATTTTCCTGGACTTAAGTTTTGGATCCTTTTTCTTTTCCTTTTTTCCTTTTTCTTTTAGGCCTGTCCAAGTCTTCCCCTTTTGATTCCGATTCTGATAAGCTGTCCTGGTGTGTCATTAATGCCTCTCTACCTTTTCTAATTAGATCTGTATTATCACCCTCCCATAAGCAGTTGCCTATTCTTTCCTCATATTTAGCTCTTTCCAAGTCCTGTCCTAATTTTTCCCATGAAGGCAAGGTGAAATCCCCAGAAACCGCGAACCATGGTGCGTTCTGGTCAATGTCCTTCACGATCGTATCGATCGTGCTCCGAGAAACCTTCAGGCCATGCTGTTTAAGCAGCGCCTGCAGGGGACTAACCAGGTCGATGGTACAAGGACCAGCGCCATGAGTGTTGCCCATAATGCGGTCTTATGCACGGGCACCCTACCGGAGAGCCGCTTAAGCTACAGCGGTCTTACTTTCCCCTCAGAGAAAAGCCGTTTTATCTACAACGGACTTACTTCCGATTCTGACTAGGCGCTGTTGCAGTAACAAAGGCACTCTCTTGACCAGGCTTCTGGCAGCTCAATCAAAAACAACACAGGAACACACACATCACAATTACCACAAAAGCTAGGCAGAACACTTCAGGGCTCAACTCCAGCAATCATTATACCTGGGAGACTTGCTTACCGATGCGTCACGCTCCGCGTGTTGAGTTCTGGATCCTCTGGCCCCTCGCCCGGTGACCGAAAGATGTCCTGGCGTCCCGGGGTTCCGGCACCAATTGCGGCGAACCCCCCTGGCCAGCAGGGAAGAACGACCACCGAGTCGAGGATCCTTCTCAAATCACGCTTTATTGGAGCCTCTTGGTTGTAGGGAGAGCAAAAGCGAGGGGCCCGGAGCACTAAACGGCAGCCGCTTATATAGGGAGAGTGGACACGGGTCATGCCTGCAGGAGGGTCTGTCTAGAGCCTTGCCTAATATGGAGTTGTTTACTCGGTGCTGCAGGGGCTCAGCGCCATCTTGTGATGGTGGCCGGCAAATCGGCTCCCTGCAATTCACAGTCTGCTAAAAGATATCAGTGGAAAATTCTCCCACAAGGGATGTTAAACAACCCCACCTTGTGGCAGTATTTTGTGCAACAGCCATTGGAAATAATCTGTAAACAGTTTCCTCAAGCCACAATTTATCATTATATGGATGATTACTTTCTTATTCAAATGTAGATACCTTAGAAGAAACGATTAAGAAAGTAAAGAAAATTTTGCCTTACTGGGGATTACAAATTGATCCTGAAAAAATACAAAGAGGAGATTCTATTAATTACCTAGGATATAAAATAGACTTACAAAAAGTTCAACCACAAAAAGTAAAAGTCAGGAGAGAGCACTTGTGGATTCTTAATGATTTTCAAAAATTATTGGGAGACATTAACTGGGTACAGTCCACAATCAGATTAACAACTTAAGAACTAAGTAATTCATTTTAAACCTTACAAGGTGACAAGGACTTAAATAGTCCAAGAAAATTATCAGCTGAGCACAAAAAAGAGTTGGCTCTGGTAGAGAAAAAAAATACAGAATTCACAATGTGGATTGCTTGGATCCAGAGCTTGATAGTATCCTAGTTATTTTGCCTTCTACCATTCCCCTACTGGAATTCTTAGGCAGAGAAAAGATAATATTCTGAAATGGATATATTTGCCACATAAACAGAAAAAAGTAAAGACCTATGTAGTAAAGATTTCTGAATTGATTCTAAAAGGAAAATTGAGACTTCGTTAATTTAACAGAAATGAACCTATCAGAAATTGTAGTGCCTTTTACTAATACTGAAATTTCCTCTTTATGGGCAGAAAATGAACATTGGCAAAGAGATTGCAGTAATTTTTTTGAGAGAAATTAACAACAAATATCCCAAAAGCAAAAGACTTCAATTTATAAGAAAACCCAATTGGGTCCTTTCTCACATTGTATGGGAAACACCGATATCTGGAGCCCCTATGTTCTATACTGTTGCAAATAAATCAGGAAAGGTAGATTATAAATCAGAAATTTAAGTGAAGTGGCTCAAAGCCCTTATGATTCCGTTTAAACGTCAGAATTATATGTTACTATCCTAGTATTATTAGATTTTTCAGAACCTCTTAATATAGTCACTAACTCTCAATATGCAGAAAGGGTTGTTTTATGTATCAAAACTACTTATTCTTTACGATTCAGAATTAACTTCATTATTTATACAATTATAGGAAATAGTCAGGAATGGGAATCATATATATATATATATATATATATATATATATATATATATATATATATATATATCTCACATCAGATCCCATACAGGTCTACCAGGCTCTCTTGCACAAGGTAATGATGAAATTGTTCATTGACTATAAAGTAAAAAATGTGTTGGAAGTCTCAGAATTTCATAAGAAACACCATGTTAATAGCAAGGGTTCGAAAAGGAAATTTTCAATCACTTGACAACAAGCCAAGGAAATTTTAAGGAAATGTCCTACTTATTTTCTGTTCTCCACTACCTGGAGAACGTAACCCAAAGGGTACTCAAAGAAATGAAATTTGACAAATGCATGTGTTTTATTTTGCAGACTTTGGAAAGTAAAATATGTATACCATACCATAGATAAATATTCAGGATTTCAATGGTCAGCTGCTTTGAGTTCTGACAAGACTAATTCTGTAATTACACATCTATTAGAAGTTATGATCATCATGGGAATACCTGTACAAATCAAGACTGACAATGCTCCAGCATATGTCTTTAGTAAAATAAAACAGTTTTTTTTGCATATTACAATTACAAATATACCACACAATTCTACAGGATAAGCAGTTATATAAAAGATCTAATCACATGTTTAAAAATGCTTAATAAACAAAAAGGCAGATTGCACAAAGCTTTGTTGACTTTAAATTTTTTTAAAATTTGTTTTATTTTATGTGTGTGAGTGTTTGCTTGCATGTATACCTGTGTACCACGTGTGCAGTACCCACAGAAACCAGATGAGGGTGTTGGATCCCCTGGAACTGGAGTTACAGACAGTTGTGAGCCTCCCATGTGGGTGTTGGGATTGAACCTGGGTCCTCTGGAAGAGCAGCCAGTGCTCTTAACCACCGAGTCATCTCTCCAGCCACAACTTTAAATTTTTAAATGCTAATGAAAGGGAAAGAACAGCTGCAGAAAGACATTAAATAAAAGAAGAGAAAAAAAAAAAACACCGAACTAAGCCAGCCAGTAAACTTCAAAGATGTGTTGACCTCAGTATGGAAACCAGGATATGTATTGCATTGGCAAAGAGGTTTTGCTTTTGTTTCCTCAGGAGAAGGAAGGCTATGGATACCATCAAAATTGATAAAGATTCAACTCTAACAGGAGAGACTTCTTGATTAAGAGAGGTAATAGTTCATTAACCAATGTGGCAATTGAACCTGATGAAAGGGAAAACTTATCAAATTCAGCCCTTGAATCTACTTTCAAACTAAAAAAGAAACTACTAGTCTTAAATAATTTATATTGTTATGGATTTTTATAGAGTGATACAAATTTAAGGTTATTTTTGTTACACTGTTTATGTTTCTACTTCTGTTTAAGATATTTTTTTACAGAGTTGGAGAGATGGCTCAGAGGTTAAAAGCACTGACTGTTCTTCCAGAGGTCCAGAGTTCAATTCCCAGCAACCACATGGTGGCTCACTACCATCTATAATGAGATCTGGTATCCTCTTCTGGGGTGCAGGTATGCATGCAGGCAGAACACTGTATATAATAAATAAATAAATCTTTTAAAAAGATATCTTTACATCATTATAAATTTGAGGTTATTGACCTTATACTGTACATCTGTTTCTAGTTTACTTAAAATATTTCTATATAGCTTGTACCTATATAGCTTATTTAATTATACAATGGGAAGTTTTAGTCCTTAAAAGCTATTTAGGATAAGAAAGAATACAGGCTAATAGTAACCCATAACTATCAAACTTAAAGTCATATAGTTAGGTTTTCTAGGAATACAGAGATATATTTCAGATAGATAGGTAATCTTCAAAAACTTCAAAGACCTACATAATATAGCATTTAAAATGTTTTAATAATTTAGACTTTTCTCAACATGAGATGCATCTGCTCCTGGCAGCACTAGTCTATTTCTAAAGAGGATGATGGGCACTACAGAAACTCCATATGGAGTTTGCTTTTTTGTGTCAAAAGCTAGCCATTAGGGCAAGAAACTGCCCTTGCCTCAACTGCTGACAGTACGCTGTTCAAACTGGACAAGCAGGACACAAAGAAAGGTGACTGTTGAACTTTACCAAGACAGGGTAGGACAGTTCTTCAAAATTGCCTGCTTTTGAAAAAAGTCTGCCAGATATTCTAGACTTGTAGGCCAAAGATGGATGTGCCAACATTGCAGAGGACTTATGTGACTGCCTAGGCGGCCGCTGTTTCTGTCATTTCTCACATCTTTTTTTCCTGAAACTGCTTGTTTGTACTTCTTGCTTCCTCAGGTAATATTATTCCCTTCTCAGGTCTTTGATGGAGTTGAAGACTAAATAGTTACCATTACAGTCCTCTCAAGTCTTGGCAAAAAGCTTATTAGGTACAAAACTTTGGACTCTTCAGGAGAGGACAGCTGATAGAATAATCTCTATAAATTTTCCAATTACTTATGGACTGGACATTGAGAATGTATTTCTTACTTGATAATTGTTCTTGTGGTATGTAGTTTCATTTTTATTTGTTAAGGTTATTACCTTTCCTTTCTACTTGGACAATATTTGATATTAATTCTTACTGTATATAGTTTTACTATGTTAGAACCTTTCCTTCTTAATTAGACAAGAAAGGGAGAGATGTTATGGGAATTCTGTCACTGGTCTGCTAGCTGAATGAGAGGAGCATTTTGGTCCAAGAGTCAGGGTCTTCATTGGGGATGGATGTGACTGAGAGATGTAGTGGAGTGAAGAGGTAGGTACGTGGTCTTTTCAAGTCAGGAAGCAGCAGGACTTTTCCACGATAGCTTATGACCCACCTCAGGTTTCTATCTTATATTTTATTCTGTAGTTCCATAACAAATAAACATAAGTCAGTAACACTTTAATGCACTCTTAGAAATTTGAAATGTCAACAAATAGGAAATTGTGTATTTGCTCTACTTCTTTCTTCCACTCACTCTGTGTACCCACACACATTCATACACACACACCAAAACACACACCCAAACTCACATTCATACCTCAAACTCACACACACACAACACACATACACACACACACCAAACTCACACATACACATACACACACACACATACACATACCTCAAACTCATACACACACCCAAACTCATATACATATCTCAAACTCACATACACACACCCCAAACTTATACATACCCCAAACTCATACATATACACATACTCCAAACTCATACACACACCCCAAATTTATACATACCCCAATCTCATACATATACACACACACCAAACTCAAACACACATACATACCAAACTCATACACACCCCAAAAAACTCTCCCTACCTTTCTTTTTCTCTGTCCCTGACATACATACAAAGTTTTCCCCTAAATGCTTGTGAACATTGTGAGACTTCAGTATACATTCTCTATAAATAAGGACATTCTTCTGTGTCCTGAGGACAAGTATCACCTCTGAGGAAGTTAATATTTAGGTAGTATTCAGGAGGTCATCCTATTTAAATATCGATCACACCAGGCATATTTTTAATTTTACTTTTTCCTCTTTAAATAAGAATTCAATTATGGTTCACCTCTTGTATTTGATGATTTTGTTTCATCTATTGAGAGTGTATAGACTTTTAAGCTCAATTTCATCTTTGAAAAATCGTTTTGTTTTTTTTTCCCTGAAGTGCTGGGCATAGGTAAAAATTCTTATACTGTATTTCTGTTTATGGTGCTGGGAGTGGACCAAAGGCACGCGAGGCCTTTCAGAGCTTTCCCCAGCCTTCTTTTTCCATCCCATTTGTGGCTTTAGTGAGCTCTGGGAAGGCGCTGGAAGGCTGGAGGGAGGGGCCAAGATAGCGCTGGGTTTAGTGGTGTGTTCTCAGGATCTGGTGCATAGCCTGGCGCCTGTTCCCTTGTTCATTCCTTTTCTCATTGCTGTGACCAAACACCTGGCAGAATCGGGGAAGAAAGGTGTGGGCAAGGCTCTGACTGCGGTGGTGAGATCCTCACAATCCTCACATTGTGGAGGACAAGGAGCAGAGAGCTGCTAGAGAAGGGACTGGACTATTAGCCTGCTAGTTATAGTCACCTCCCCTGGTGACTTTCTCCCGCGAGCCTAGCCCACCCCTGAAGGCCTCACAGCCCTCAGAATACATCAAAAACTTCCACCTGTGCCCCCAAGTCTGGGAATGTGCATTAGATTCAAACCACAACATGTAGCTACTCAGAAAGTGTACAAAAATTCAGCATTTTTTTTATTTACCTGCTAGATACTGTGCTCATTCCAAGTATCAAAGAAAGATTAAAAAGTTGATTTCTTCTCTGCTCTATAAGCATCACGGACCATGGAGTTACTACATAGGATCCTCAGGATATGCAAGAGGGTCATCTGACCTGGGCATGAGGGAGCAGAAAGGCTTCCAAGAAGAAGTGTTGCTTAAGCAGAAACCAACTCCATGTTTGCTGAGCTGAATGGGTTAAGTCACAGGGGGAGTAAACTGTTTACAAATTTCTTTCTGGTTTGAAGTGTAAAATGGCAGCAAGACTATGGGCTAAGAGAAAGTGGGGACAACTGTAGCTCACATACAGGAAGCCCAGTGGCTGTGACGGGGAGGATACACTTTTGTGTTTTCTGAATCATCAATTGAGGTTTTAAAATACTTACTTTTATTATTTTAAAGTAAGTGTGTGTGTGTGTGTGTGTGTGTGCATTTGTGTATGGATATATGCACATGAGTACAGCTTCCCACAGAGGCCAGATGTATCAGATTCCCCCTGGAGATTGAGTTACACCCAGTATGGGTGCTGGGAACTGAACTCTGTGGGTTCTCTTAAAGAATAACGTGCACTTAAATACTGAGCCGTTTCTCCAACTCAAATACTGTTTTTTTAAATATTTATCAGGGCTGGAGAGATGGCTCAGTGGTTAAGAGCACCGCCTGCTCTTCCAAAGGTCCTGAGTTCAATTCCCAGCAACCACATGGTGGCTCACAACCATCTGTAATGAGATCTGGCGGGCGGGCATACATGGAGGCAGAACGTTGTATACATAATAAATAAATAAATCTTTAAAAAAATATTTATCATTGTTGTTGCTGTTGTTGTTATTGTTACTGTTATTAGTGTGTGCATGCATGTGCATGTGTGTGTAAAGTCCAGAAGAGGGCATCAACTCCCCTGGAGCTAGAATTACAGGTAGTTGTGAGCTGTACAATGTGGGTGCTGGGGGTCAAACTTCAGTCCACTGCAAGAACACCAAGTGCTAACCACTCGGCAATCTCTCCAGTCCCCTATTGATCTGTTTTATTAACAAAAACATTGGGCTGGAGAGAGAGCTCTGCCAGTAAGGAGCTTGCCGTGAAAGCGTGAGAACTTGAGCGTGGATTCCCAGAACCTATGTAGAAGGCCATAAGTGTGGTGTGCATGGTCAGCTGAACTTGGGTGCTGGGAACCGAACTCTGGTTTTCTGCAAGAACAGCAAGCATTCTTTTTTTTTTTTTTTTTTTTTTTTTTTGGTTTTTCGAGACAGGGTTTCCCTGTAGTTTCTAGAACCTGTCCTGGAACTAGCTCTTGTAGACCAGGCTGGCCTCGAACTCAGAGATCCGCCTGCCTCTGCCTCCCGAGTGCTGGGATTAAAGGCGTGCGCCACCACCGCCCGGCAACAGCAAGCATTCTTAACCACTGAGTCATCTCTCCAGCTCTCATCCTTAGTTCTGTATTGTCTGTGGGTATATATGGCCACAGTGTGAACCAGGAAAAGTATAATAACCATTATTATTACTATTATTCTTATTGATATTTTTGCGACAAAGTTTTTCCATGTAGTCCTGGGCAATGTAGATTTGGCTGTCCTTGAACTTTCAGGGATCCTCAAGCCTCTGATTTCTTCCTCCTCCTCCTTCTATTTCTTTATGTGTATGGGGGTTTTGCCTGTGTGTCTGTGCACTTCTTGCAGACCTGGTATCCTTGGAGGCCAGCAGGCATTGAATTAACTGGAGCTGGAGTTTCAGATGGTTGGGAGCCACCATGTGGATGCTGGGGATTGAACAGGAGGCTTCGTGAATACTAGGCAAGCTCTCTACCAACTGAGCTGTATCCTCAGGCCTGCCTGACTCTTGAATGCAGGGACTACAGGCATGAGCCACCATGCCCAGATCAAAGTTTGTTTTTGTTTTGTTTTTAATCTTTAAAGCAGGATCTCCTTAGGTGGCCAAGGATGACCTTGAGTTTCAAATTCTCCTGCCTTATCTCCCCATTGCTGGGACTGGGACTGCATATTTGGCTTAATGGGTGTTTTTGAGAAGGACTGTTTACAAGGAGAATGAGTGCAAATATGGTTATGAGAGAGTTAGCGCGCTGTCATGATCAAATCTGAATGACTGAAAAAGTTAGACTGACCCATTGATATTCTATCTTGACAATCTGGAAAAAGGAAGCACATGACAGGAACACCTGAGCCGCCTCATAATCTCAGCGTAACACAGGAAGGTGCTTTGCAGCTGGTGAAGGGCACAGAGGCTGAGTCAGACAGGCTGGAGTTTGAATCCCAGCTGCACTGGCTACTCACTAGCTCTGTGACCTTGGGAAGATGATTCCATTTTCCATTTTCCTAACTTTCGACACCTTTATCAGTGGATAAGGGCAGATGCCCATGTGGCAGCCTACTGGAAGGTGGTCATCAGGATAGGTAAAGCTACCAGGGATGAAGGTAGGTGAGCAAAGTGGGGGCTCCTCAATATTTCCCTCAAATTATTTCCAAAAACTAAGATGACCATGACTCTAGGGTGCTTGTTCCATGGGTGGGCAGAATGCTGTCACCTCTCCCCGTGGTTCTAGACACAGATGTGAAGCGTGTGGTTAACCCACCAACAAGACATTCTTGACATTCTTTTTTTTTTTTGGTTTTTCGAGACAGGGTTTCTCTGTGGCTTTGGAGCCTGTCCTGGAACTAGCTCTGTAGACCAGGCTGGTCTCGAACTCACAGAGATCCACCTGCCTCTGCCTCCCGAGTGCCGCCATCGCCCGGCCTAACAAGACATTCTTGATTGCTTCTTGGGAAGGGCTGGTTTTCTCTGCAGCCTTCCTTGGGAAAATGAATAGGATTTCGGTAATGGCAATTAGAAACCCATCACTGGAGTAAATGGCAGGGGCCTGGGGAGATGTCTCAGTGGGTTAAGAAGTTACTATGCAAGCATGAGGACCTGAGTTCAGATCCCTGGGACCCGGGTAAAGTCAGTCCCAACAGTCATCAGGAATCCCAGCATGACCATGGTGAGATGGGAGACGTGGCATGAGAATTCCCAGAGGCTCATGGTCCAGCTCGCTAGGTATAGGCAACAGTGAGGAAGAGCTCCTGCCTCAAACAAGCTGGGACTGACATCAATGCTATCCTTTGACCCCATTCCCTCCCTGACGCAAATATACACATGCACACACAAAAACATTTTAAAAAAAGATAAGGCAGTGTCAGTGGGGTGTCAGAACAATGCTGGTGTTTGAGATATGTGTTGAAACGGCAGCTTCGGACCTTTTTGGTTTTTTTTTTTTTTGTTTCATATAAATTCAGATCTGAGTATGAAAGGTGACTGGGTGACAGTGACAGTCAACTATCACCCAGCGGAGCCCTCAGTTTCTCCCATGTTTCTTTGGTGCCCTCACCCCCTGGGGCTTTCCTTTCATCTGGCCTGCTCATCCCCCCCCCCCCCCCTTGATTATCCATGCACACACTAGCAGTTTCGTTATGCTAAAACTGCAGTCACAGCAACAGGGCCTTTAAGGCCCCGGGCCTGGCTGGAACATCCCTATTGCTCTATGGATCTCCAGGGCCAGGCTGCCAGAGCCAGTAACTCAGTGAAAAAACAGACCTGAAGTTGAGTTCCTTTGGGATCTATTTGTTCAAATCCTCTGCATTTTAGCTACCCTTTGGGGGCTCTTAGTAACAAAATGGTTTCCAGAATTAACAAAAGCGGGGCTTGGAATGATGACTTAGCAGTTACGAGCACTTGCTGCTCTTCCAGAGGACCAGAGTGTAGCTCCCAGCACCCACATCATGTAACACAACCACCGGAAAACACCCTCTTCTGGAGTCCACGGGCAGCAGCACACACATGCCCGTGCTAATACACATAAGTAAACTTAAAAAATAAAATATCAAAACATTTCTACTAAAGTTAACAAAAATAGTGATTTATAAACATTTATTTGTGTACTTACTAGGAAAAAAGAGGATGATATACCAAAATACGCAGTTAACAGCTATTTATTGATCCAAATACTGTTATGGGTTCAGGGAGAGAAATTTACTGCCTTCCTAGATTTTACATTCTGTGGAGTAGTCAGGCAATAAACAGATACATGGAATATCATCATAGGACAGAAGGGCCACCAGAAAGAGTCTGTGGAGGTGTGGAGGGCTGGAGGAGCAAACAATGGGTTCAAGAGGGGGGAGGGAGGGGGGGAAGAGGGGAGGAGAGAGGGGGGAGGGGAGGGGGAGGGGGTACAGGACAGCAGGTGGCTTTTGCTGCTTCCTCTGTGCTTTTCTCTACCCATTACTGACAGCAAACACACACTCCTAGCTCTAGAAACAAGACACTTATCTGAAACAGCATTGTCCTAAGTAACAATGAGTGGCTATTCTACTTACTTTCATTTCTTACCTGGTTCTGTTTTGACAAAGGTCTCTTTGGCTTGGTTTACTTATCCATTGTATGCGGGGTGTGATGTTTCTGGGGAGAAAAGGGCAGGTGAATTTGCTGGTTTCCTTTTTTTTTCTTTTCTTTCCTCCCTCCCTCCCTCCCTCCCTCCCTCTTTTCTTTCCTTTCCTTTCTCTCTTTTCTTCCTTTTTGGTTTTTCGGGACAGGGTTTCTCTGTGTAGCTTTGGAGCCTGTCCTGGAACTAGCTCTTGTAGATCAGGCTGGCCTCAAACTCACAGAGATCCCTCTGCCTCTGCCTCCCGAGTGCTGGGATTAAAGGCATGTGCCACCACCTCCTGGCCTGTTTTTTTTTTTTTTTTTTTAATTTACCTTAGCCATGAAGCAAAATGAAGGACCTAACAAAAATGGGGCGGGGGGGGGGGGGTCCCGGGTGGAATCTGAATCACACCCTGGGAATGGCCACTCCCACCTAATTCCCATTTCCTGTTCTGGGTCTGTTTCTACTAGACAGAGGACACCCCTGAGATTGTTAGGACACCTACATACCTGAACCATGGGCCACTGTGGTCCTGCTCAGGACTCCGAGAAAACAGAGGTAGTGTCTGCGGCTGTGACGCTGCTGGTGGAATTGTCGCACCTGCTCAGTGTCTCAGCATGTAGGAGCCGTGTGGCTCCTGGAGGGGAGATCCGGGAACAGCCCTCACACCTATGTGGCTTGATTGACAGCAACTTGATGGGTAAACCGACAAAATGCTGCTTTGGAATGCAGCCCAGAGACTCGTGGGGCTTTTAGTCACCTGTGGCTCTGTGGTGGAAGGGAAACACCACCCTGATATACCTAGGTACGGAAGATCTTGTTGTTAGCTGGGATGTTGCGGTCAGAGAGGAAGTTCTGGGGTCCTTTGGGGCTGATAATGCCCTACTCCTCTAGAGTATGAAACGGCTCGCACACACTTAGCCTGTCGCTGCTGGTGCATTTGGAAGCTATGGAACCTTTGGGACAGGGATGACCTGGTCCGTGAGGGGCCGTGGAGGTGGATCCTCTGGAAAATGTTATCACCTAGTCCACTACCCAATAACAAGCCTTTCATTCCTTAATTCAATCTAAGGATTAGATTTTTTCCCCCATCATTGTGATCGAATACCCAACAAGAGGCAAGTTATGGGGAGGAGAGTGAGTTTATTCAAGTTCACTCATAGTTGGAGGTACAATCCCTCACAGCAAGGAAGGCCTGGCAGAGACACAGGCACCAGGCAGGCAGCAGACAGGAAGTAGGGCCAGACTAGAAAGCCTCAAAGCCCACCCTCAGTGATATACTTCCTCCTGTCAGGTTCTACTTCCGGAAGCTTCCACAACCATCCCAAACAGCACTGCTGGCTTAGAATCAAGTGTTCAAACACATGAGACTATGGGGGACGTCCCCAGTTCAAGTCACTACTGGGATAAAAATATCAATTCTGAACTGTGTAAGCCAAGCTTGACCAGGCCTGGACCCAATGCTCAGAGTTCAGGAAAGCATACAGCTGCTTGGACCACAAGCTGTGGGCATGTTTGGAAGGACTTAGACCTGGGAGGCAGGAAATATGAAGCGGGGGGGAGGGGAACACACGACAATTCTACGGTACCACTTGTGTTACACTGGTATCATTCTCGTTACACAATCACATATGCATGAACTTTCAGGGTTTCTCTTTTTAAAATTTATTTTTATTTTATATGTATTGGTGTTTTGCCTGCCTCTATGTCTGTGTGAAGATGTCAGATCCTGGAGTTACAGACAGCTGTGAGCTGCCATGTGGGTGCTGGGAATTGAACCTGGGTCCATCTGAAAGAGCAGCCAGTGTTCTTAACTGTTGAGCCATCTTTCCAGCCCCCTGCAAGGTTTCTTCTTTAAGGCCAGGTTTTTCATAGAGATGCCATTAGCTGAATCTATTCTAGTCCTTACCTTTTCATAGATGGGCGTCATTGTCTGACAAGCTCAGTTGTTCAGCAAATTCCAGGCTGATTGCTTCTAGGGTCTGTCTTAGTCCACTTGCTGTTGCTATAACAGATACCAGAGACTAGAGGCCGGAAGTCCAAGATTAATGGTTCCGTCTGGCAAGTACACCCCCCCACACCCTGCCCCATAGGATAGCAGCGGGAAAGTGAGTGGAAGAACCCATGTAGTGCTGGCTTTCTCATCGCCTACTCTCGGGAGGATTTATCTTATTCCCAGAGAGTAAGAGATCACACCACAGGAGTTAACCTAGAATCCCAAGGAAGCCTCTCTTCCCTATCATGACACAGTCACGACTAGAAAGCTTCGCCCTGTCCCATCCCACTGGGGATTAAAGATCTAACACGTGAACTTCGCCAGGACACATTCAAACCACATAGGGCTCTTTCTGCCAAGTATTAGCTATTGTAACTAAACCGTAGGCTTATTCAATTTCTTAGATCATTTACAAATTGTGATAGTGCATCTTGGCTAGAGGTTTATTCTGAAATAACAAGGTTTAATCGTTTCGATGTAGCAATTCCCTT
Organism: Arvicola amphibius; assembly: GCF_903992535.2. NCBI lineage: Eukaryota > Metazoa > Chordata > Mammalia > Rodentia > Cricetidae > Arvicola > Arvicola amphibius. The sequence goes on along the minus strand of NC_052052.2, from coordinate 101,387,069 downwards.
TTGCTGCTATAACAGAATACAACAAACATAATAGTTAACAGAAAAAGAAAAAAAAACCACCTTGGACTGGTGAAATGATTCAGTAAGGAAAAGTGTTTGGTGCCAAACCTGAGGACCTGAATTCAATTCCCCCATGGCCATAAGTAGTCTTCTCACTTTCATGTATACACACATACACACATACAGTAAGTGAACATTTAAAAATAACCCTCACAAATTTATTTCTAAAATGCGTGCGTGCATGCGTGTGTGTGTGTGTGTGTGAGTGTGTGTGTGTGTAAAAATGTCTGAAGAGGCCAGAAGAGGGTTCAGATACCCTGGAACTGGAGTTAAAGGCGTCTGTATGCTATCCTGGGTGGGTGCTAGAACTTAGGTCCTCTGGAAGAGCAGTAAGCACTCCTAACTGCTGAGCCATCTCTCCAAACCCGCTCACACATTTATTATAGTTTTGAAAGTCTGAAGCCTACAATGAGTCTTTGTCAGTCAGGATCAAGGTCTCAGCAGGCCTGGGGTGGGTGTCAGGTGTCTGTTTCCTTGTGTTCTGGAAGCCACACAGCCCCACACTTCTTGACTTGTGTCTATTTGCTCTGTCTTCAGAGCATGCTGTCCAACTCCTGCCTCTGTGCTGGTTCACAGGCCTTTTCAGATTCTGACTTTTCACCTCTCCCTGACCGTCTCTTTTTATGATACTGGGGATAAAATCCAAGCATAAAGCTCTCCCATGCTTCACCTCTCTTCCTTCCCCCTTTTCTACTGCTGTAAAATAATATGCAACAAAAATAATACATAACAAAACTTTCATTGAAACTCACATAACTCAGTCACTACCTTTGCAATGTGCTGCCGTAATTATCACTCTGTTTCCAAACCTTTCCATCACCTCCAACAGAAGGTCTGAGCCCATTAGTTAATCTTTTCCTCCTTCCTCTTCCCCAGCCCTGATGACCTTTATTACACTTTGAATGTCTATGAATCTACCTGGTCTAGTACCTTCTGCTAAGTAGAAAGGTAAAATATCTGTCCTCTCATGTTTGCCTAGTTTATTTAGAACTTTGAGAGAGTCATTATTCTGTCTACCACAATCAGTGTAAAAAACAATGTCTACCAGGTCAAAAACAGTGAATCTGTTTGCACAGGCAGGCCTGTTGGCAAGACAGACCCGCCTGTACAACTTTGTCCCAGAGCCCAGCCCTCAGGCCCATTTTTGCTCAGCTAACTTTAAACAGGGCTGGGTTACTTCTCTATAAAATTTTACAGTTGGATTGTCTGTCTTTCCTCGCTTCCTTCTATGGAAAGGATAAGACAATAACAGACTCGGTTTGGGGCTTCTGTTGTCTATAGGATCGAGATCTCAAGCGCAAAAGCCATTTTAGGGAATTTCAAGAGAACCGTAGCTTAGTGGATATATAATACAAACCAAGGGCAAAAGAGTTATGATCAGGTCTGTGTCTGACAAGATGGGTGAGAGCATGTCCCGGAAAACCCTTGAGCTCTTTAGAGAAGTGCTTCACGCAGCATGGTGACCTGAATGAGAACGGACATATAGGTTCATATATTTGAATGCTTAGTCCCTAGCTGGTGGAAGTGCTTTAGGAAGGATTCAGGGGTGTGCCCTTGTTGGAGGAGGTGTGACACTGGGAGTGGATTTTGAGGTTTCCAGAGACCACAAGGCCTAATCTTCCCCTCTCTACCTGCCGCCTGTGGATCAGATGTAAGCTCTCAGCTACTGCTCCGGTGCCAAGCCTGCCTGCTACCATGTTCCCCATGATGGTCACTTTCTCACTCCAGTCACGACATGTGCGTGAAGAACATCCAAAGAGCTCAAAGGTTTTGGGGGACATGGTCTCGTCCAACTTTCACCATCTGAAACTGTAAGCAAGCCCAACTAAATGCTTTCTTTTGTAAGTTGCCTTGGTCATGGTGTCTCTTCACAGCAATAAGAAAGTAACAAAGACACACATACATGTATTTTTTTCTCCCTTTAAAAATATTTTTTATTATGTATTATGCACTTACATGTGTATCCACGTACATGTGTGTGCATGTGCATGTGGGTGCTAATGGAGGCAAGAAGAGGTCAATGGATTCTTTAAAGCTGGAGTGACAGGTGGTTTGGAGCCACCTGGGATGCACGCTGTCAACCAAACTCTGGTTCTCACCTTTCTTCACTATAGGCTGGGTGCCTGTGTCCCCCCAGGAGGTAGCATAGCACCCTATGAAGCTAATGATTGTACTTTAAATGGAACTTGGGGTAGCAGGAGAATGCTTATATGTAAAAATAGGACTAAAAGCTGGATCAGGGAGGGCCTGATCAATTATTTCCTGACCGCCAGAGTCGCAGAATCTGACTCTGAGAAGACTAGACACTTCCTACATTCCCTAAAGCCTATAAAAATCAATGTGTGTACATTTCACATAATAATTTCACATCTGGAGATTTGGATCACGGGAACCATCAATAATGTTTGTTAGCATTATTTGTAAACTAGCAACAACCCAGATGTCTGACAATTGGAGAATGGCTGAGTGAATTATGACATGGACCATCACACATCATTGTGCAGCCATTCAATATGTAGATGAGCGGCTTTTAATAAAGTTGGGAACTAATTATGGCCAGGCATGGTGATGCATGTAGAAAGAAGTGGCAGGGCTGCGTCCTGCCACCCGGCCGCCGGCTAGCTTTATACCCGAAATAATTACACGGAAACTGTATTCTTTTAAACACTGCCTGGCCCATTATCTGTAGCCTCTTATTGGTTAATTCTCACATCTTCCTTTAACCCATATTTAGTAATCCGTGTAGCACCACGAGGTGTGGCTTACCAGGAGAGATCTTAACCTGCGTCCATCTCAGAGAGGATAATCATGGTGACTCACTATGGAGACTGCCTGAAGCGTCTCCCCAACTCTGCTTCCTTGTTCCCACAATTCTGTTCTGTCTACTCCGCCTACCTAATTTTCTGTCTCTTAAAGGGCCAAGGCAGTTTTCTTTATTAATGAACCAATGAAAGTAACATAGACAGATAACTCTCCTCCATCAGATGCACACCTATAATCCCAGGGCTCTGAAGTCAGAGGCAGGTGGATGTTTGTGACTTTAAGCTCAACCTGGTCTACATGGCAAGTTTCAGGACAGCCAGCACTACATAGACTGTCTAAGAAAATATGATAAATACAACAGGAAAAGCAACACACGCACTCACATATACATCACCAACAATGTGAATACTGGTAGAGATAGTGTATGTGAGCTGACCACAGTCCCATGATGCTGGCCTTGCTATTCAGAATCAACTTGAATACTTCCTCCAATCCCACTTACTTAGTCTGTGTTTCTATTATGAAAGACACTGACTGAGTAAATCAAGGCAGGGAAATTTTTTCTGTGCTACCACAAAGAGGGACTCTGTCTCCTTTTTCCTTTTGAGATAGGATCTTAGCTGGGTTACCTGACCTCCTGGGCTTCCTGCATACACCTCCCAGGTGCTGCGGTTACTGACACCATGGCACTACATTTAGTTTTATGTAGTGCCAGGGACTGAACCTGCTAGGCAAGCACTCTACCAATCAAGCTACAACAGGAATCCCTTGGGATTCTTCATGATTAGATGAGTATTTTGGACATGGTGGTTTGAATAAAAGGTCCCCATAGGTCCATAAGGAGTGGCACTATTAGGAGGTGTGGCCTTGTTGGAGTAGGTGTGGTGGTGTTAGAGGAAGTGTGACTGGGGGGAGGGCTTTGAGGTCTTAATTACTCTAGCCTGGTCTAGTGGGACATTCACTTCCTGCTGCCTGCAGATCAAGATATAGAACTCTTACCTACCTCTCCAGCACCATGTCTGCCTGCTGGCTGTCATGCTTCCTGCTATGATGATAATGGACTAAACCTCTGAACGGTAAGCCAATTCCAATGAAATGTTTTCCTTTATAAGAGTTGTTGAGGTTATGGTTTCTCTTCATAGCAATAGAAATCTAACTAACACACTGGGTGTTAGAGGGAAGACCACAAAAGTCAAGGAAGTGTCTTTCTCCTCACAGAATGGCAAGGATACCAGAGTGACTTGGCACTGAGAACAATGGCCTTGAACTCGTGTGTTAGGTATTGTTCACTACCCTTCTTTCTTGCAAGTTCTGACCCTTGATTTTTTTCTTTCTTTCTTTCTTTCTTTCTTTTTTGGTTTTTTGAGACAGGGTTTCTCTGTAGCTTTGGAGCCTGTCCTGGCTGACCAGGTTGGCCTTGAACTCACAGAGATCCTCCAGCCTCTGCCTTCCGAGTGCCGGGATTAAAGGTGTGCACCACTGCCGCCTGGCGCTTTTTTCATTACTATACATTCAGAAGGAAATCATTATTAAAACCCACATTTGAGGAGTTGGGGAATCAGGGCCTCTTCTCTTTTATTGTAGGATACCCCTCTACTGCAGTTTTTCCTCATAGGCAGACTGAGGGGAGGATGTTTAAGAGAAAGACCACAGGCATCAGATGTCATTTTCAGCCGATCATATCGAGGGTAGGTACCAGCAGCATGACTTAAGGCCACTATAGTTCACCTCGGTCACTCAGACAATGTAGAGTTTTCTTCATAGTGATGGTACCTCCACCCCATCTCTCCCAGTCTTATGAAGTTGCTATGCACACTTCATATTTAGGAAGGGGTTATCTCTTTGGCAGAATTTTATTATTTATCTATTAGTGCTGGGGGATGGGACTCATGACCTCATACATGCTACACAAATGCTCTCCCTCCGAGCATCCCCCGGTCTGCCAGGACCTCTTATTTCATCAGCGTGATTGAGGTCTAATGTATTCACCACAAAATTCCACTTGCTTGATGTGAACAGTTTGGTGAGTTTTAGGAAATGTATAACGCTGAGCCTGAGGGAAAAAGGCTTTGAGTTGACATCCAAAAGATGATAATGATTTAACTAAGCAAAGACTGTTTCAGGCAGCAGGGACAGTGGGAGCCCCTGCAGGGAGCACAGCACATTCAAGGGACGTAGATTAATCCTGAATCACCAGGGGAAGGTCTGATATGCCACTGTACTCCATTTATTATGCTTCGTTTTTAATATTTAATGCTTTCCAAAGCACTTAAAGCAAACAGCATTTTAATACTTAAATGGAGAAACTCCAGTTAGGCGAAACACTTGCCTAGAACAACTCAGCCCTTGATGGCTTACCCAAAGTTTCACGATAATAGCAAGTAAATATTAGGATAGTAAAAGGCAGACTTGCCCCTGAGGGGAAATAAAGTTGTTACAGAGTCTCTGTCTTTTGCAGGTCTTGTTTCAGTGAGAAGGTAAAGTATCTGTATTCTCTGATGAATTTACTTCCCCTGAAACAAACACACCACAGAGATAGGAAATGCGACAATGTTATGGTTCAAACCTGATGAAACAGCCCCACAAACTCACATTTGCAACACCTGGCTGGCAAGGTGTTTCCAAGGCTGTAGAGTCATTTGGGGGAGGGCTGGCAGGTCACTAGAGGTGGGTTTTAACGATTGTACCTGTCTCCTGTGCTAGCCACAGGCTGTTTCCTGGTCTGTCACGATGTGAGAAGACTCTGCTATGACTCTGCTACTCACTCCTGCCAATGTGAATGCCACCAGGCTTTCTTCACCACAGTGGGCCTGAATCTCCCCTGAAAATGTGAACCTCTCCCACTTCTGTTAGACAATGGTCAGATCAATGCATAAGACACTAACACAGAAGATAATTCATAGGTCGGACCTCAGGGAGGAACCAGAAGCATGTCAGACAAATTTAGAATCTGAAAAGAATCTAGTCAGGGATAATCTCTCTGAAATGTCAGAGAGACTCCTTCGGGATTTCCATAGGACACTGAGAATCCCTGGTATCTGTGAAGATTGTATTAGTCGGGATATGTGTCTCATTGAGTATTAGGAAATGTGTAGAGGAAAGGTAAGGCCATGAGCAGTAACAAAGACACTCATTTTGTGGATCCCTAAAACAGGTCATTGATGTAAGTTCCATGGTACTGCTTAGCATCTCTCCTCCAATAACTGGCTTGCGTTCCAGCCACCTTGGTATGGGAGTCATCTTCATCACATGACCTCAAAAGTTTGCCAGAGAAGAGGCAGAGTATAGAGGCTATGACGTGAGAGTTTATGACAGAGTCTGGCAGTGGGATGTATTACTTCCGCCCACATCCCTCAGGCCAGAACCCAGCTATAATGGCTTAATTTGAGGCAAAGAGGGCTGGATATGTAGTATCTTGTGTATATAGGAAGAGGAATATACGCTTTGATGAAGGTATGGCATCACCTCTGCTGCTAGCTCTTATTTTGATAGGTTCTCACCATGTAGCTGATTTGGTCTGGAACTCCCTGTGTAGATGCATCTGCTTGGAAATTATGAACTTCTACCTCAGTCTCCCAAATATTGCAGGTGTATGCCACTATATACAGATGCTGTAATTTCTCTCTCCTCTCTCTCCCTCCTTCCCTTTCTTCCTTTCTCTCTTCCTTTCTTGGTGTGTGTGTGAGTGTGTATATATTATGTGTCTATGCATGTGTGTATGTGGCGTATGTGCATTGGTAGGGGTGGGGGTGAATGGAGGCCAGAGGAGGATGTCGGATGCCTTCTTCTATCACTTTCCGTCTTATTCCCTTGAGACAAGGTCTCTTGAACATGGAGCTAGGCTAGCAGCAAGCAGCCACCCAGTATTCCTCTTGTCTTTTCCCCTCATAGCACTGGGGTTACCGTTACTAATGTAGCTATATCTGGTTTTTCACAAGGGTGCTAGGGATTTGAACTCAGTTCCTCATGCTTGTGCAGGAAGAACCTTTATCTGAGTTTACTAAGTCATCTCCCTAGCTCCTGTTTTATTGAATGCATTATAATTTTTCCATGTGGTACATTTACACAATGGAGTACTACACAACAGAAAAAAAATAACATCTTGAAATTTGCAGGCAAATGGATGGAGCTAGAAAACATATTGAGTGAGGTAACCCAGACCCAGAAAGACCATTATCACATGTACTAATCATAAACTAGTACACACCTGTGACCAGTGTAAAGGGAATGATACATCTCCCCACTGTATGGTTCCCCTCTATCTTCTTGTACTTACTTTGTGTGTCCCTTCTGTCTTAGTTAGGGTGACTATTGCTGTGATAAACCACCACGACCAGAACAACTTAGGGATGAAAGGGTTTAATTTGCTCACACTTCCACACCAGAGGAAGTCAGGAAGAACTCAAGCAGGGCAGGAATGAGGCAGGAGCTGATGCGGGGGCCATGGAGAGTGCTGGTCACTGGCATGTTCCTCATGGTCCTTTCTTATAGGACCCTGGAGCCCCAGGCCAGGGTCACAGTCAGCTGGACTTTCTGACGTCAATCATCAGTCCAGAAAGAGCACCGCAGACTGCAACACAGGCCATTCTCGGGAGCATATTTTCTCAGTTAAGAGTACTTTTTCCATGTGGTACATTTACACAATGGAGTACTACACAACAGAAAAAAATAACATCTTGAAGTTTGCAGGCAAATGTATAGAGCTAGAAAACATCATATTGAGTGAGGTAACCGAGACCCAGAAAGACCATTATCATATGTACTCACTTGTAAGTGACTTTAAACATAAAGCAAAGAAAACCAGCCTACAATTCACAATCCCAGAGAATTTAGATAACAATGAGGACCCTAAGAGGGACATACATGGATCCAATCTACATGGGAAGTAGAAAAAGACAAGGTCTCCTGAGTAAATTGGGAGCATGGGGACCATGGGAGAGGGTTGAAGGGGAGGGGAGAGGCAGGGAGGGGAGCAGAGAAAAATGTAGAGCTCAGTAAAATCAATAAAAAAGCAAGAAAAAAAAAGAGTGCTTTTCCCCAGATAATTCGGTTAAGCTGATATAAAAACTACCTAGTGCGCCTCCCATCCTTGCTGGCACAACTGGATTCCAAGTGCATACACAGGTGAGGAGAACTGGCCTCTGAAAACCTGCTCAACTGGGGGTCTTTCTGATAATGCTTCTAGACTTACCAAGAAATAGCTGAATGCAATGTTCATCTGAGAAGAACTCTAGGCTTTAGTGCTGAGAGCACTTTACTAGAATTGAAAACCCAATGATTTGTTTTTCATTCGTTCATTTTCTTCATTAGCTGGCAGGAGCTATACAATCAGAAGGACTCGGGTTCCTATGTTGATCTGTCTCTTTCCATCCATGTGGCATTGGACAAGTCTTGAGCATTATTACGTCATATCTGAAACAGGCATCTGGTGTTCATTCCATGTGGTATTCGCAGCACAAGATACAGTCTATTCTCAGGTCTCCTGGGCTATCGGATGTCTACGACACTGCTGCACCCACAGTTTGAATCCAAACCAGATACTGAGAATGTGGACAGCTTGACAGAGAATCTGGAGAGGAAAGAAGAGAATGCGTAGACTCAAAAAAAAAAAAAAATGTTCCTGGGCCCGTGAGGATTTGGAGTATTCATTTAGGAAGGAAAGACGATGTGTCCGGAAAGAAGACTGGGAGATTCAGAAATTATTAGAAACATGTTGAGACCCATCGGGCTGTTTTGATACCAATTTTCCTGTTCATTAGTTATGCATAGCTCCCATCCACAGAGCCAGAGTCCTGCTGGGGCAGACCTCTTTCCACACCTCCTCCCACCCTCACTAATAGAACAAAATGCTCATAATACCTGGAGGTAGAGAAGTCCCAGGGGAAAGGGTTGGACCTGGCCAGTCCTTTCAAGGTTTTTTTTCCCTCCAGTTTAGTGGAATGGCTGAAAGACAGGCGAGCTCAATGAGGACAGGAATGCACTTTGCCTGCCAGTGTTGAGGGGGCGACAGAAAGAAACACCACCAATAGCAAACAAATGAATAAATAAATAAAGGCAGAAAGGTCAGCTCAAGAACTCAGCTACAAAGACAAAGGTAAGGGACCCATACGTGAATATGTACATATTTATATGAATAGATAGAGGGGGAAATATTGAGTCAGTTTTCATAAAATGTTTGGTTAAAAAAAAAGAAATAAACTTTACATATTTCAAACAGAGAGGGAGGGGTTCCATGTAGAAATTCAGTTAGGACACTGGTGGGGGACTGGGAAAATAAAACAAGAAAGGCTAGTGCCCAGAAAAGCTGGGAGCAGACCCTATGTGGTTAGATTCTGGATACTGAAAACGGTTATCATCCAATTAGTTAGTTTGTTTAGTGGAGGGGAGTTTGCACCACAGAACAAATGAGGAGAGGCCAGAGGGCAATTCGTGGGGTTGGTTCTCTCCTTCCACCATGTGGGTTCTCGGGGTTGAAGCTGGGGTTCAGGCTTGGTGGCAGAGACTTTTACCCACAGTACCAGCTCGCTGTCCCCCATCATCTGCTGTTCTCAGAGCAGCTGTGCTCCTCCCTCTCCTGCACTGGTCTCCAGTAGCTCGGTCCAGTGTGTCACTGTGGATCTCCATATCTGCTTCCGTCAGTTGCTGGGTGAAGATTCTATGATGACAATTAAGGGAGTCGTCAATCTGATTGCAGGGCAAGGCCAGTTTAGGCATCCTCTCCACTGTTGCTTAGGGTCTTAGCTGGGGTCCTCCTGTGGATGCCTGGGATTTTCCCTAGCACCAGGTTTCTCTCTAGTCCTTCAATCAAGGAAGCAATCAAGGAATTCCTTTCCTTTCTCTCCCTCTCTGTTCTTCACCCTTCTTGAGCATCCCATTCCCTCATGTTCTCTTCCTCTCTTCCCTTCTCCCCTCCTGCTCCCCTTCCACCCTCCCTCTCCCCACTTCCTAATTTTCTCAGGAGATTTTGTCTATCTTCCTTCTCAGAGGGATCCATGTATGTCTCTCTTAGGGTTCTCTTTGTTTCCTAGTCTCTCAGGGGTTGTGGAGTATAGGCTGATTATCCTTTGCTTTATGTTAATATCCACAAATGTGTAAGTACAGACCATGTTTGTCTATCTGGGTCTGGGTTACCTCACTCAGGATAGTTTTTTTCTAGGGTCAAGACCATGATGGTATTACCCACAAAAACAGCTGACTGAGCTACTGAGAGCTCACTGATAGCAGGGAAACCTGCATAGGACCAAACTAGGCCCACTGGATGTGGGGGGCAGTTGTGAGACTTGGGCAGTCTGTGGGGTTACTGGCAGTGGGACCAGGATTCTGGCAGTGAGACTAGGATTTATCCCTAGTGCTTGAACTGGTGTCTAGGAGCACATTCTCTTTGTAGGGATACCATGCTCAACCTAGATATAGGGGGGACGCCTTGGTCTTGCCTTAAACTGCAATGTCAGACTTTGTTGCCTCCCCCCATGGGAAGCCTTACCCTTTCTGAGGAGTGGATGGGGGATGGGTTAGGAGTAGAAAGTGAGAATGGGGATAGCTATGTAAAATGGGAAAAGATTGTATTTAAAAAAAACTTAATAAAAAAAGAAAAAAGAGCAGCTCTGTGGCCTTTTGGTACTTGTGCTGGCTGCAGGCTTGGGTGACAGTATAATCTCAAGGCTTGGGTCTACTGTCATCCTTTACAATTTGGGTATGTCTCCCAAGGGTTCATATGCTACGGCCTGGTGCTTGGTGTGGTGAAGTTCAGCTGTGGTAGAGCCTGCCAGAGATGAAGTCCAGTGAGCAGAGATTCCATCCCAGGGCAGTTGTTCTTTGAAGGGATGGATAGTGGGTTCTAGGGGTGGGTTCCTGCAAGAGGAAGTTCTTCTAAAACAAGCATGCTCCTTTTGAACTCTCGCCGCCATCCTGCCTACCACTCGATCTCCTCCTCTTCTGTGAGCTCGCACTGTGAGGCCACACTGTAACGTAACCTGAGGGCCCTGGCCAGAGCCGAGCAGATGGGGCTGTGTGATCTTGGACCTTCAGATTCCAAAGCTGTGAGTTAGATAGATGTGTCTTTGTAAGTACCCGACTTAGATGTTTTGTTATAGCAACTGAAGATGAACTAATACACCCGCACAACATGCAGTACCCTATGGAGGCTCAAGGGTTTGACAATGGCCGTGTAGCAATGCGCAGCCTCTAAGAACTCGTCCGTGCTATCCGAAGTCTTCGACCTTGGCTAAAGCCTAGTCGGAGAGCACTTGACTAGCACATGTGAAACCATAATTCAGTCCCTATTACTATATCTGCCCCCATGTGCTTTGATATAGATGGGACCATAAATATTGCTCACTTGGTTTTGATCGATATATGAAAAAGCAAGCCAGTTAAAAACCTCACAGTAGAGGAGTGCTCTGACCTGAGCTGCAGTCTCCCAAAGCAGGTTATTCTCTGACGCTGATAACCACCAATAGTGTGTGTGTGGGGGGGCAGGACTTAAAATACATCTACATTTCTGGGTGACTAACCCCTAGGCCACCGACTCTGTCAGGAGCTGCAGACCTCACCCCAGGATTCAGGCCTCATCTGGGTTTGATCACAAGGTACCTGGGGCAGGTTCTGGTCCTGACACCAACAAACCTTAATCAGCAACTTATAACCACCGTATGTTTTCTTGTCGCCTCCTGGCAAATGCAGTCCCTAGAAGCCAACCTGTCCCTTTTTGTCCAGTCACTTCAAGTTATTGCTCTCTACAAGCAGAAGTATGGCTTCTTTAAAGGTGTGTGTTTGTGTGTGTGTGTGTGTGTGTCTGTGTAGACACACAATTGTGCAGGTGCCTGCAGGTGCCTGTGGAGACCAGAAGAGGGCATCAGATCCCCTGGATCTGGAGTTATAGGCAATTTTGAGCTTCCCAACAAGGGGGCTGGGAATCAATCTTTGGTCCTTTGCAAGAGCTGTGGGCACTCTTAACTGCAAAGCCATCTCTCCAGTCCCCATGTCTGACAACTTCTTTGCACATTTCTGGGTGTGTGTACATGTATGTGTGTGCACGTATGTGTGTGTGCACGCACGTGTATATGTGTGCATGTGTATGTGTGTGCATGTGTATGTGTGTGCATGTGTATATGTGTGCATGTGTATGTGTGTGCATGTGTATATGTGTGCATGTGTAGGTGTGTGCATGTATATGTGTGTGCATGTGTGTAAGTGCATGTGCGCATATGTATGTGTGTGCACGTGTATATGTGTGTGCATGTGTGTATGTGCATGTGTATATGTGTGCACGTATGTGTATATATGTGCATGTGTATATGTGTGCATATGTATGTGTGGGCATTCTTGTGGAAGCCGGAGCTCAACGTCAGGTGTTATTCTCCATAGTCATCTGCTTTGTTTCCTTGAGACAGGTCTGTCACCGGCACCAGAGGCTTTCAGCTCAGGTTGGGCTGGCTGGCCAGAGCACCAGGGATCCACGTATCTCCTCTGCCTTTCCTCGCACTCTTACTTTTTGTGAGGTTCTTCTCACTACAAGTGAGCATCTTAAGGTCATGTGTTTTCTCCTTGAATTAGTCGATTTAATTCACAGGTCCTATTGGCTGAATACAGGAAAGGAGAAATGCTTTGCTTTCACTACAGACCGAGCACGGAAACTAATGCCTACCTTCTCCTTGAATGGCTTTGAAAACTGAACTATCCAACAGCAAACAATGGGTTCCCTCTCTCCTATTAAAAAGCTGGGGCTGGTGAGATGGCTCAGGCAGTAAGGCTGCTTGCTGCCAGCTCAATGTTCTGAATTTAATCTGCTGACCAACATGGTAAAAAAAAAGAAGGGAACTGACTCCCTCAAATTGTCCTCTGACCTACACACACACACACACACACACACACACACACACAAATAGATAAATGAAAATCTGGACTTGATCTGTAGCCATGAGAATGGGTTTGTTATTAGTGATTATTTGACTTGTCAGCTCTCTGCTGAACTACCTCCAAGAGTCCCTTCCTTATTTCTTGTGTGCTGGTGCCCCCGCTGTGTGGCTAGCAGGAGTACAGCCTGGGACTAGGAGCTGAAAAGTAAGCTGGCTACCCTGGCACAGCCATTTCAAGCCCAGGTCCCATTTGTTACAATGACCCAGCAGCATGACACAGGGACGCTTTTTAAGGGGGCTTTCCAGGATATAGAATCAGTCTGGTAAGCAAGAATTTGCCAGAAGATAGAATATAAACCTGCCAAACGGGTTTGTATTCCAACTGCAGCCACTTCGGCGGAATTGTGGGCGAATACCTATCCGTTCGCTCAAACAATTCTCTTATGTTTGGTTTTCTTTTAACTTGAGACGGGTTTTCACTTTTTTCCCCTTTTTATCTTTTTTTGCAGCTGGCTCTTAGATATGCTTGGGCCAGCCTGTTTATCTTGCATGCTTTAGAAGGCACCCTCCCCTCCCCTCCCCTGCCATTGCTTTCCCCCACCTTCCTTACCCCCAACTCCAGTTTGATGGCATCTTTTCTTGCTAATGGTATTTTGACTTGCCTTTTATACAGTGCTAAGCCACAGAGAGACGAGAATACGCTCTCCTTATTTTATCAGGTGCTTTTCTTGCGCCCAAGCTGTTTTCTAACTGTGTGTATTTTCTGGTTTGGCTCCAAGCTGGGAAAGGGGTTGATATTCAAGGAGAGGCTGGACACCACCATGTCGGGTCAGTTGGTCTTTAAAAGAAATAAGCTGCCATTACCCACATGCCGAAGCTCAGAAGTGGAGCTCAGTGAGGAGCTCGGCCCCAACAGGCCAATCAATTCCAATTAAGGGGATTAAAAGTCTTGATCACACAGAAGTCTGGCCACGTGCTTCTGAATGCCCTGGCCTTCAGCATCCTGAAGCAGGCAGTGGACTCCAGAAGCAGTGAGCTTTGTCTTTTGGGTCAATGTCCAGGAGACTGTCAGGAAAGAACACAAAAGGAAAAATGGCTGTTTGTCCAGGGGTCTTACTGGCAGTTTGGGGCAGGTTTTTTACTTTCTATAGGGTGGAGCTGCTCAATATAGCATAGTAAGCATCGATGAGAATGAGTGCAGACCTAAGCTAACATGCCAGCCAGCCCAAATCCAATCCAAATAAGACCACCGCCTACATATGTACTAATGGGAGAAGCAAGTCTCCTGGTTGGACCCTACCTATCCTGGGCATGGCAGAAGCGCTACGCTCTGGGTTCTAGGTCTCTGTTCTTTAACTGCCTGGTCCTTATTGATGTGTAGACTGTAATAGGGTAAAGCCAGGGCAAGGATTACTGGGAGGGACAGGCAGGGAGCCAGGGAGAGATAAAATCCAGGTAGAGGAGAGGGACTTTGGCATCATAGACTGAACCTATTTCTGTCTCTGGTCTCTGACTCTTACAGGCTCTGCGCTGGCCCTACTGCAGGATGTAGTTAACGTCCCCCACCCCACCCCCTTCACTTACTCCACTCTCTTTCACTTATATTTTAAACTTATTCCTTGAGAATTTTATACACGCAATGTATTTCAATCATATTTACCCCCACTGTTCCCCTCCAGTTCTTCCTAGACCCCCCCCCCCCAGTTTCCTTCAACTTTATGTACTATCTCTCTCTTTTAAAATAATCCACTCGGTCTAATTGGTGCTGCTCATACACACATGAGTACAGGAGCAGGCACTGGGGCACAGTCAGCCTACCAGAGACGGCGTCCCTAAAGAAAACCAACTGGCTCTGCCCCAGCCGTCATCAGCTGTCAATAGCTCCTGGGCTGGGGTGGGAGCTTGTGTCCCCCCCCCCATCCATGTGGGCTGGCTTGAACTTGTACAGGTCCTGTGCAGGCAGTCGCAGCTGCCGTGAGTGCAGAGCACAGTGGTCTCGCCACGTCCAGAAGACACTCTATCTCCAGCACTACCTGACCTCTGGCTCCACAGTCTTTCTGTCCCTTCGTCCTTGATATCCCGGAGCCTTGGGTAGAGGAGGTGCAATAGAGATGTCCCATTTAAGGCTGAGCACCCCACAGATACCCTGCGTGTGTGTGTGTGTGCATACGTGAGTGTGTGTGTATGTGCACATGTGTATGCGTGTGTGCGTGCATGTGTGCGTGTGTGTATGTCCGTGTGTGTGTATGTGTGCATACGTGTGTGTGTGTGTGTTTGTGTGTATGTGTGCTCAAAGGAGAGTTGTGCCCTAGTGGGTGACTGCATTTAAGATTTGGGGAATTTCTTGAATTTCCTTGTGCAATGGGTCTCTAAGGGCCATGTGGCTCATAGCCTAACACTTTCGGGCTCATTGCTCAGCTCTCTAGGCCACTCCCACTCTCATTCCCACTTTCTTTTTCTTAACATTCCTATTTCTAACTCTATGTCCCTGGTCCAGTTCTTTGCCGTGGGACACAAGAACCGGACTTGATACTTTAGCAGGGCCTGGGAATAAGATCTGTTCTTCCTTTTTTGTTTTTTGGTTTTTTTAAAATTGTGGTGTGTGTGTGTGTGTGTGTGTGTGTGTGTGTGTGTGTGTTTTAAAGAACTTATGGGAGTGGCCAACCAATGACTGGTCCAGCTTGAGACATATCCCATAAGAGGGAGCCCTTGCCTGACACTGTCTAAAGGGCCAGGAACCAGAGGCTGGACAGCCCAGAGACCTAGGGTAGACCCAAACATGGCTGGTGGGAGGCATAGGATAGTCATTGAAATGACTCCTAATAGGACTGAGAAACCAAGGACAACGGCAATGAATGTGAACTCTACAGCATGGACGGGCTCACTGTGAGCCTTAACCTTCACCTGGCGATGGATGGAGATAGAGACAGAGCCCCACATTGGAGCACCGGACTGAGCTCCCAAAGTTCTGATGAGGAGCGGATGGAGAGAGATCATGAGAAAGAAAGTCAGAACCATGAGGGATGCGTTCACCCACTGAGACGGCAGGACAGAACTAATGGGAGACCACCAAGTCCACTTGGAATGGGACTGATGGAACATGCGACCAAATCAGACTCTCTGAGGGTGGCTGATGGTGGAGGCTGACCGAGGAGCCAAGGACAATGGCGATGGGCTTGGTCTCTACAACATGGACCGGCTCTGTGTGAGCCTTGTCAGTTTGGTTGCTCACCTTCCTGGACCTGGGGGGAGTTGGGAGGACCTTGGACTCAACATAGTGTAGAGAACCCTGATGGCTGTTTGGCCTCAAGAGGGAGGGAGTGGGGGTGTGGGTGGAGGGGAGGGGAGGGAAGGGGGAGGAGGAGGGGAGGAGATGGCAATTTTTAATAAAAAATAAATAAACTGGAAAAAAAAAAGAAATGACTCCTAATGATCCTCCGTTGTACTTGTAGACCACAGTTTGGCATGATCATCAGAGAAAGCTTCATCTAGCAATGGATGGGAGCAGATGCCAAGACCCACAGTCAAACGTTAGGCAGAGAATCCCACAGAAGAAGTGGGAAGAAGGATTGTAGTTCACAGAATCAGCTAACCAGGGCTCACAGAGTCTGAACTGACAGGCTGCATGGGACTGATGTAGGCCCTCTGCATATATGTTGTGGTTGTAGCTTGGTGTTCTTGTGGGACTCCTAACAGTGAGAGCTGCTGACTCTTGCTTGCTTTTGGGACCCTTTTCCTCCTACTGGGTTGCCTCATCCAGTCTTACTATGAGGTGACGTGCTTAATCTCATTGCAACTTGATAGGCCATGTTTGGTTGATATCCCTGGGAGGCCTGCCGTTTTCTGAAGGGACGTGAAGGGAGGGTGGATCTGGGAGAGAGAAGAGGTGGAGGGAGGGACTGGGAGGGGAGGAGGGAGGTGAACTGTGGTCGAGATGTAATATATGAAAAAATAATAATAAAAATATAAAAGAATTCCTCACAACTGACATTTGGTGTGAAGGTTGCCCATCTAGAGACAATATCCCTTTTACACAGAGAGATCACTACTAAGAATAGTAAAATAGCAATTAATTGTGATTAAGACCTAAGTGTGTATGGCCTTTGGATATGGCCTTCCTTCCCAGCACTAACCTGTGATTTACTAAGAATCTCACAAGAAACCTCATTTACAGTAAAAGACACCGCTTAACTCAGTTGTGGAAACCTTGTGACCCGGAGTTATCTCATCAGATCCCAATATAAATCCAAGGCACCCCTGCAGCGGCTCTACAATCTCATTTATTGACAAGGAGGGCAGAGAAGAAGGGAGACAAGTTTCTCAAGAACTCCTTGAGATGTGACTCAAGAGCCACTGAAACCGTAGGGCATCACTCTCCTTTGCGAAGCCCACACCCACGTTTCTCCCTGAGCACTTTCCTACTAAGCCCCACACTAACACCCACAAGTTAAAAACAATGACAACCATTCTTCCTACTGAACCGCAACTGTGACTCATGCTGAAATTCTTCGCTGTGAAGTCAAGACTCTTACCTTCCCGAGTGGAGGTTTCTAAAGAGACCTCAGGTTGATGCACGTGTCCCTGACCCACACCCCAGTGCTCATACCCTCAGTTACTAAATGTTCCCAAAGAGTGTCACCCCCTCTTCCTTCCTTCTCCAGGATATTCTGTCGATAAGAAAGCAGCCAAAAGATAAGCAGCAGAGAGAATTTAGAGCCCCGTTGGGAAAGCAGGTTCTGGAAGAGAAGAGGCAAATCGTGGCTTGAGCCTGTCGTTTGTCTAGAAAGCCAGTGCTTGTCCTTGGTCCCTCCAGTCGGCGAGTCTCATCGTCTCAAGGCATCTGCTTACATCCCAGTTGCTGAACTTCCCTGCCTCCTGTGGCTCTCTCTTCTCCAAAGGCACTTCCTCCTTCCTGTCCTTTGGACCCAGGGAGACCTGGCTTCAAGGCTGACTCAGTCCCTGCTCCTCCAGCCTCCTTGACTCTGGACCTGTCCAGCCACTCACACATGTTATCCACATGTACTCACAGTTGCCAAGGTGTAGACCGAATTCTCACAGGAAGATTCTCCTGGCCCTCTAGACAGGAGATAGTAGGGCCCACATGATGTAGGTGTGTCTTCTATCTATCTGATGATTTCATTGGATAACTAATAAAGAAACTGCCTGGCCCATCTGATAGACTGGCCCTAAGGTGGGTGGAGTAGACAGAACAGGAAGAAGGAAGTGAGGTAGATGGCTCAGTCAGATGCCATGCCTCTCCTAAGTTAGTCAGACCTCCGTGCCTCTCCTCAGGGAGACAGACGCGATGAAGCTCCAGCCCAAGATGGATGTAAGCTAGAAACTTCCCGGTAAGACACCACTTCGTGGTGCTACACAGATTATTAGATATGGGTTAATCAAGATGTGAGTAAGAGGCTGAAAATAATGGGCCAGGCAGTATTTAAAAGAATACAGTTTCTGTGTAATTATTTTGGGGCATAAGCTAGTCAGGAGGCCGAAAGCAGGGCGGCAGGAATGCAGCCCACAGCTCCTCACTACACCCACAGCTCAGTCCCAGTTGCTACAAAGAATACCACAGACTGCTGTGTAGATGAAAGGCATTTATTGTTCATAGGTGAGAATCAATGTCAAAGTAGATTTGGTTTCTGGTAAGGGTTCTGTAATGAGATCTGGTGCCCTCTTGAAGAAGAGACCTGGTCAGTTGTCCTCATCAACTTAGACCGTGAAACCCAATAGGGATAAGTTCAACAGAACCACCATATACAGGTTGCCCATGCATGCGTCAGCATTGTCAGGGCATAAATTTCATCCATTTTATTTTCATTGATGGCTTCTTTTAGGTGTGCCCTCACTTGGTGGAAGGTCTCTTGGCTATGTTCTAATAGACACCAAGCATATTCCTGAAAGGTCCACTCTAAAGACCTAGTCTCCTCCCAGAGGCCTCACCTCCTAAGAGCATTACCTTTGGAACTGGGTTTTCAACATAGGGATCTGAGGAAACACACATTCTGAGGCAGGATAGAAAGATGGGGATGATGATGAGGAGTGGACAAAGAGAGGAACCTGGGACCCTAATCAGCTTCCCACCATCCGGGAATCAAGGATTCTAACACAATGAACCTTTGTTTATTGCCTTACTCTCTCTCCAGATGAATACCTGTGCTTCTCTAGGAATCTTATCAGAAACCCCATTTACAGTAAAAATGTGTGCCCTAACCGTCTTGTACAATCCTAGTGGTTCCTGGCTTTATTTATCAGATTGTAATTCCATCCATGCAAAGCATCCCCAGGGGCATCCTGTAATCTCAATGACCAAAAAGGTCGGAAAAAGGGAGCCTGTGTCTCCCTTGTTTGTAAAGTGTGGGCTTTGCTTGAGCAGGCAGTTTGCTATATGTATATATGTAGCCCAGGGTGGGGAAGGGAAGGCCTTCCAGGCTTTCTCTGACAACTGAGTTCCTTCATATCATATCTTGATGTCCCTGTCCCCAGTCTCTATCGTCTTGCCACTACTGCTATAGGAAATATTGAGATTGCTAAGAACAGAGTAGAAATGTTTCTCTTTTTTTCTTTTTTTAAGATTTATTTATTTATTTATTATGTATACAGCATTCTGTCTGTCTGTATTCTTGCTGGCCAGAAGAGGGCACCAGATCTCATTACAGATGGCTGTGAGCCACCATGTGGTTGCTGGGAATTGAGCTCAGGACCTCTGGAAGAACAGTCAGTGCTCTTAACCTCTGAGCCATCTCTCCAGCCCCCTAGAAATGTTTCTAAAAGGAATCTCGGCTTCGTGATGGGAACAAAGATGTCAGAGGGAGAAGGGACTCCGAATCCCTAGCCCCTCCTTCCTTTTTCCTGATGTAAAATCCTGTTGGAGTGGCTGGCATATAAACAAGGCCATAGCATGGTGGCCCTGTTGGGTCACAGAAGGAAAAAGCTATGCTGTGCTGTGGGGTATGTGTAGGCTCAGCACCATGTGTAGGCAGCCTGTTTTCTGAGAATTGGCTTCATCCTACTATAAACTCAGGCCAATTTTGACCAAGATTTGAGGGAAGAAATAACTGCCAGGAGAGACCATAGTAGCTAAGGAGGCTCTGCCATAGCCCAGTCTACAGTTTAGAAGCAGAGCCAACATCAGCACACTGATATAACAGAATGCCTCGGCCCAGACAGTTTTCATAGTGCTGGAAGGCGTTACGCAGCTGTTGGCAAGAAGAAGCCTCAGTGGTCTTACCCAGAACTGGAACCTGCTACAGTAACTGATCTGCCAGACAAGATGTACACATGAGTACAATAGTGGCATGGTTGTTATGGGGGTAACCAGCGACTTTCTGATTGGATTTGAGTTCTGCTGCACAGGAAGGAGCTCATGCCTCGCACTGTAAACCTGGTCAAACGTCCATGCTGGGAAGGTCATAGGCCTGAGGAGGAGCCTACTATCATTGCTTTACTAAATGGCCACGTTATCAAACTAGCTTCTAAATATTTTTGTGCGTCCCCATATATTTGTTCTGCTCTCAGTATTGGTAAGAGAAGCTTCCTTTTACAGGGGGCAGCAGTTCATGCAGAGACTCACAACCGGTTAAAGTGATAAGAACAAGAGACAGTGAGCACTTGGTCCTAGATGAGACATCTGTATCAAGTCCCCAGCTCCTATCCTCAGAGCTCAGGGAAGATTTCAGAAGAGGAACCAGAGAGAATGTAAGATGTGGAAGATGAGGACAAGTATTGTGAAGGGTGACTTCTGGGCAGCACATGGCCATTACACTCCCACGCTCACTGCAGAAGCCCTGGTTACCTGCATAAGCCATGCAGCAAGGCCAAGCCAATCAAAGGCTAGTTTGGACAGGGGAGGTGCTCGTAAAGCCCTATCCCTTTCTGAGGAGTTCTTGGCAGTTGTAGCTGCTGGTGGAAGGGGAGTCACTTTTCTTCTGGGCGTGCCCACTGGCAAGTTGCCCATGCTCCAGGATGCCATGTGCAAATGGGTAGCAGTAATTATGCCCAGTGGCTTATAGAGAAATAAAAATAAGAAGACATGACGTTGGTAGAGGGGTATGTTGGATAGGCTCAAGGGGAGCTGTAGGGGAGAGTGGATATTGCAAAAGTACAGTATGTACTTATGTATGTATATATGGAACTCTCAAAAAAATGAATAAAAATTATATATTTTAAAATCTTCTCAACTGGACATACCTTTGGGATTAGAATTAGATTATGGTTTTCCCTAATAACCTCATTTAATATAATTACTCTCAAGCATCCTAACTCCAAACATTTATGTTTTGAGGTTCTGGGTGGATGGGAATGTAAGCGTATACATTCTTGAGCCCAGGGAGGGAATGACTCAT
This sequence comes from Arvicola amphibius, assembly GCF_903992535.2. Classification (NCBI taxonomy): domain Eukaryota; kingdom Metazoa; phylum Chordata; class Mammalia; order Rodentia; family Cricetidae; genus Arvicola; species Arvicola amphibius. The sequence goes on along the minus strand of NC_052052.2, from coordinate 101,366,041 downwards.
CTTGTCTCAGTTCATTCAGCGTAAGATAAGGAGAGACCCTGTGCTGTTTTAGATTCCCTTACACTTTTTTTTTTAAAAAAAATTAAATTAATTTATTTCTTTCACGTTCTGACTGCAGCTTCTCCTCCCTCCTCTTTTTCCATTCCCTTCACCCCTCCCCTCATCCCACCTTCTGTTTCTGTTCAGAAAGGGGCAGGGCTCCCATGGGTATCAGCAAAGCATGGCATATCAAGTTGCAGTAAGACTGAGCACCTCTCCTTGTATTTAGAATATGTAAGGTAACCCAGTATGAGGAATAGGATCCTAGAAGCTAGTCAAAGCATTAGGAGCAGCTCCTGCTCCCTCTTCTTAAACATGTGAAAGTCCAGACTGGGAATTTGGCTGGGTAAAGGTGCTTGCTGTGCAGGCCTGATGCCTCGAGTTCAATTCTTGGATGTGGTGAAAGACATCCCTAACACCAGCACCATCTCAGGAAACGGGAGCTGGAGACAGAAGAGTGGATGGGATGTCAATGAGCTGTAGTCATACCAACAAGAGAGACCACCTAAAGAACGAGGTGGGCCAGTCCCTGAAGGTAGCCTTGACTTCTGTGTCCTGCTGGGTCACAGGTACACCTGCACCCAGACACATCATAGACATACTCACATACACACATCATATCCTCCCCCCTCCCAAGCAAGTGAAAGTTCATCCTACAGATGGGTCAACCTTTCCAGTACTGTTGGCTGTGGGGCTTGAGGCGTGCCATGCAGCCTTCCCAATATGCAGCCTTTCCAGGTGAAAGCTTACATACAAACCACAGCTAATAAAAATAACTCTGATTTGTCTCCCGGAGTGCTCCAAGCATTGAGTGATGGCTGTAGCCTGATGCCTCACAAAACCAAACAAATTAGCCCTGAGGGCAGACAACTGAGGTCAGCAAAGAGCAATAACAGCAAAACAAGGTTTCAGATCAAGAGGGCCAGCTGTCACGCCTTCATCACCAGGCTACCGGGTGGACCCATTAATTCTCTTCGAGGACTAACGAAAGGCTCTATTCAGATCTCACTCCTCCCCCTCTTCACCATTTTCCCACGGCTCCTCCACAGGAACTAGAAAGGACCAGTCACCAGCAGAAGTGGATCACTGTCCTTGGAAATCACCGAAGCAGGCGTGTTCTAAAGCACATGTGATATCATGTTTATGGCAACAAGAGCAGACAACGGTGACAACAGGAATAGAAACACTTCATGTTTTCTCTGGGGAAAAAGGACTATTTGAGGAGAAAAAAAGAAGCCTATCTAAACAATTGCAAGCACATCTGACTTCATATTTATTTGATTGATCTTTCTCTGGCTAATCAGAATCAGAACTGACTTCCATTGGCAGCTGTGAGCCAATAAAAAAAATCCAGGAGAGAAAATAAATATCACAGCTCAAAGAAACAGGTTGTTCATTTTTTTAAAAAAAGCATTGAATCAAGCTCCACACTGCTGAGTTAATTTATTTATACACACGCTATGAATTTTGCGTCCACGGAATCTGTTAGCATTAGACCATGATAAATTGCACCTGTCTTAGTTGTGAGACACCATCTTAAGATTTCCACTTGTCCCCGTCGGCGGGGAGCTGTGGGGAGGACGTCAATGAGCCTCGCCGAAACTGTTCTTCAGGTGTGTGACAGAAAGGAGGGCCTGGATTTTCAGTGCTGGAGTGGATGGTTAAGGATTTCAGCCTCAGGCTGGAGAGATGGCTCAGCAGGTAAAGGCACTTGTAGTGTAAACCTGACGACCCAAGTTCGATCCCGAGGAGCCACGAGAAATGGAAAGTGTTATCGTCCCTAACAAGGTTGTCCCCTGACCTCCACACACATGCTGTGGCATGCACCCCTACAGCATCACACACACACACACACAGACACACAGACAGACATACACACACACACAAAATTAAAAGGAAAATTGGCATTTAAGCCTTAGGGCAGTTCTATAACACTTGTCAAGTCATTCTCTGCTCCATTTTCTTCATGTCTGACACGGGTCCCAGACTCAGGGGCTTTATGATTTTTAGATGGCGCTAATGCTAGGAGCTCTGTACGAGCCTCCCAGAGTTGAGAGTCCATCAAACGGCAGCTTCGATACCAACATCGTTTCAAGAGGATCTTTGCCTATTTATATCTTACCTGTAAATTCGTTTTACAGAAAACAAAAAGGTCAGACCTCCTGAGTGTGTGCTTTGTTCTAAGCAGGGCTGACTGAAGGGGAGGAGCAGGGATGGATAGGAAAACTTGTAGTGGTTTTAGCTTTTTCTGCCTCCTTGTAAGACTTGAGTATTTGGCTCAATGTTGTATGAATTCCAAGATCAGCCAATCAGCCCATCTGAAACAAATTACTAATGCCCAATTCTTCCCAAACTCAACAATGATAATTGTCAGTATCACAGTCGTGCCCCCTTTAGTGTATGTTTATATAGAATAGGTTTGGTCTTTTGTCTGTCTTCCCCCACACCATCCGTGTATGTGTGTGTGTGTGTGTGTGTGTGTGTGTGTATGTGTATGTGTGTGTGCGCACATGCGCGTGCACGTTTAAGCCTGAGGACAGATGTTTTCTCAGATGCTGTTTTACCTTGTTTGAGAAAAGGTTTTGCATTGGCCTGGGGCTCGTCACATGGGTGAGGCAGGGATCATCCTCATCCTGTCTCTGCCTCCCAGGGCTGGGATTTACAAGCACACACCATCATGCTCAGTTCATTAAATTAACTTTTTTTGTTAAACATGAGTCCTGGAGGTAAAACCCAGGTCTTCCTGCTTTTATAGAAACACTGTAATGACCGAGTTACCTTCCCGGCCAATGTCTGTCTATTTTCATACGGTAACCAAAGTTTCCACTCGGTAGGTTTGCAAACCGGCTAACTGAAGATAGTGGGAATCTCTCACAGTCTTAAGATTCATTTGGCTCTTCCCCTGCATAAGTCGATAGGTTTTCAGACTAATTTTGTCTACTCTACAATCCTCTGCTTTCTGTTCCCAGAGTTTTTTGATTTTCATTGTCTAAAACTCTGTATTATCACAAGAGGTAGCTATAACGGTACAATCATGGTGTGTGTTACAGTCTGCAGCCCATATACAGGAGTCAGTCCGGCATTTATAGTATGGTCACACTCAAGACTGGCCAGCTGGTTCCAGGAGGAAGGCACAGGAACTGCCTCAGAAACTGACATTAACGGGGTAGGGGGACAAACCCGGACAGTGCACACACACCTCTTGACCGCTACTCTGTCTCTCTACCAAGGAGAGCCAAAGCTTTCACAGTTGCTGGTCCATTTCACAGGGGGCATGGGGAAGGGCAGGAAAGGAGGGAGTGGGGGTGGTTACATGAGGCGAAGAGCTTCCTCATCAGGATGGTGCGGTGTGACTGTTCACAACCAGAGTGGGGCGGGGCCAGTCCAGCGCTCCTTAATTGCATTACTTCTGATTTTTCTTACCAGGTGGTTAGAAATACACTGCCTTGGGATGATATTTAATTTGCTATGACACCGGGTGAGTGCCCTCTATTATAACAGCCTCTTTCCCTCTCATGCTAGGCTATAGCAGAAAGCAGTTTTCCTAACAAAATATGCGATTGGCATCAGTCACTTAGTTATAACAATTTAGGATGCTCCATTTCCCCCGTAAAATTGATTTTCACTTCATATTCACACCAAGGGCCCTCCACCGTTTTGAATCTGTCTCAACCCTGAGTAGGAGAGTTCACCTAACAGGAAGGAGGAGGGTTGGTCAGAAGCGGTTCCACACCAGCATCAGCTGCACCTCTGGAGGGGCAGTTAAAAGGAATGACCTGAAGTGTATTAGTCTTAAATTTAGGCTGCAAAATTTAATTTTATCTCTCTGTATGGGTTTCTTGCCTACATGCATGTCTGTGTACTGCTTGTATACCCAGTACCCGAGGAGGCTGGAAGTCATCAGATCCCCTGGAACTGAGTTTCCAAAGGGTTTGAGCCACCGTGTGAGTGCTTGGAGTTGGTTTGGGTCTACTAGACAAACAGTCAGTGTTCTTAACCTCTGACCCATCTCTCTAGCTCCAAATTTTATGATTTAAAATGTCTAACTTCTCAATGAACAGATCTAAATGATATCAAGTTAAACAATGAAAAGGACCTTTGAACATCAATGTAATTTGGGCTATCAGTTATATGTAAATGTACTGGGTATTACATCATCTGGATTCTGTTTCTAGAACATTCCCTGGCCTTTTAACTATCATTCTTTTTTTTTTTCTTTTCCAGTCAGGGTTTCTCTGTAGCTTTAGAGCCTGTCCTGGAACTAGCTCTTGTAGACCAGGCTGGTCTCAAACTCACAGAGATCCGCCTGCCTCTGCCTTCTGAGTGCCAGGATTAAAGGCATGTACCACCACTGCCCGGCTTTTAACTATCATTCACTAATAACAAAATAAGTACTAAACGTATTCATAAGTAATTAATAAATATCTGTATATATTGCTGTTTGGGGAATACTGGATTTTATATACTTTGAGTTACAAAATATAGGAGTTGATCTTTGTACACACAGAGCCTTGATTGAAAGTCTGAGTCGTGAAATCCTCATCAAACATGGCCAGTGTCTTTTTGGCCACCAATTGTCACAGTTTTGCCAGTTTATGAAAGCAGTAGGTGGGTGACAGAGTAGCCCACGTGATCTAAACTACAGGATGAAAAAGAATGGAGAGGCAGGGCGGTGGTGGCGCACACCTTTGATCCCAGCACTCGGGAGGCAGAGGCAGGCGGATCTCAGTGAGTTCAAGGCCAGCCTGGTCTACAAAGTGAGTTCCAGGGAAACCCTGTCTCAAAAACCCAAAAAAAGAAGAAAAAAAAGAAAGGACGGACAGTGTAGTGCTAGGTCAGTCTCTGCCTGCCTGGCCTCCCTGCACAGGGGCCTGCACAGCGTGTCGCCAGTGGTCTGGTTCCTCTTAGTTCTCTGATTAAAGGTTCAGCACTTGATTTGATGAGAGGGGAGCTGCTTTCATAATGGGTGGTACTGGGGTAGGGCTGGGATCTAGAATCTAGGCTTGGACCTCAGGGCAGTTTTCAGAGGTGGGGTCACTGAGAGCTGACTATATCTCCACTGATGAGTTTACAGATGGATGTGCTAGTCAGAGGCAGGGCCCAAGTAGAAGAAGAAGGTCACTGAGAGATGGATGCCTTCTAAAGGTTCCCCCTCCCTTTTCCTGCTTCCTGGCTACTAGGAGGTGAGCAGCCAAGTTCTGCTACATTCTCTCCCATCATCCTTTACATCAACACAAGCCACAACAATGTGGGATCTGTTAAGCATCTGAAACCGTGAGCTAAAAAAATTTCCAAGTTGATTTATCGCAAGCATTTTGTCAAAGCAAGGGAAAGATGAGCAATGCACCGGGAGGCACAGTCTGCTGCGGGCACGATGACTGGGTTGCAATGGAGGTTCTTAGCCAGTTCACTCTTCCTGGGAAAGTTGACTACAGATGTTTTCAGAGGGCCAGCAATCTTAATGGTCCTAAAGCTGAGCTCCCTGACATCACGAGGCCCAGATTCCAGCAGAACATTAATAACCACGTGCACATGAATGATTGCGGAGAGCGTTGAGCATCCTGGGTAAAATCTGATTAGGTGGAGCTTGGTGGCTACTTGTGAGACAGCCCTTGACCCGATGAGCTCCGAGATGAGCGGAGGGAAATGACGGGGCCGCAGATTGTAATTGCTTCTACTTTGGGACAAAGCTTGCAGGTTTAAAGTCCGTCCTTTCTGGTAAAACTGTTTACGAAGACAAACAGGCCTGGAATGTAGCTGTTTCCCACAGGGATCTGCTGTATGTCCCATCTGGTAGCGTGGTTTGAGTTGAGTACTGAATAAGGGCATCTTTAAAAACCACTTTTTAGGGGGCTGGAGAGATGGCTCAGTGGTTAAGAGCACCGCCTGTTCTTCCAAAGGTCCTGAGTACAATTCCTAGCAACCACATGTAACCATCTGTAATGAGATCTGGTGCCCTCTTCTGGCGGGTGGGCATACATGAAGGCAGAATGTTGTATACATAATAAATAAATAAATCTTTAAAAAAAAAACTACTTTTTATTAATTCTGAGAATTTTGTACAGTGTGGTTTCACTATATTCACCCACCCCCCCCTCAGATTTGTCCCTACCCTCCCATCCCCTCCCAACCCCCTGCCTCCTTTTAAATAACACAGAGTCCATTTGTCTAGAATCTAGACCATACTCACCGTCCTCTGAACCACTGCGACCCTATGATTTGTATAAAAGATACCTCAGCCAGCATCCCCCTCCTTCCTCCAAGCCCAGCCAGCACCTCCCTCCATCCTCCAAGGCCAGCCAGCACCCCCCTCCATCCTCCAAGCCCAGCCAGCACCTCCCTCCATCCTCCAAGGCCAGCCAGCACCCCCCTCCATCCTCCAAGCCCCGCCAGCACCTCCCTCCTTCCTCCAAGCCCAGCCAGCACCTCCCTCCTTCCTCCAAGCCCAGCCAGCACCTCCTTCCTTCCTCCAAGGCAAGGTCACCACTTTTTGTTTCCCCTCTTGTGCCTGCATGTGGCTGGGTTTGCCTTGGGTTCCTTTTCTCTCTCCATAGCTCTCCCCACAGTGAACTGATTCCTACTTCACTCAAATGGATCAATGTAAGGTAGTGACCAGGACCTTTATATAAACTGTCCCAATGGCTGACCTGATGTCTTAATGTCCTGAGAGGGAAGGAGACAGGTACAGTTTGGTGCACCACAACCTGGTTAGCTGGAAGCCATCACAGGGGCTGACCTAGTTGTGCTGGGCACATGGTGGAGCGGAATGCAGGTTCAGCCAGGAAATAAGCTCACAGAACCAGTCAATCACTTGCTAAGGCTGGGACATGGGAGGAAGACAACTGAACCCCTTGTTGGGCTTCCCCCTCTGGTGGATCCTCCTACTGTGGACACTCCCTGGTCACACCAGATGAGAAAGGCCATCGGAGGCCCCCTGCTAGGACACCAGGCCTTGCCAGTCTAGGAGAGCAGTGCATCCCAGTGGCCCTGGGCACTAAGGCGTCATATGGCTCCTTCAACATACATTTTCAGGGATGCAAGGAGCTCACAAAGGAGAGGGTGTATGGCAGGGTGGCATGGCTTGTGGCAGGCTCTCGGCTTCAAATAGGAAGAAAAAGAATGTGAAGATTTATGTTGACTGCAGATTTCTTTTTGTAAACAGCTCATTCTGCTGCCTCCTTTTGTCTGGTCCAGCAGCATTCTTAAGCAACAGTTACTCCTTGCGCCACAAGGCTACCACTGTAGTCCTAAAAGCTCCTGAAGTAAATCCCCAGTGGAGGCAGACTCCAGCCTGGGAGTGTCACAAGCTCTGAGCAGGGGATTGAATATGCACTTGGGAACACAGGGGGTCAGCACCAAGTGAGGCACAGCGCCCCACTGTGTTGAAAGGAGAGAACAGCACCATAGGCCTCAGTGGCCACTTTACATCAGGAAAGATTGATTTGGCCTTCTGGTGTGTTGTTTCCATAGAAGCAGGGCTTAACCTTTTAAGTGAAGATTATAAGGAAACCTAATTCATTTAAAATTAGGCTTTGAGCATCTCAGCACTTAATGCCCGAGTGTTTCTGTGGGACCTGCTGTAGCCATTGATCCGACTGCCAGACAGAGCTGTGACTCCAGCGTCTACCAGACTCTCACTCTGCTAGAAATCCCTTTGCTCTATTTGTAAACATAATTTCCCACAGAGGCATAACTCCTGAGAAAAAGCATCAGAATATTCATAAATACCCTTTAATTAATGAACAGCTCAGACTGCATGAACACAGAAGGCTGGGATGCAAGCAAGACACGTGTGCATTCAATTAAAGTAATTTATTGTATTTTTCCAGAATGGACATACAGGGCGTCTTGGGAGTTGATATCACAACACAGTGTTACACACCATTTTCACAACTAGCTTTACATTGAATTCTTTTTAAAAGAACATAGTAATTTAAAAAATCTGAATATTTACATATTAATAAAACATATGTACACAAGATTGAGACATATCCATAGATATGGACCTTTTTTTTTTTTTTGCTAAGAAAGCCTATAAAAAGGGTTTCTGAACAAAGCCGAACAATAGTCACAGGAAGTTAACACAAATACAATTTAAACTTACAAAATATGATTTCACTGTTGCAGTTCTGATCCGCCTTTCCACTTGTGAACCCACGGCGCTTGTCTGCAAACCGCAAGACCCTGCCCTCCTCAAGTACTGAAAACTCCAAGCTGCCACCGAGGCTTGGAAGGAAGCGTTTTTGGAAGGTTTATAGTGCGTACTGACAGGCCTACAGTGTAAGTATATGCTCCCCCTGCACTAAAAACAAATCCATCACCATTTAATAGAGTGAAGGGCACTAATTCAGCCTCTCTGTTCCCTTGAGGAGGATTTCATTCTAGGAGGCAGAAGACTTTTTTTTTTTTTTTTCAGGATTTGCTGCAATCAAACGAAAGCCCTGACTTGTCTGCAGCTCATCAGAACACTCAGTAAAACAAAAGGATCAGGGCTGGCTGGCAACAGAGACCGGCAACTGAAAGGGTCGATGGGGATAATTTCTAAGCCATCCCGCAGTCTCCAAAGGAAGAGACAGAGAAGGTTTACATGTGAGATGTTGCTGTCTAGCTGCTAGACAACTCCACGAGCAACACCTAAAAGCACATGTTGTCACATCTGGGCTGCCACAGGTCACCTCACTGAGCAGCTGGTCTCGGTGGAGCATGGCCCCAGTCCTGTCCTCAGCACTACACGATCAGTACGAAGTGACACAGTACACTGACGTCCAGGTTCTACGTCCAGCTGGCCATGAAGGGTAACCGGATCCCAGGCAACCCCTTACCTACTTCTCAGTTCTCTCAGGCAAAGCAGAGGGCCAGGCAGTCCCAGCAACACTAACTGTTGGCTCTAACCAGTGGCTGACAGGAACAGTAGGCAAAAGGCTAAGCTATTGTCATGGCAGTTTTTAATCCCTGGGGTTTGGTGCATCGACTGTTACTTTCTTTTTTTATGGCAATTTTTGGCCTTCTGTGTCAAGTACCCAAGATTCAAGGCAATTAATTTGCTTTACATGATAAATAAGGTTTGACACGAGGTTTTCTAAGTATGTTGATTTCAATGCATTATTTCATTAGTGAAACACGTGGAGGTAAAGCAAATATCCGTACTGCAAAGATTTAAAATAAACCCAGATTTTTCTCATATTTAGTTTTACATAAAGTAAAAGTATGAGGGACCAGATAAACTATAGGAGGAACATGAAAACAGGGTCAAAGCTACTCGGTTTAAACCATATTTAAATGCTTGATGGCTCCTAAGCAGATGGCTGGTTATGCTGAGTTAAGTTTTTTGTTACTGCATCATCATAAATTACATAAGAGTGCTTTATTTCCTAAGAATTCATACATCATTTGTATTCCAGTTCGGAACGACTGTTTCAGGTTCTATGACTGACGCATAGATGACTTTATCATTTGTACTTCAGTTCGGAACGACTGTTTCAGGTTCTATGACTGACGCATAGATGACTTTATCATTTGTACTTCAGTTCGGAACGATTGTTTCAGGTCACTATTACTGACGTCATAAAGGACTTCACAGACCAGGCCAGAGCCACCCCATCTCCCAGAACTACCTTCCCTTCTCTAGGCTGAAGGGTTAGTTAGCGCTGCTACTTTGTAACTTCCGTCAGTCCTAGAGAGAGGTCTCCTCTGCATGCAGCTAAGCAATTTACAATAAAATAAATACGTTTAAGAAGACTGTGTATTCACACAGAGATTATGAATGAATAAAACCAGGAAGAGAACTGCTTCTTTATGATGGGTCACACACACTGGACTTTTGAACGGTAACAACTCTAAGCATAATTTCTTTGAAGAAAATATGATGCCAAATTGGAGTTGTGATACCACATGTTACAGAAAAATGATTCAGACAGGACAAGCCACCACGGAACACCCACACTGCAGGGACCTCAACTGCTCCACAAACCTTTGAGGAAACGGAAGAAGAGTAGGCTAAAATGCAGGTCTAGGCAATGGAGCCTGGATCCGGGTCCTCCGCGGTCTCTCTCCTGGTGACAAACATATTACCTACAACAGAGACAAGACAATGAAGGAGGCTGTTTCTCCAAAGCACAGCTGTACATTTTATCACATGGCCAGGGTCAGGTAAGGACAAAGTCAACTGAAGGGTTTGTGGGTGGGGTACACACCTGTGCTGTTCTTTAAGTCACTAAGCATCAGCCTTAGTTTTGCTAAATAACGAGAAAGCCCATGAATATATATATTTCATAATGGCTTTATATATATTAGTGATGTATTGTCCAGCAATAGAAAAACAGCTAAATATGATTTACCTGAAAACACTATTAACTCCAGAGGCTCCATCTTCAAACTGCAAAGGAACTACTTTGATTTGATTGTACACATTTTTTCTTTAAATGTTAACTGTTCCCAGATTCTGAGAGCAGTTCCTGATTGAACACTCCCTCCACATCTATGCCATAGTGTGCAATAGTTGCTTCTGTCCCTCACCCCTGTCTGAGGGCTGGACCTGTGCAGCAGACCAGGGATGGTGCTGACTACTGCTCAAACGGCTCACTCAACAGGTTGCACACCCCAGCAGGGTCTGGTGGTCCACATCTATGGTTCCAAAATTCAGGAGGTGGAGCAAGAGGATGTTGCCAAAGCTAGAGGTCAGCCTAGGCTACATGAGACCCCTTTGGAGGCTTAACTGTAGGAGGGGGAACAAATGCCATCTGACTGTCTGCAATTCCACCCTGATCATTTCGGGTTCACAGCAGCACAGGGATCTTCCCTCATCTCTCCCTGATGCAAAATTGAAAGGAACAAAAAGACATTTAAAGTAATAAAAGCACCATTGAATCTTTACAAAGGATCAACTTTTGTCAGTTCAGACAAACGAGGAGTGGAGATGTGGCTCGAATCATGCTCTTTGGACAATTCTGCTGAGTGAGTCTGAGTCACTGCAAATACGTGCACAAGACATGGGGTCCACTGCTTTACACGGCCGGGTCAGAGCAATGTGGAAGGGGTGATATGCAGCAACACGGCAACCAAAGAGCCGGTCAGGTTGGGGATTTCACTTTAGAAGGCAACCATGAAGCATGCTATCAAGATTATTTGATAATCAAATTTTGAGAACCAACCTGTGACTTCTTTCCCCCTTTTCTAAAATGAAATACTTTAAAAACGATAGACCATGCTGTTGAGAAGTTTGTGTCTGCAGCTAGCAATAGTCTACTTTCTTCTTTATTACCCCAAAGCAGGCAGAATTTAAGAAAGGAATTGAAGAAATGAGTTTAAACCGGAGTGAACTTTGGGTAGACCGATGCCAAACATGATAAATGTGAAGAGAGAACCACTGAAATGGAATCCTAATGGGACTGCACATCCATTGTCTCTTAGGATCTTTAGAAACAGAGAAAAGTTGCCTTTGGCTTAGTTATAAGAAAGCCCTATGCTATAATGACTGGGATTGAGGGGACTGGGCCAGCCATGCCATCACCAGCTATGATATCTTGGGAAAGTCATTTAATGTTTTTTGGGTTTCAGGCTTTTTCCCCTGGAAAATTCCAGGGCCGGACACAAAGGCGGGATTGGTGGAGATGAGTCCCCAAGTTCTTCTCATGGTCAGATCCTCTGCAGCTGTCAGTCCTGGAGACCTCTGCTAGCATCCCTGGGCAGCCGCTGCCCTTGAAATGTCTCTGCTCAGTCTGTAGACAGTTCAATGCAAAGGTGCATCTGCAAGAGGCACAGTCTTCAAATAATACAGCCAAAGGCCACCATGTCATCCGAAGATGACACGAAGCAGAAGACAGCTGCTGCAGATGCCCAGGGGACAACTGGAAAAGTATGACACTCCTCCCCAAGGCCCTGAACCATACGTCATCATTCTGATTAGTATTTCCTTCATCCGCTGGGAATGGGTCAAAGATGGTAAAAGTATTGTAATTATGAACTGTGCTGCTACTCAGAGGATGGTAACAGACACTAGAGAGCCCACATCCAGCTCTCTTGACTCACAAGTATGGAAACACAGACAAACAACGTAACGACTCTAGATGACAAGAACTGCATATATGCAGATGTTTTGTGTGCTACTGTGGCTCATTTCCTTCACTTGTCCACTGATCTGTTGTTTGGCTGCTCCAGGCAGGGAAGCAAGGTGCCATTTACATGGCTCTAAGTTTACCTAGGAGCTTCTCTTCGATGATCACCTGAGATATGTGTTATCTAGGCCACGTGACCACTCGGGACTCTACCAAGAGTTTCTGAAAACATACTGCATACTCCATTCATATTTTCTCAATTTCTCAATTTAATTCAAGTCTCACTGCCCCAGATCAGGGAAAAAACAAGAAACAAAAAGAAACAAAAAAAATCCCAAAGCCCCACTGATTTGAGCTTTTGTAGTTCAAGGTTTCTTTGGACTGTCTGGATTTTATGGATGGACCCTTCAGAGAATCTTTGAAGGGCAGCCAATAGGGAGGGAGTCCTGAGACCAAGTGAGGGGGAAGTTGTTTGACACATAGCTCACTGAGCAGCCACCTGTTCCTCTCCTCTCAGGTGTGAGCTCATACACAGGCAGGAGGTCAGGAGCAGAGGCATGACACAGAGTCTTGTGATGAGGTCACAATCAAGCCCACAGCTGAACACAGTTGTGCAGTAGATACTTCAGTGTTCCACTGCATTTGCTGATCTGACACCAGGAGTGTGTTTCACACTGGTGGGCTGGCTTATTCAATCACACTTAGAAACGCACGATCACTAAGAGTGCTGGTGCATGTCTCTCAAAGGCCTTTTGATTGAATAAGACAAGATGGGCCTGAATTTGGTCACACAATGTTGACAATCCTGGTTTAAAGCTAAATGTCGTTTATATTAAAAGTGTCTTTTAATGTCTAAAGGCTTGGTGAAGCAGCATGTTGCGATTCTAACTTCTTAGGATTTGCACTTCTGAGATTTTTATGAATATGAAATAGGGTGTGAGAAAAATGTTTCTTTTCATAGCCAATGTAAAAACAGCTCTGAACCTAGGCCCCCCAAGAAACCGGGGACTGTGAGGGTCCGGGTCTATTAGAGAAGCAGCTTGCTCAAGCACCTGCATCCCTAATGGTGAAAGCATTTTCAATGCAAATGTTTCCTTGCAGCGGGTGATGAAATGTAAATGTGTTTTACCTGTTGGCGGTAGAGAAATGCCGTCCAGTTTTTCATCACCGTCAGCTGCCTCTGCTGGTTACAAACATAAAACACAAATCTCATTAGTTGTGGGGAGCACATTCATTTTGCTGGATACAGGAACACAATTAAAGAGACTTCAGCATACACAGTGGATTTCATCTTTCTTTCCCCGTTCCCTTCACTTGGTTCAGATTTCAGGTTTAGCATCATTATTTAAACACGATTTCGTTTGGATGATTATGACAGGAAGTCAACCTTCCTGATTTAAAACTTGAAAACTCTCTGACCTCATTTTGTCAATCATAGGTGATTCCAGTTCATTCTGTCTTATTTTCATAAGCTTAACCCTCTCCCAGCAGTGGGAGGGACTGCTCAGCCACACCCTGACAGCACTTAAGTCACTGCTTTCTGGATGTAGAACTGTCCTTTTCACACCCTGCCCCACCCGCACCCTGAGCCACTCATAGTGGAAATCCTCAGAATAAACTTTTCTTTGGAGAGGCCTGGCTCTGGAGCTGCCAGACTAATTCCCGGATCCATTTAGTCAGGAAGGAAACCATGGACAGAAAATACTTTTTTTTCCCCCAAAAGATTCCCCTCTTTCGTGATTTAAAACGAAAACCTTGCTCTTCTGATGTGTTTCAGTCTCCTTAATGGTTCTGCAAAGCCTGATCCTTCAGACACAGACACACAGACACACACACCTACTAAATGTAAAGAGAGGCTGTTCATTAGTCTCCTGGTAATTCAAGAGAGTGAGCCTCCCCTAACATGCTAGGGACAGAGGAAACACTCACATATGGCTACTGGAATAATCCTGGTGGCATCCTTTCCCCACCCCAAAATTCCTGCTGCCTGCACTTGTGTGCCTTGAGGCCAGCCTTTTGCTCTACCTTGTAGTGTGGAGATGGTGGAAAAGCCAACACAATGCTATATTCTCATTTTCACTGTTGGTGCTTTAAACACGACCAGGGATAGACACAATCAGAAATGTTCCAAGCTTTCTGCCTTTCGTTTAGCCTCGAATATGTTGTCCTTAGGTGGGTAGATCTGGCATTAGTGTCTGCTGGCCCATGTGACTCACCACGGAAAGAAAACAGAAGAGATGGAAAAGTCCCAGCCAATTTTGATTGGAATAGACTATTATAAATGATGTTGATAAGCGTTAATAGCACGACAACAAGATAAATGGCAGGACAGAGTTGGGGAAGGTGATTTACAGGAAACCTGTAAGATGTACTAAAATTCTCTAGATAAAAGGCATTAGGTGCTCTGGTTGGACTCTGTGTATGTGCACACATGTGCATACATGCCCTTGCACACGCCCTAGTGTATGCACACACGGAGGTACCAGGTCCCTGTCAGGGGTCTTCATCTATCATTCTCCACACTATTTTTTGGGATATGTCCTCCCACTGAACCTGCAGCCAGCAGTTTCAGCTAGTCTGGCCAGTCTGTGAGCCCTGGGCTCTGCCCCTCTCTACCAGCATCTGAGTGCTCGGCTTACAGATGCACATCAGCACACCTGGCTGCGTTATAAGGTGCTGGGGATCCGAACCCCGTTTCCTGCATGTGCGGCAAATGCTTTCCCCACGGATCTATTTCCTTAGCTTGGTTCTTATGGCTTTGAAAAGAACTTTATATATTAAAAAACAACGAATGCATGGCTTTTATATTTAGAAGTCATTTCCTTCTGACTGGTTTCAATGAATCTGAAAGGCAGATGGTTTACATCGCAATTGTCTTATTACCAGGGCTGAAATTCTTCAGTAATAATAAATGGCCACCACCACTTACTAAATACTTTTTATTGAGCACTTTGTGTGCAATTTTTCATCTGACTGATAGAAAGTCTTGTGGGTATGTCTGATGCTATGCTTGGTTTAATACACTAGGAATCAGAGCTGGAGAAATGAAATTACGGCTAGTAAGTCACAGTGCCAAAGATAAGAACGGGCTTTGAGTCTGGACTCTCAAGCTCTTGCTATTAATAATACACATATACCCCATGTGATCTTATAAGCTAATTTTTAAAAATCTTCAAATTCTAGTTAATTTTATATTTTAGTAATTTATACTTTACACATGTCTGCTTTTGGGTCTGAGGTGACCCTTCCCTTTGTAATTCAGCTACCCTTACTGGGGCCTGTGAAGGTCAGAAGAGGGGACTGGATCTTCTGGAATTGGAGTTATAGCCTGTTGTGAACCACTAGGTAGGTGCTGGTCCTCTGGAAGAACAGCCATGGTCTTAATTGCTGAGTCATCTCTGTAGCTCCTACCCATATTTTTTGTGAGCCATGATGTAGTTGCTGAGAACTGAACTTAGGACCTTTGGAAGAGCAGCTGGTGCTCTTAACCACTGAGCCATATCTCCAGCCCAATACATACTTCCTATATGTGGACCTACATGGTCATGTGCTTTTGTCAGGATAGAACAAATATAGTTTACGGATATTTAGGTTATATATTCTGACATATGTAAACTATACATTTTGTCAGAACATATAACCCAAATATACATAAATATATAAATCCATATATGCTGCATGTGTAGGTCAATTGTCATGGGGAAGAACATCAGGATATTAATTATAATACCTGTCAGTAACAACAAGCTCTCAGCTTCTCTTCTCTGGCAATGATCAAGTTGTAAAATTTGGAAAACACTGAGCAAGTCCAATAAAAATTTAGTAGCAGTGACAGCTTTACTTCTGGATCTAACGCAAACAATAAATTGTGATTTCAGTTCTGAAGAAGTAATCTAATAAAAATAATAAAAATCCACACCAGGAACGGAATTCTAGTTATAGAAAAAAATATTACATGTGATGAGAGCCCCAGATGAATTTGTTTGGATTTGCATAACAACCTTTCCAATGTGTAGGGCACTGCTTTCTCCTACAGTCAGGGCAGGTTTCCCTAAGTGGTGAGCTGATTAGCTGTGTCCAGTCAGAGTCTGGACCTAGTTCTAGGAATGGAGCCAGGGATGATAAACAAGGCTGTGGAGGTAGGTGGTGGAATACCTTTAACACACTGTATTATCATGTTGATGGAAAATAATCAAGACGAAAAACCCCACAGCCTGTAACATTATAGATCCTGGCCTCATTCAGGAAAGGCAAGTGGCTCTCATTTCTGTTTGCTGGAGTCTCAGCTTTGAGCTATTGAGAAGGCAGTGTACCAGTGTTTCACACACAGAGACAAACTCTGTCTGCCATGGCTGGGTGCCACCCTTTTGCTCTAGCTTGACCTGTATGTTCTT
The DNA here is from genome assembly GCF_903992535.2 of Arvicola amphibius. Taxonomy (NCBI): domain Eukaryota; kingdom Metazoa; phylum Chordata; class Mammalia; order Rodentia; family Cricetidae; genus Arvicola; species Arvicola amphibius. Next base: position 101,349,555 of record NC_052052.2, on the reverse strand, counting down.
TCTTAGGGTACCCTCCTTTCTCGGTGGTTACAATAGCCTACTCAACACATTACAGCTGTCCAGTGGAGAATGTGCGCAAACCTGCTGATCAAAAGTCACACCCTAATGTCTGATGTCACGTCAGTCTCCTGGGCTAAGCAGTGAAGGGCTTCCCCAGGAAAGGGGGACTTAGGGAGCACACAACAGTGGGCGTCTCTTTCTGGAGAAAGAGGTATGGGTGTGAACATTTGGGATGCAAATTGTCAACAGAAATGCTGGGATGCTTAAGAAATAGTCACTGCCCAGTTTGGAGTAAGGATGGAGGGGAAGGCAGAGGCACGTCCCTTCTGTGTACAAATGTGTGTGCTGGAGTGAAGGTAAGAGAAACCAGGACCCTTGACCCCAGACTCAACATCAACAGAAAGATTAAGGTCTGCAGCCCCCTGCCCTGGACTTGCCTCCTGTGTTTGAATACTTGATCCTAGCCGGTAGGGCTTTTGAGAGGCTGTGGAATCTTTAGGAGGCCTGGCTGGAGAAGTAGGTAACTGGCAGTAGGCGATGAGCTATAGCCTGGGTCTGGCTTGGCAGAGATCTGAGATGAGGAGTCCCAGTTCCGTGTTCCTGCCATCAGAGTCACCATTCTCATCAAGATGATCTACATCTCGTCAAACCATGAACCACTGCCTTTGCCATGCATTCTGTGGCAGTGATGGCAAAGTCCATGCAGGTAACATGGTGGAAAGTTAGAAGAGTGATATTTAAACTATTTCATCTTGTGGCCTTGCAAGGCTGTGTCTCTTTTCCATGATGAAGATCCTCCTCTAGTAGCCTGATTTTCTATGAATCCTACCTTGAAAGAGTCTCTTAGAAACTTAAAAGTGTAGTCCTACAGGACTCTCCTTTCCTCCAGAGGAGCAGGCCCTGGAACACGGAAGCCCTGTCTTTTTCCAGGCTGCCCCTGTAGCATTATAACTAGGAGCATCATTAGTCTGGGTCCACACAGTTGCTTTTCCTTAAGACCTCAAGGATGGACACAATTCTCACAGTTTCCTGTCTGTTTCCACCGGTCCCCAGGAAATAGGAAGGCGGCAGCCTCATGTGTAGGTATCTGTTGGCCTGCCTGGGGTAGTTCAAAGTCGGTGCACATCTGGGAGAAGTAGTAAGGGGACTGACTCGTGGGTCACTGTCCTCCGTCTTCGCTTTAGCTTGTTGATGCTAGATTTATATCTCTTCCTTGTGTTTATATCTCTTTCAATTCTGACTCTCTAGAGTCTTTGTATTTTGGGCCAACAACTTCTCCTTTCAGATTAACAAGCATATGGACGGAAGTGCTTACACGTCCAACAGCTGGGCCATTCAAGGCAGCATCTAGGAAACACAAAGCAACCTGGCATAGGTGCCACTCAGGTCTCAGGCTTGCAACCTGCCTTGCCTAACACTGAACTGATGCGCCGCTGCTGTCAGTTGGGACTAATACCGGGCAAGCCTTATGGGCCACACATGGATCTTTCAACTCTGAGTTTGTTCTTTCATTTATTCCTACCTTAACCCTTCCAGGAGTGGGAGGGGTGTAAGGTCATACAGCGGAGGGAGCTTCTGTGATGTAACTTAGGGAAGGAGCAGAGGACCCTGAAGTACTCGAGCGAGCGAAAGTCATGTTAGTAGGAGTTAATCTCCTATTTTCCAGGTAGTTTGTGAGATACGAGACTGAATCTTAGGGGCGGATGAGAGAAGAAAGGAGACAGGGGAGGGAGTATAACAGCCGGAAGGGAGAAGGGAATGAGAGGTGCTGATAGAGCAGAATTAGGGGGAGTCTCAGGGGGTGGTCATTACAGTGACATGAGGAGTCCAGGGGACTTTATTCCAAGGGACAGAGTCCAGGGACACTGCTGCTCCATGGGTCTAGAGGGAATGGCATAAATATTGGTACCTTCAGTGAGAAAATGGTAGTATTCTTCAGGATTTCATATTTTGACTAGAAAAAAACAGTCTCTCACTGGCTTGGAACTCAAGTGTGCTAATATGGCTGCCCTACAGATACAGTGCTGAGATTACAAGGATATACTTTAGATTTATTTATTTTCCCATATGGGTTCTGGAAATTTAACTCCTATTGCTTTCAAGGTAAACGCATTACCAACAGAGCTATCTCCCTGAGGCCCTATGTTTATTGTTTTTGAGGAATCTCCATATTGTTTTTTATAACAAATATACTAATTTACATGAAATTTAGAAATAAGACCTAGAGATTTGTGATCTAGTAGAGATAACTATTCTCGGATGATAGGAGAAAATTGACCCCAAAGGGATTTCTAACTAGCAAGATGGTAGATTCTGGAGGCTGAGACTTTGATGACCAAATCTATATAGTCACAATTTAACTGGTATTATCTTTGCCTAGAAAAATAGCTGCCAAGCTGCTAACTCTCAAGTTTTAAACATGTCCACATGCACACATATATGCATACACAGAAACACATAAACACACCTTAAATTCCTTCCAACTTGATGTGGTGTTTCTGACCGTATGTCTTTTGCTTTTTTTTGATTTTTGAAACAGGGTCTCTCCACATCACCCTGGCTGTCCTGGAACTCACTATGTAGAACAGGTTGTCCTGGAACCTACTTTGTAGACCAGGCTAGCCTCAAACTCACTGAGCTCTGTCTCTATCTCAACTGCTGGAATTAAAGGCGTGCACCAGCCTGCTGCTCCTGCCCCCTTTAGACTTTGGGCAATTAGGCCTTTAAAAAAAACTCATGTAGGTATAAACAAACAGAAATCAATAGTCAGACAAAAGCAAGACCCAGAAGACTAACTCTGCAGGTGAGACACATTGGACAACAGGTGTGAGTAGCAAGCCTTTCCTCTTGTACTATTAAAAGCAAACAGATGACATACTTTCTACTATTCAATCCTAAGAGAACTTTCAAAACCAGAGCACATTCCTTAGAACATGTCTTTGCAGAGACAAAGGCTACCGCGACACCCTAGAGAGAAGGCGCTATGCTGCAAACGGCAGAGAGCCCAACAAAGCACTTTCACAATGATTTCTTTTACAGCGTATCCATACCTGAGCCTCTTTTTAACCTTCTTCTGGCCAGTTTAATTTGATCCTGTAGAATCTGTACCCAGTCTCTTGGGCCAGGAAGTTTATCCACATGGTTCGCAGTACAGTACTTCTCTGTAAAGACTGAAAGAAAACATGAGATTGTACTACATACCTTAACAACAACAAATGGATGCAGAACAAAGCAGGAAGGTGACCCACGGAGAAAACACGTCCACGTCTTTTGTTGTTCCTTTTCTGGTGCTGGGAATCTAACCTAGGAACACGCACATGGCAAGCATGCGCTCAAGCACAAGCCTCCTCTCAGTCCTGAAGTGAACTTCTAGGGATGACAGCCCCATGGGCACATCTGCAGCGGCACTGGGCTCTTTGGGTAAAGGTGGCAAGCAGCTGAGCGCTGGCTACAAATGATGGCTTGTGCTTCAACATGAAACTGGCTGGAAACACTGAGCAGGTTGTGGGGAAACCGCTCTCTGTGTGTGCTTGTGTCTGACGGGCAGGAAGGAAAATGCTTCATATGGCTCTGCCAGGTCCACTCACAACAGAATCAAGCAAACGTGTTAAATGACTTCGTCTGCGTTGTCAATTCATAATCAAACGCAGCATTACACAGAGATGTTCTCACTCTGATCAAACGCAGCATTGCACAGAGATGTTCTCACTCTGATCAAACGCAGCATTGCACAGAGATGTTCTCACTCTGATCCTTAAGAACTCAGCACTCGCCGGGCGGTGGTGGCGCACACCTTTAATCCCAGCACTTGGGAGGCAAAGGCAGGCGAATCTCTGTGAGTTTGAGGCTAGCCTGGTCTACAAGAGCTAGTTACAGGACAGGCTCCAAAGATACAGAGAAACCCTGTCTTGAAAAAAATTGAAAAAAAAGAAAGAAAAAAAAAAGAACTCAGCATTCAATGTAAATAATACTGCTGTGCACCTTACTGATTGTAAGACTCAGTCTAGGTAAGAATCAACACCCTGCACACTGCGGCAGATGTGAACAAAGACCCCACTAAGTGCTAACATACAATATATAGTCACAGTGAAGGACAAAAGAGAGGCAGGATACGGGGCCCAGGAAAGCCACAGGGTGTGACCACATGTGGGGTGTGGAGTTCACATTTCTGCCTGGCTCTGCTCCTGAGGACCAGTCCACCCGCCTTTTCACTGGCTGCCTGTGAGGTCAGTAAGCCGTTGCAGCACACTGCCTGTGTGATATTTAAAATGTTGCTAATTTCAATGTGCTAAAGGTCTCTTTCAAAGAGAAAAGACACAGGAAAATATTGACAGATTTAATTATACAAAATTGAAATTCCCATTCAATGAAAAACAAACATTTTAAAAGAGCCACAAAACCTGGCCACATTATATATGCCTGAGAATGTTCAATATCTTTAAAGAGTACACTCAAATAAAAGAGCAAGTTCAATAGTCCTGTAGATCAATAGTGTATTTGAAGTATAAAATACTAGGGAAAATGTTTAACTAATATGAAAATCAAAGAACTGAAAAGTTCACATTCTATACCTATTCTGAGTTAGAAAAACAAGGTCAAGAAGGCTGAATTTGATAGTAGCAAAATTGTGGTGACCTGGCCCAGTCAAACTTTACTATTCATATAAAACTGGGATTTTTTTTCCATGGGAAATACGAATAAAACAAAATGAGATTCATAAAATGGTTACACTCCTGATCAGCAATGTTACTTCTAAAATCGAGTCCTAAGGAAATAGCAGGAAGAGGGGAAAAGCCCTGTGTGTGGACTCAGACGCGAGCAGTCCAGCTGAGCAGGAAAAGATGACTGCCATGGTGGATCTGCAGGCCACGGGGAGAGGGATTCCCTTTCGGAAACGAATACTTGTCCCAGTTAACCAAGCGTCCAGCACAGGCGACTGCCACTCCGTGGCGAAACAGATGATACAGTCGCCACAGAAGGGAAGGAGAGGTAAAGGCGAAACATCACAGACTTTGGGTGGACACTTGTGGGGCGCTCACGTGATGTGGCTGGCGGAAGGCTGGACAGAACAGTATAGGGAAAGAGGCGAGGACAATGCCGCCTCTGAGTCTGCAGGGATCAGTATCCTGAGATAACCTCAGGGATGATGCATCGCCGATGCCATCGTCATGCACTTCAAATCAATTCAGATTACTCGATGACAACTAATACAATGTCAACACTAAGTAAGTTGTATTGTTGTGTTATTTAGGGATAACCACAAGAAAAAAGTCTACACACCTCTCTCTGAAGACCAGGCCCTTGTACTCAGAGATCCATTTTCCTCTGCCTCCCCAGAGCTGGGATTAAAGATGTGCACCACCACTGCCTGGCAAAAGCCTACATGTTTAAAGCATGTACTTTACCACTGGGCTATGCTGCCAACATCAAAGGTAGTGTGTATGTGTGTGTGCACGCGCGCGTGCGTGTATGACATGTTTTTTTCCCCTTGCGTATGTTCAATCCCTGTTTAAATCTGTGAATGCTGAACTCACTGAACACGAAGAGCCACTGTACATGAGGAAAAAAACTGCTAAGAAGAGAGAACATACAGAGGGGAGGGCACCTGGCTGAGCACAGTGGTGGAGAACATAGGGCTTAGGAATAGATGATGAAGGCAGAGAAGCCCACACAGAAGGCTAAGGGGCTCAGGAAGAACAGCCAAGTGGCTCCAGAGCATTAGGGAGACAGTGGCGTGGCAAGTGTCTGCTGAGAGCCATGGAGGGAGTAGCCACCAACATCCCTTTTGAAACGCCTGGGCTTAGAGGGTGGGGAGGAAAGAAAGGAGGAACGATGTTGTAGGCTGTGTGAGCAGGCAGCATGGTAGGGGAAAACAGGACGTGGGACAAAGAAGCCATCTCGGAGGAACCAGGGGTGACAGGATGGAGAACTGAGGCAGAGGGGCCACCTTCAAACAAGATGGAAAACCAGAGGAAGAGATGTGTTGATAAGAGGCGGCTCCAGATGTGAGGCCCTAGGCTCCAGAGACTCTGTGAGTTCAGTGCTGAGGTGCCAGGGAGAGGGAGAATGTGGGGAGGTTTGGAATTGTTGACAACTGAGGACAAGCGGTAAGGTGCTAAGCAGTGAATGGGGGTATCAGGCTGAAGGGATGGCCTGGGGTTAGGATTAGTGGAACAGTTTCAGCAGCAGAACGGGGGACTTAAAGCCCTTGAAGATGCTAGGAAAATGACACCAGAGAGGGGCTGACAGACAAACTCTGGGATGCTGGGGTATAAAACAGCAGAGCAGTGTGGAAGGATGCTAGGTATGTCAAGTGAGGCGGGTTAGCAAGCAGCAGAGGAAGGCGGGACTGCTGAGGTTCTGAGACCACGTGGCCAGGGATCAGTAGATTTTCATGTGCACAGGGGAGCGAGTCACACCGGACAACAACAAGTTGTTGGAGGGAGATGTACAGATCTCCTAAGAACTTTAATGGAAAGGTCCTTGGCAGTCTTACATGAGTGGGGAGCGGGGAAATGGTCAGGAAGCAGAATCAAGGAGCAGGGCAGTATGAACCAGGCGACCTGCTGTAGGTTTGTAGGGCAAAGGAGAGCAGCAGCAGAGGAAACAGGTCACATTCCTGGGCACAGAGGGGTCCTCAACTTCCTGTACCAGGTCCTTCATTTATTCTCTCTCTCTCTCTCTCTCTCTCTCTCTCTCTCTCTCTCTCTCTCCCTCCCTCCCTCCCCCTCCCTCCCTCCCTCTCTCTCTGTTTTTCGAGACAGGGTTTCTCTGTGGCTTTGGAGCCTGTCCTGGCACACTAGCTCTTGTAGACAAGGCTGGCCTCGAACTCACAGAGATCCGCCTGCCTCTGCCTCCCAGTGCTGGGATTAAAGGTGTGTGCCACCACCACCCAGCCAGGTCCTTCATTTCTTTGTCTCCCTCAAAGCACCCAGTACAGTGAAGAAACTCAAGAAACCTGTGGTGAACGAATCATTGGAGTTTCTAGTCTAGTTTCTAATGTTAGCAAACAACAGAAGCTCTAAAATACAGACTAATTAGAAAATGGCCTATCTGAATGAGCAGGGAGTCTTAATCAGTCAAACATTTAAATAAAAAAGATTTTATCACACCAAATGCTCACAATAACATTTATTGACTGCAAACTGTCAAAAGGTGCTTGAAGTTTGTTTTAATAAAATTTAAAGAACAATGTATTTGTATCTAGCGTTCTATTCACTTATATGAAAAGGCATACTACAAAAATGACTGAATAGACTTTTATGAGGTAAACATCTTTCCACTTATAATGCTATGTATACAATTAATTTCCATAGCAACCTCTTTTCTTAGATTGTGAAATGTTTGTGCTCAAATTATCACACATTAGCAAGTTGTAGTTCCAAAATAACGAAGTAGTCCCAGGCTATGCCAATGCCCGAGCGGCTCCGCTTGTGCCAGCAGCGGCGTTTAGAAGAACCACAGGGAGGGCTGAAGAGTGCTCGCTCTCACACTGTGAGGGGCTGCAGTTCAGACCTTTACAATCCACCCTTGAGCGCAGCATCCCTTCACTCGCTTCAAAAGGCGGCAGCTTCTGCTTATATTTTTTTTCTTCTTTCAGTTAAAACTTTTCTGCTTTCAATAGAAAAAAAATCACCATCCCCTGGGCCCGTGACTAAGACCTTTGAAGGCACAGCGCAGGCTTCTCAAAAAAAAAAAAAAATGCCTACACAAACAAATACTTCCACCAGGCACATTATTGACATTCTGATTCATGGATTACATCCAAACTTCAAAGGGACTTTTAACTAGAATTTACCTATTGAAGATGAAATTCTATTCTCTCCATTACAATCGCAGACGAGACCTTAGAACAAGGCCGAAAGATGCCATTGCACTGATGTGAAAACAGCTGATATGCTGTGTGAACAGAGGTATGGAGTAAGCAGAATACATTTTGCTATCAGAATCTATAGCTAAAGGTCAAGCTATTATCCTGGTAACAGTTCCATTAGGAGTAATGATGTGAAAAGTGGCATTGCATTAATGCACTGGGTTTCCCACTACGTTAATAGTGGGTCATTAAGAATCATAGTAGGATAATTTGCATTCATCCTCAGAATGCAATAGGTTCTAAAAAGAAATTTCCCTCCTTCCTATTTTAATGCATCGAGGAGACAGGAGGGCTAATTTTAAACGAGCCCAAATAATCTGAACAAGTGGAATGAGACCAACGATTAAACTAAATAAAAGAGTTTAAGCATCTACTTTGCTTAATATAATTTGAGGTCCCAAGGCACAGAGAATATGTTAAGTCACCAGGGAAATGACAAATGCTTGAGTAGATCTGTACATGAATAATGACTTTCCCAGATGCTTGCATTCATTTGAACCATGCCCTTTAATTGTTTATAAATAATGAATAAGCTTGTGGTGGCTGAGCAGATCCTTCCCCAGGAATGCAGCTTTTAATATAATCGTCAATGAGCTCGGTACTTGGTACAATGAGCGTGTCTGACACACCAACAGGGCAGACTGGCCATGCCCCCCAAGCCAAGTTCAAGGGACTTCTTTTCTGGATCTTTTCTGTACTGGAAGAACAGAGCATGGTCTTTTAAAGGACACCACTGTGGCATGCAGACACCCTAAGGAGTGGGGGATTTGTAGAGATTCAATCTCTCTGTGGTTTATTTAAGAATCCCAGCCAGCAATGATAACACACTTTCAGCTACAATGACTCAGGTTATAACTCAAGTGGGAACTAAGGTTTGCATGGAGGAGATGTGGAAAATGGGTCTTCATTAGATGCCAAATTCCCTAAGGGACCACAGCCTTTGTAGTAGGATCCCAACTGGGGACCACTTGCAGAGAAGGGTTCAAAAGCAGAGTGAATCTTGGGCATTGATGTCCTCACATCCTTCTCTGTTCTCTTTAAGTTATTGCTTTAGCATCCCATGTGCTAAGCAGTTTATGTAGCTCATTTAATCTTCACAGCAGCCAGTAGGGTGGGGTATCGTGATCTTAATTACAGATGACAAGATCCAAGTCTGGGCAAGTTAAACAACTGATTTGAGATTGCACAGCCAGAAAAGATTGTTCCCCATAAAACTTTTTAGGTTTTTTAATCTTTGGTTTTGTAGGTGAGTATAGAGGTATTTTGTAAGAGAAAAATGGTCAGATCCTAAACAGGAATAGAGCAATGATTAAGTAATATTTCCATGTTGAAGATGAATGTTGATGTTATTTTCAACCACATCTGGGAAGAGAAAACTGGCAGATCTCCTGTTCCTGTGGCCTGTAATCCTCAGACCAAGGAGACCAGTTGAGTAAATGAGAATAAGCACACATGGGAACTGGGCCCTGTGGGGGGCAGATGTATGGAGTTTTGAACTCTGAGACCTGGTGATATGCTGCAAATGTCCAGGAAAGCAAAAGCCCAACACTGTCTCAGGGGGTGAGAGCTGGACCCTCAGAATAGTGGTTAAGGATAATGAAATCATGGCATGCAGAGCTGAAAGGCCCTGCTATATCAGATATAAAACCAGAGCTGGGGGTGGAGGTGGGGAGGCAAGAGGAAGAACCCAGCTGACAAAGAGAGAAAAGAAGAAAGGAGATGTGCAGAGAGAAGGGAAGTTATGGAAGTGCAGGGAATTCAGGATACAGGATGCAAGCTTGCAGGCCAGGCCTAGGTGGCTTGTCCCCAAGGGTACCTGAGTAATACCCACTTCAAACCAAGTGCGTCCGTGAAGACTGTTTCCCACAGGCTGAAGGAAAGCCCAAGTCTTCATGTACCATCAATTATGTCAGAGCACAAACTCTAATGCCACCGGACCGCCAGATGCCCCAACTATCTTTCTCACCACTGGTCTCTGTGCACTCACACATCTTAGAAGCACAGCATGAGACACGAAGTCACTAAAGAGCTTTTGAGAAGTGACTGCTTTAGCTACAGTTTCTCTCACCTGTTTGTTGCTTGTTAAGGCCAGTTAAAGTGAATGATGCTGTCTGACCCTGTGCACAAACAGGGTGATGCTTTTTTTTTTTTTTTTTTTTTTTTTTTTTTTTTTTTTTTTTTTGGTTTTTCGAGACAGGGTTTCCCTGTAGTTTCTAGAGCCTATCCTGGATCTAGCTCTTGTAGACCAGGCTGGTCTCGAACTCAGAGATCTGCCTGCCTCTGCCTCCCGAGTGCTGGGATTAAAGGCGTGCGCCACCACCGCCCGGCTGGTGATGCTTTTTTTTTAAAGATTTATTTATTTATTTATTTTTATTATGTATACAACATTCTGCCTCGAAGTATGCCTGCACGCCAGAGCAGGGCGCCAGATCTCAGTACAGATGGTTGAAGGTGATGCTTTTTATCTTGACTCTTGACACCATGTGGCCTTATTATAAAAATAACATGGGCTCATTCAGGAAATAATTATCCAATACCCACAATGTACCAGGATATACTGGGTGCTAATGAATAAATGGCCTCTTGTTCTCAAAGAGTCTGCAGGGAAGTGGAAGATTGAGGCAAATAAGAGGTCGAGAACAGCAGAGGGCAGGGCGTGGTGGTGCACGCCTGTAGTCCTATCGCTCCTAAGAGTTAGGCAGAGGGAGTGAAAGTTCAAAGCCAGGCTGAACTACACAGTGAGACTCAGTGTCCAACAAAAACAAAATAACACAGCAGAGATCAAACCAATACAGCAAAACCTACACAAGATCAGAGAGAAGGGGGCATTTTACCATGCTCAGGCTGTAGGACAAGCATCTGGGGAAAGCTTTTGTATGAAGTGATGGCTAAGCTTTTCCTTAGGGGAAAAGTAGATACTCAAGAAAGACAAAAGCAGTTGATGCAGAGACGAATAACCGATCATAGTCCAACAGTAAGTGACAGGTGAGTGCTCGGCCCTAGATGGGATATATATATATATATATATATATATATATATATATATATATATATATATATCCAACCCCGCAAGGCTCAAGGAGAACCACAGAAAAGGTAGAAAGGACACAAAAGCTGGTGCATGAGAAGCGCTATGAAATGCTGTCCTTTGGACATGACATGACCAGTCCATTTGTGAGCCCACAACAGCTTTGGTTACGCGCGTAAGATCTAGCCAGTAAACATTCCATCACGGATGGGAAGAAGGCTTGTGAGGCCCCACCCCTAGCTGAGTATCTACTGTCAGTGGATGGCTGATAGAGTAGCATAGGCTGCCAAAGCTCCAGTAGATGACCTGACACCCATGAGCATGCAGGTACCGTGTGGGATAGGATGGGGGTGGGATGAAGGTAGGAGAGGGGATTTGGGTTGGACATGATCAAGATACATTATATACATGTATGAAATTGAGAAAGAATAAAACAAATGTTTGGAAAAGTTTGGATGGGTGAATGGATGGATGGATGGACGGATATTTCAGACACTGGGAAGGTTATGAAGACACACCCTGAAGCTCTCCCAGGTGGCTGCAGTCTCGATAACCATGGAAGCTCAGGTTTCACACTGATGAGGGAGAAGAAAACAAGGTCCTGGGAGCAAGAGCAAGAACCCAGCCTCTGCATAAAGCTGTGAAGACAGCAGTGATCGACCAACAACACAGCGTGGGAAGCAAAAGGTGAGCTCCAGCTAGCCTTTGCAGGGAGAATTTTCTTTTGTAAATTTTAAATGCTTGGATTACACCTTGAAGAAGTCTGGGGTTTTATACTGACATTATGGATGTGTATAAGCATGGCTGTTGGTATCCCTGGGTCCAGACAAAAGGAAGAGAAGGGAAGAGAAGAGTCACTTTGAAAAGAACTTTTGCAATCCGTGTCATGGAGAAAGGGGAGAGGGGAAGGGGAAGCACCCACTACACATAAATTCTTCTTAAACAATGAAGCATACAGGAAACAATTTGGCTGAAGCCAGATGCAAGAAATCAGAATTAGACTCCCACTAACATAAGACAAGGAATAGTAAGGAAATTTATTTAAGATGTTGAAGGAAGGACTTCATTCATCAAGAGAAGAGCAAGGCCTGGCCAGTGAAGTGGCTCAGACAGTAATGGAGCATGCTGACAGGGCTGATAGCCTGAGTTAGACTCCTTACGGTGGAAAGAGAGTCCCTGACTTCTGTAAGTTGTCCTCTAATCTGCACACATGCATTGGTTTATACACACACACACACACACACACACACCACACACGGGCCAATTATGAAAATAATAAAATATAACTTAAATTAAAAATATGAAGTAGTTAAAAAAGAATTCAGAATGGGGCCAACAAGATGGATCAGTCAGTTAAAGGACTTGCTGTACAAGCCTGACGACCTGAGTCTGATCTCTGGAATAAAAGAGAATCAACTTCACAAACTGTCCTCTGTCTCTGTCTCTCACACACTTTCTCCCTCTAGTAAATAAATATGAACTTAAAAAAATCAAAGATAAGGTTAATAAAAAAATTAATATTACTGAGACAGGACAGAGCAGGCAAGCACTGATTGTAACACAGCATTGAAGAGATAGACAACAGACAAATTAGGATACAGAAAAGAATAAAAAGGTCCAACAAACACAGATGTTTCAGAAGGAGGGAAATGAGAGAACAATGGAAAGAAAATATAAATTAAAACATCCATATTTGATGAATCATAAACTCTGGGTTTCAAGAAGCATAACTACCAAGCAAATTAATAATAAAAACAAATATATACCTAAACCTGGAGTAAAGAAACTAAACAACATCAACAGCAGAGACATCTGGAAAGCAGCTAGATGGGACAGAGAGTGTCTACAAAAAAATCACAGACAGGCTGAGAGCAGACTCCCAGCAACCGATCCTAGAAGATACTGAAACGCCTTCTAGTCACTTTGAGAAAAGTCATCCTTCATCTAAAAGAAAGCTAACTAGAACACTGTTTGATTGATGGTAAGGATGAAATAGATTCTCGGAACAAAGACAGAAGAAAAGTGCGTGTAAATTCTGTGCAAAGAGCATTCATATATCCCAAGATGGCCCTAAACCCACCATGCGGTCAAGGATGACCATAAACCTACTCTCCTCTTCTACCCCTCAAGTGCTGAGGTTCCAAGCACGCACCATTACGTGCAGTTTTGTTTGGCACTAGAGATCAACCCCAGCGTTTGTGCACGCTATGCAAACACTGTACCAACTGAGATACATGTGAACACCCACATGGATATGCACACATATACACACAAAGTACATAGGGGAAAAGTAAGAGAATGCTATTAGATTGTATGAGCAAAGAGATTTTTCAAAAGTGGTCATTAAAAAACACAAGGCATAAAGAAAAAGAAACCTGGCTGTCGATCCCAAATTCTATATGATGAAGGGTAGCATGCGCAGTGCTTGTACAAGCTGGGAGATGAGTGGCAGTATTTGCAACACATGTGGCTTACAAAAGAACTCAGACAGACAGTGAGGGCACAATGACCTGATAGAACAGGAACCCCCCAGAAATGCACAGGAGAAAAAGCAGCAATAAGAGAGGGGAATGCTGCCCCATGCCTTAGGGACCCTCTCAAGTGTCAGCTGAACTCCGGATGACGGGTGAAAATTCAAGTCTGGCAACACTAGATACTGGTAAAAGCGAGGGCAAGTAGGATTTCTTATACACTGCTTGTGAGAGCCACTTGATAACGCCCAATGAGGCTGGCAACCTTGTTCCCTGTTAGCCATTCCACTACCCAGTGTTTCCCTTAGGAAGACTCAGCTATAAATTCCAGGAGACAAAAGATGACCAAGGACATTGCAGGGGAGGAGGGCGGGAGACAACCTCACAGCCTCAAAGACTGCAGAAAGGAAGGGCTTATTGTGCTGTGGCTGAAGTTGAAATGAACATTCTAGAGTAACATTATTATTCTATATGCTATATTATAATAATATTGTGAACATATACTTTTAAAAACAGGACTTATGAAATAAAACCTAGTGGCAAAAGTATGCATCTGTTTCCATCAGTTTGTTAAGAACAGTAAATACCATTTGTGGATACACAGTTACATAGTAAAATTAAAAACAGGAATAAAAAAGATATTCATGAACTTCAAGTTAACTTTGAAACAGTAAAAAGGGAGAATGAAAGATACAGGAGCATTCTGATTCTTAAAAAGTAAAGAAAGGCTCTGCAGTAAATACAACACCTGTCCCAAATCTGGGTTAGTAAGGCAGAGAGAAACACCAACTTTGGCAAACACCTTCCCTGTGTTCACGATGAAGACTCCTAGTTCTACCTCTTAGTCTCAATACTGTGCTGGTGGGGACAAATGCCGCACTTCAGACACTGTGAACAATCAAAGTTTCTCCTAGGATTTGCCATAGAAAAGTTAATTTGATCACCCCTTAGTCACACACCTCATACACACTGGTCTGGAGGGAGCACCGAAAGCTATCCTTAAGAGGGAGTGAGGAGGCGGCTTGGCATTTCTCGAAAGGGACTACCAGGAGATACAGTGTCGATCTCGCCCTTCAGAGCTCTGGGTTCTCAGTTAAGGCCTCCCAGAGTTCCTGGGTCAGAGGGGATTCCCCCCAGGAACAATGTCTCTTGTTCATCTACTCAACAAGAGCAGAGCTCATGTCTTTCATTCACTGTTGACACACACGAGGCAAACATGGACAGAACGTTCATATAAGACTGTGGATGAAAAACTTGGCTCTGGTGTATTACTTATCCTGAAAGAAGTAAAAGAGGGCATTCCTTTTTATTAGTTTTCACTTTTATAGCTGTATCGTGGGCTTTGTGTATGTGCTCATGTGTGTGCAGGTGTAGGTGCCCGTGTGCAACCACACACACAGGCCAGTGGAGGACAGCAGGTACCCTGCTCGATCGCTCTCAGCCTTATTCCTTATTTAAATAAAGGAGTTGAACCTGGGGCTAGGCTGGTGTCTCTGCCTCCTACAGCAATGAGGCTACAGGCACGTGCAGCCGTGCTCAGCTTTTTATGCGGGTGCTAGAATAAAAACTCAAGTCCTCATGCTTGAGCAGTAAGTGCTCTTACCTGCTAAGTCACTAAGCCACCTCCCAGCCCTAAGGAAGGATTTCTTTCCTAAATGCCATAGGTCTCAAATCACAGTGTCCAGAAACTCATTTCAGATTTGATTTGGTAGCAATGATTTAGTATACTTCACAAACTAACATACCCTAAAATTAAGGCTTCACTGAGACTCAGCATTGCAAGCAATCGTGAATTTAATGATAAAAGAGTGTTCTCTGCATTATATATTTGAGATTGCTGCAGGAACTAGTCATGTAGTGTGCTGTACAAGGTCAGCAGGCAAGTATGGTAAAGTTGGTCCCAATGACCACCTACTACTCAGAGCTGACTGCTACTGTATAGGACTAGTATTTAAGTTGGTGGTCAGTATGAAGAGTCTTAGACGTGCATAACATTGATCCTCAGCCATGTTTAGTTAATTCTATAGGCTTACTACTGAGAATTGAACAAAAACTTCTGAACCATAGAATTACTGACTTGGAGACTTTGAAGACCAGTCAAGGCACACTCTTACACAGAAAAGGTAATGTTTCTGAAGCCTAAATGGAGCTCAGGAACAAACCTGCAGCTTATAATGCCCCTTTCATTACCCCCAACCTGGTGGGAAATGTGAGGTTTAGACAACAGTTTCATCACAGTGATTCTCAAAGACCTGAGACTAACAGAGTCTGGAAGAAACAACATATCCTTTGCCTGCCTCTGCTCTGTTTGGCTACCGGGGCATCTCTGTCTGGAAGGAAGGGCTAAAAAGTGCCTACAGTGAGCTCTCAAATTAAACAAAGCTAATTTAAATTTATATCCAGTTAAGAAAGCCCACAGCAGAGCTCATTTATAACTCAATGATTGGGAAATATGACTAACACTTTCTGTTGGCAAGCTGTGATACAACATACCTTTGTTTAACGCATCTGGTAGAATTCAAGGAATAATATTTGCAAAATATTAATACCTAGAATAACAACAAGCTTTGATGTAATGGTAATTTACTGTTTAATCCATTTTTTTTTTTAGCAAAGAAAAATGTTTCAAAATGACATATTTATAGGAACTCTACTTGAAAAGTACCTTGGAAATCTTTAGTATAACTCATTTATTTTATAGACCAGGAAGTTACATATCAAGTAAAACAAAAACTTGAAGATTGAGAATCATCAAAAAGGCAGGCAAGCGGCATAAAATGGGATGCATCCCACCATCTCTTTTTGCCCGAGCACTGCACCATGGAACTCGCCTATGCTTGTCTGCTCTTGAGACAAATGTCTGGATGAGAATGTAATGAGTTTTTCCTAGTTCTTAAAGCTAGGGTTTCTGGGTAAATGAACTTACGAAGTCAGTCCATGGTTACAGAGTTTATATCATAGCTAGTAAGTCTGGAGAAGGCACCCGCAACTGCCAGTGTAAGTACGACCCAGTGAGAAATCTGATCACCATTTGGTCCTCACAGCCATCATAATGCAAATGTGGGCTGAAGGGATACAATTAAGAACACTTGCTGCTCTTGCAGGAAACACTCTCTCCCTCCCTCCCTTCCTCCCTCCCTCCCTCTCTCCCTCCCCCTCCCCCCAGGACAGACAAATGTGCACACACGTCTGCACATCTCTGCACAGTGGATGTTAAAGCAAAGATGCTGGGTCTCATCAGCGGGATTTTTTTCCTTTTTGTTTTTTTTTCTAATTGAGATTGGCTTTAGGAAAATTCTGGGTTCATATTTTGAGCCTTACAATCAAGTCCCCAACCTTTTCCATTTGATGCCCTGTCTCTGAGGTTTGCTATGAGGACAAGTGCTAAGGGAAACACATGGCTGGATATGTGTAATGACATACTAAAAGAGGCTGACATAGAAATGCCAGGAAGTAACGAGTTAAACCTAACTATGGATTCCACTATTGGCTTTACTCAAACTCAAACCCTACAGTAAATTTACTGTATTTTACCTTTTCAAGATGACTTTTTGCAGTGCAAATGAGAAGAAGAGACTCCCTCTTGCATATGATGGAGCTCCTTCTTTGCTCTCAGAGAGTAACTAACACATGTTTTCAGAGCCCTTACTGGAAACAAATTTGGTTTTGTATTTGGATTACCTTGATGTTTTTATCAATAAGATTTACAACATACTTGATCAAGACTCATCACTTGATCTGTTGCCGTTATTTCTTTTAGCCTCTACACCTGTCTTCCACCCGTTCTCGCGGAACAAAGCCATCTCTCCAGCCTGTGTTTAAAAACTACTCTTTGAGTGAAGATAAATTGTCTGCTTGGTTCTTTCCTTCCTTCCTGAGTTTACTGGGCATTTGCTATGCAAGTGGCATAGTTTCAAGCATCAAAGAATTTAAAAGGTAATATAAAAAAATACTCTCTGCCCATAGGAACTTACAGTCTTATTGGGAAGACTACATGCCAAACATCAAAAGGATGACCACAGGACCTCATTTTTCTGTTTTCCCAATGAAATTATAACAGCACAGATTTTATCCCTAAACTGCTCCAACGTAGGCCATCTTCCACACAAACTATGACGAGCAAAGCACAGGGTTAGGACTTACGGTTACACCATGTAGGCAACGACTACTACAAGGATTTAGAGAAAGAGGCAAACAGCGGAGACAGGCATCTCGAGAAAGTCTCACAGGTGACACAACAATGGTGGGGCCTGGCCAGGAACAATGACCTGGATCTGTCCAGAAAGAACCGAGAGACCCTCAGAGAGAGTGTAAAGCCAGAGTAAAAGTCCAACAGTGTACAGCGTCTGGGGGCTGGTGCCCGAGCACAGGTGGCTCTCCCTGTAGGAAGTACTGGGAAACACCATTACAAGGAGAGCGAAATCAAGTTTTGGGCAGGCTAGAAAGACCACAGACTAAATTTGACTTGATTTAGTCAGTAAATAAAAGCTAAGTACGGAAAACAACACCACAAAATTTGGTTTTACAAGAATTACTTGACTGTTAGTATGCAGTATAAAAGAGAGTAAAGGCATATGCTGAGGGGGACGTTTGAGAACACAGTGACGCGCAGAGAGAGGGGGTCAGCAAAACAGAAAATAAAAATAAATATGAGACGATGAACAAAAAGAGTGAGCAGGGCTGGGCAGGATAAGTTGCAAACAGACAGAGGCACTAAACGTGATTCTGAGTTCTCAGCCCTGCAGGGCAGAACGTGTCAGTGCGTGGCTGAAGCAGGTGCTAGGACTAGTGGACTCGGGCCACACTGAAGAGGACGGCTACGTCAGAGGTTGAGCCAGGCCCTAAACACTATGGTTAGGTCACAATGTCCTGCGTGTCTTGTGCTGGGCTGTCACTGGCTAACTTGCCTCTGTCCACAGGTCTCACTGGGGTGTGGTCCTATTTAGCTGTGCCTAACTAAACTAATTCAATGCGGTACATTAGGATACAGAAGGACAGGGAGCCACTTAAATATTGGATTTGCTCCAATCCAAAGAATGGGGTAGATAGGAAGCTGTTAAGACTGAGTATGAAAAGGTTTCTGAGAACTACTGTGAGTGAAGGCAGAGCAGCATGCAAGCATGCAGCATGTTCCAGCAAGCACAGTCCGGAAGTTGTGTTTGCAGAAAACTGTAGGGAGCAGTGGTGAGATGCGACACCCAGAGTCACTGTAAAAGGAAGCAGCCTTCTCTTCTAAGGCAGCGTTTAGCAAGATGGACACAGCCAAGCTTCCTCTTACAGAAAGATGTGTTTTAGGGGCAGCCCCCAAGTCAATGACAATTTTGATTCCATTTTAAATAATTGTATTTTAAAAGGTTTTCTTATTCAAAGCTTACATACAACTGCAGTCTTTCTGTGGATTTACCATTAGTCTGTAATGCTATAAAGACAATACATGTCCCATGATCATTTGTATATAGACTTTTAGGACAGAAAAATTAGCAAATACCAATTTTCTAATGGATATATTTTTGATGCATATATTGTATGACCTGTCAACACTATCTTATGGAACTGAACTGAAAAATGTTAGTCTTTTTTTTTTTTTGGCAGGTCCCAGAAAAAGCTACAAGGAATGTGACTGACAATTCAGGACTTACTATACAATTCTGCTAGGAACATCTCAGATCCGCAGACAATTCAGCAAGCTGAGAAGAAGGTTGGCTGTGTGGGAAATACCTGCTGTTCATTGTGTGGGACCACAGCTAAACTATATGGTATCCCTATGCAGATAAGAGAAGCGTCCTTCTTCAAGACACCGCTCTCACCTGCTGGGAAACCTTCATGATAAATACACAGACTGGCAATGCCAACAAGACCAACAGTGACCATCATGCTATGCAATGCAGCCGTGCCTCAGTGACCCTGTTTAACTGACAGAAACTTCTCTTGACAGGAGGTTGTCTCTGTGAACTAAAAGTAGTGTTAGAGTGTTAAAGTGCAGGTTTGGTAAGAATTCAGCAACTGGGAATTACAATTGAGATTTTGGATATTAACCCTAAAATGGTTTCTACCCATGCATGAAAGGCTGAAGAAAAATCGAGAAACACTACCAGCTTGTTAAGGCTCCACATCCCCAGTTGCTCCGTACATGGGAAACAGATGGACCAATAGTTCTGAGGAAGATGAGAGTCCCTTTGGGCGTATAGAAGACCAGTTAATGTGGCATTCCTTTCTGTATGCTATGAATATGTTTTTATTATCATTAGTTAATAAACTACTTTGGCCTATAATAGGGCAGAATAGAGCTAGGTAGGAAAACTAAACTGAATGCAGGGAGAAAGAAGGCAGAGTCAGGCAGACACCATATAGCCACCCAAGAAGCAATATGTGAGGTAACAAACCATAAGCCTCATAGTAAAATACAAAATAACAGAAATGGGTTGAGATGTTAAGAGTTAGTTAATAAGAAGCCTGAGCTAATAGGCTAAAAAGTATGTAATTACTATTAAGTCTCAGAGTGCTTACTTCATGAGCAGCTACAGGAGTTAGTGAGAGGGACCAGGGGGGTGGAGAGAAACCTGTCCAGGGGACGGGCAGAATGGAGAGGATTTGTAGCTACAGCCAGGTGTTGGGAGCAGTGAGACCCCAGATCCTGAATTTCTTGTAATCCCCTGATCTGAGTGCCTACAGCTGCTCTGAGCACGAGACCTTCAGGAGTTCCTGATGGCAGGAGAGTGGTTTCTGGTGGGTTTGGCTGGGGCGTGGCTATCTCTATATAATCTGCCCCTGAACACAATAAAGGGGGCATTCTTGGGGAATTCAAGGATGACCCGTGTCGCTGTCTGTCTGCCTGTCTGTATGTTTGTGTATTTTAACTCCTGCCCCTTGCCTGAAACTCAGTAACTGGGTTCAAGCGCACAGAGTGCAAGCGCACAGAGTGCAGACACGGGGGCGCGGTGCGCAGCAACTGGAGGTCCCAGCTGAGATATCGGGAACTAGGGAACGCTGAGAGGTCGCCCTCAGAAGGTGAGGGTGGATTGGGGTATATGTGTTAATACTGACGTCCTTCGCTCAGTTTGGCAGCAAGTGGAACTCCAACCGAGAAAGAGGGGTAAACGAACAGGGTTGTCCCCAACTGGAGGGGACGTTATGTATTGGGAAAAGATAGAAAGAATGTATATAGCTTAAAAAGATAAATGTGTACAGATGTATGATGTTGATTGTGTTGTCTTTTGTGTTCTGGACTGGAGAAAGACATTTGATTCTAGGAACTGCTAAGAAAGGTATCTTGACTTTAAAATATGGGCTTAAGAATTTAATGTTTTGGAAAGGAGGTTCTGTTTTTGTCTCCACAGACGATGAGAGCCTAAGGATTTATTCGATATTCATGTGATTTGAATCCCCGAGACCTCCTGAAATGTTGCAGTGGAGTGTGAGCGGCGGAGGCTCCAAGGCCAAGCAGTTCCAGGTGGCCAGCACTGAGGGGCTGCAACGAGCAAACCCCGGGACCTGCCTCGAGGACCAATGAGGTAAGAAAGCTAGGCCTGCTTCCAGCATGGGCCTCAGGGCGCAGAAACTCAGCACGACCTCTAAGGCATCTGAGTGAGACTGGAAAATGGCAGTGAATTGTAGTAAATACCCCTAAGAATGCAGTGTCCCAACTCAGCAGGAAGTAGCCAGACAGATTGACAACGCCCAAATTCCCTAAGTGGGGCCGCTTCAGTGGTTGCAGAGCAAGCCTGCTTCCCTGAGTTCTGCTCCACTCCAGGCACCAGTTTGGACCCAGAACAAATGCAGCTGGGGCTAGAAGGCAGCTGGAGCAGAGCTTTGCTAGGTGGCTGTGGAGGAAGGCACATTGCCTCAGCCCATTCGGTGCCTAGCCTGGCGGATGCCACAGCAGTGCCAGAAGTACATGTTACCTGGAGATACTGTCCCCTCATCCCCCCCGAATACTTATCAGACACTGTTTTATAAAAAATTTAGGGGGGAGATGTTGGGAGCAGTGAGACCCCAGATCCTGAATTTCTTGTAATCCCCTGATCTGAGTGCCTACAGCTGCTCTGAGCAAGAGACCTTCAGGAGTTCCTGAAGGCAGGAGAGTGGTTTCTGGTGGGTTTGGCTGGGGCATGGCTATCTCTATATAATCTGCCCCTGAACACAATAAAGGGGGCATTCTTGGGAAACTCAAGGATGACCTGTGTCTCTGTCTCTCTGTCTGTGTGAGACTGTGTAGTTTAACCTCCTGCCCCTTGCCCGAAACTCAGTAACTGGGTACCAGCGCACCAAATGCAGACACGGGGGCACGGTGCGCGGTGCACGGCAGCCAGGGATGGAGCAGGACACACACTGAGACTCACTGCGGCCCCAGTCTCAAGGAACCTGATTCACTAGATATGAGATGGTGCCTGAGTAACTTTAAGCTGCAAAATTCAAAAGGCCCACTCAGCGAAAACTTTTGTGGGTAAACTGTCTGAGTTCATCCCATTGGTCTTATGTTTCTGAAGCTAAATAATTTGCAGTAAACCGATTTCTGAGGACTCTAGTTCAATAACTAGAATAAGCATTAACTAGTTCTGGAGGCAAAAGGCTTTCATTTCATGTTATTGAATTTAAGCTTTATTAAACACACTCCATAGCTAACTTTGCCCACATTCTTTGCATTTGACAGGTTGCTCACCACTCGTCTGTTTTAGAGTCACCTACTTGGTGAGGTCACCTAGTGAGGTTGTGCCCTTTGTGCTTCCTCCCCTTTAGGCAATGGGCATGTGGGATTTATTTTATTCTGGCTTGGAGTATGGGTCTGTGGTATTGATTATTGCTGACATGTCTACAGCTCTACCAAAT
The DNA here is from genome assembly GCF_903992535.2 of Arvicola amphibius. Taxonomy (NCBI): domain Eukaryota; kingdom Metazoa; phylum Chordata; class Mammalia; order Rodentia; family Cricetidae; genus Arvicola; species Arvicola amphibius. The sequence continues at coordinate 101,327,357 of NC_052052.2, read as the reverse complement.
GCAATGCTCCTTACGGTCCGGCGCTAGGATCTTACTCATCTTTATGTCGCCCCTCCTGGCTCACAGAGCTTGGTATCAAAGGAATTCTCATGCATGTGGATGGCGTCATGAGGTTTATGAAAGCTGCTCTCATAACTTCCACAAAGTGTGAACAGCAACAGAATCTACCGCTCTGCTTGGTGAAGGCGTTGGCAGAACAAGTGCTTCACATGTAATCAAGGGAACTCAGTCACCAGACTGCCAAGGATGGAGAACGCATTTTCTTCAAGATTGTAATGTTCAGACCAGGAAGACTACTATTGTGTGTATTCACTGATTCCTTCATCTGACCTGGAATTGCTTTCCTTTCTTCCTGGTGAAGTAGTGAAGCTGACGACAGTGTTGCTTAGTCCACTCCTGGAGAGTCACTTCAAGTGTGTTGAAGCCAGGACCCTTGTATAATACAGGATTTAAAAAAATCCTCTTTAAGCCACAGTACAAGGCAGACAGAGCATTCAGATCTCTGTAAATTGGAGGCCTGTCTGGTCTACATATGTAGTTCCAGGCCAGTCAGGGCTATAGCATGAAACTTTGTCTCAAACAAAACAAAAAAGAGAACCCTTGAGTTCAAAGAAGGAAGAAGTAGTATTGTGAACATAATGTTAAGTCATTTACTCCAGACGAGAAAGAAAGCTTCAGGAAACTGGACATTCTAAAGGACAGCTGAGGAACTATGTTTCTTGGGATATGTGCTGCTGACATTTAAAACGACTATCAGAATCCTGACCATGGGTGTAGCTTCTCCAGGGAAGTTGGTGTGCTATAAACAACCAGAATCAGAATCCCCTGTGGTCACCTGATCAAAATCAAGATCTGGTGATGTTCCACATCTGCTGAACTGATCTTAAAGAACAAGCTCCAGGACCTAGATTTTTAACCAGCACCATAGAAGATGTTGATGCACATCAAAATATGACAACCACTCTGAAAGGAACTGGAAATTTAGGGCTGCCCATGCAGGACTGCTGGGGTTCAGCATACAAAAATTAGGTGAAGGCTGCAGATGAAGCTTCGGGGTAGAATGCTTGCCTAGCACGCATGAAACCACAAAGCTCTAGTTTTAAAGCCCAGTAACAACTAAACTCACCAAAATAAAACCAACCAACCAACCAAACAAACAAAAAACCATCTCAATGATCCAGACAAGAGCCAAGCTTTCTAATGTGATATTGTAGCTGCTATATAGTTATATCCTTTTTTATGCAGATTTGTGTATAAAAACACAAACAGGCAAATTAGCAGCCGGTCACTCATCTTCCAAAAGGATTCTTGAAGCAAAGCATTCATTAACTGGGTCTTGTTGCCTAACATCTAATCAAGAATTTAATTTACATACAACTTGGGGAGATAAGCTGTATGCGGTATTTGCTTTCGAGCTTTTGTTAAATTCAGTCCTATGTACTGGCAAGTATTAGAAGTGTTTCTTTCACTAGAGAAGGGACCAACCTTCTGTTTTCTTTCCTAGCATCAGAGAATTCGTTCTCAATATTTTCAGGAAAAGGCCTACCTTGAATCCAGGAAATAAATGGAAGGAGAGCTATTGTCTAACTAGAAATTCACTTTGAATATGCTTTGCATCAGTAATACCTGACGGATTCTCTTAAAACGCCAGTAGAGTTCTACAAAGAATCCAAAATGTTAAATTTTAAGAGAATTGTAAGGATGAGATACTTGATTTCCAAACATTTCTCCATGAAGAACATAAACTAGAAAAGGACTCTGGAGTCAGAGCGGACACTCTGGTGTGGAAGGTTAAGTAAGTTTACTTAAAGGTCATAGCCTCTGTCCTCTTGTACAAAGAGAAATCATCACCCTAAGGAATATGTGAACTTTCTGTGGAGTAATCCTTTTGTACAATGTGAAGAATTTCCACTTGGATTGGTTTAATAAAAAGTTGATTGGCCAGTAACCAGGCAGGAATTATGAGCAGAACAACCAAACTAGAAGAATGATGGGAAAAAGAAGGGCAGAATTAGAGGAGTCACTAGCCAGATGCAGAGGAAGCAGGAAATGAACGTGCCATACTAATAAAGGTACCACCATGTGACAGAGCCAATCAATTGTACGAGCTAGTTAGTAATAAGCCTGAGCTATTGACTGGGCACTTGTAATTAATATTAAGCCTCTGAGTGGTAATTTGAGAATGGCTGTAGGATAGGAAAACTCCACCTACACAAATTGAAGCCAGTATTTTATGGAGTTCTGAGAACAAAGAGAAGTTACCATAAAAAATAAGAATAAATCAGATACAAACTCCATGTCCATACTAATTGAAGTCTTTTGAGGTCAAATATAATAACAAATAATAAATTTTTAAAATAGTATATTAGCTAGAGAAATATGTCAAAGAGAATTGTATCCAGCCTATACTCAAAGTTTTTTTTTAAATTAATTTTACCATAAAGCGAATTATTTGCAGTAACTGTGGAAAATAAGAGAGCCTATTAAATAACAGATTGGACTGCCTATGTCTAGAGTCATGGACTAAAGTGGAGTTTAGATGGTCATTTCTGGAAAGCATGTGACACAGTGACATTAACTTTGAAATGTTTGGAATACCACTCTCTATAAGCTGTCCCTCCATAGTTCTAAGTCCTTGAGGCTCTCTAGACAGACCAGGGCTGCTCTCTCAGGAGAATGGCCAGGGTTGTTGAAGGGGGTAGTGTGATGGGCACCAACCGTCTCTTCCATTTGACATACATAAGTGATATCAATTGAATGAAAGGAGATTCAAAACTCCAGCCCAGTTACATAGCAAAACCTGTCTTACCTGATTACTACTAATTAAAAATCATAACTAGAGTTCTAAAAATTGCTTTGTTGTAACTGTTTTTGAAGATCATCTAGACAGTCAATGCCACATGTGGGTAACTCTTAAGACAAACTGCCTGGTCTGCTGAGCCCATCACAGAAAAAACTAAGGGGGGGGGGCGGTTAATGACACCTTTGCAGGGACAGCCTGCTGTGAGTAAGCAGATGGAGTGCAAACCCCCACGCTAGGTTTTGGCTACACAACCAAAATGATTCCCATCTAAGCTACTCAGCTTTACCCAGCACTGCCCCTAAGCCTCTAGCTAATGAGATAAGTGTTTCCTGCCGCTCAAAATATAAAGTTTTTATTCATTTATTTGTTTTGTTTTGTTTATTATTCTGGGGATTAAATCCAGTGTGTCACATATGCTAAACAAGAGCTCTACCTTCCTAACCATCAGGTGAGGTTTCCCTAATTAAGGATCCTTTCATTAGCAATACCCTAGTTCATACTTATCCATTAATTTTTAAAAGACTATCATTAAATATAAGTCCCTATTAACACATAAAATTATGTAAAAAGTACCATCTCTACAGAGAGGCTTATGTTTTACTTCTGAGATATTGTCATGGGGAGAATTATCACACAAAAAGCTTTGTTAACCATCCCCTAATAACCTTATTTCCCCCGTGCATTTTTAAAAAAATGAACGACAGTCAAAGCTAGTTTATTTAAGAAAATAAATATCACCTTGTATAATTCCTCTTAGAGTCTGGATTTCTTTTATGAAGGCTGCATAATACCAACCGTGAAACCAGATAGACACACAAGAAAAAACAAAGCTATAAATCAATCTCACTGACGAACAGAGATGAAAATAAAATCAATAAAATACCTGCAAACTGGAGCTGGAGAGAAAGCTCGGCAGTCAAGAGTGTTTCCTGCCTACCAGCACCATCTGAAACTCCAGTTCCAGGGGTCCTGAGGCCCTCTCCTGGCTTTCACAAGCACTGCACACATGTGGTGCATATATATACACTCACACAGGCAAAACACTCAGAAGAAAATAAAATAAATCTAACTTTAAAAAATGCTTGTGTGGTAGTTCGAATGTGATTGGCCCCCATGAGCTCACAGGGAGTGGCACTATGAGGTGGTCTTGTTGGGGGAAATACGTCACTATGGGAATGGGCTTGGGGGTCTCACCTATGTTCAAGAAACACCCATGTCTCAGTTTACCTCCTGTTGCCTGCAGGATCAAGATGTAACTCGGCCACTCTCAGCTCCTGCTGAACCTGCACCATGTCTGCCACCATGTCTCCCCCATGATGATAATGGACTACATCTGTGAAACTGTAAGCTACCCAATTAAATATTTTTCTTCATAAGAGCTGCTGAGGTCCATGGTGTCTACTCACAGCAACAGAAACCCTACCTAAGACAGAAGTTGGTACCAGGGACTGGAGTATTGATGATAAGCCTGGCCATGCTTTCATTTGAAGAAATATGGACTTCAGGATTGTGGATTAGAGAAGCAGTTAACGCTTTAAGTGCTGCTTAGTGGGTTATACTAGTAGGAGCATGGGAGACAGTGATGTTGAGTGTGACCTGATGAACCGTGGGGCCTGGCTGAAGGGGTTCCAGAGAAGACTATTAGTATGTGGCCTACAGATCATTCTTTTTTTTTTTTTTTTTTTTTTTTTTTTTTTTTTTTTTTTTTTTTTTTTTTTGGTTTTTCGAGACAGGGTTTCCCTGTAGTTTCTAGAGCCTGTCCTGGAGCTAGCTCTTGTAGACCAGGCTGGCCTCGAACTCAGAGATCCGCCTGCCTCTGCCTCCCGAGTGCTGGGATTAAAGGCGTGCGCCACCACCGCCCGGCCCCTACAGATCATTCTTATGATGCTTTGGTAAGAAAAAAAAAATATGCCTGCTTTAGCCCTTGTCCAAAGAGTCTGCCTGAGGCTAAAGTGAAGAGTTTTGGATTAATTCTATCTGCAGAGGAAATCTCAAACAGTCTAGTATAGATTGTCAAGTGGATATTGGTGGTAACAATTACAAAAAGTTAAGTTTTGAGGAGAAAAGGAGTACTAGAAAGTGGAATGGAGCTAAGTCCTGTATTCAAGGAGATAAAGAGATTAGGAAGTGGAAGAAAGGGAGGTGGTGACCTCAGGGCAAGATCCTAAGATTCCAACTTGTGGAAAGAAACTAAAGAAAAATTTAGAGCCAGGTGTGGTGCACACGTTTAATCTCAGCACTGGGAAGGCAGAAGCTGGCAGATCTCTGGGTCTGAGGCCAGCCTGGTCTACAGATCCCGTTTCATGATGGCCAAGCTTAGGCAGTGAAGGAAACCACTGAAAACAGAAAGTCAGTGAAGATGTAATTACAGAGGGGACTATGTTCAAGTCCTAGTAAGCAGCAGAACTTGGCAGTTTTGGCCACGTGGTTCTGGAATTAAGGGTAGAAGAAAGGGGCTATGGGATTTGCCTCCACAACTAAGGAAAGCTTCTGAGGCCAGGCATGTGTCAGGGGTGTCCGTGAATGGAGGCCTAGAGGTCATTTCGTGAAGCTGTGAAGTTGAAACCTGGATTACCTTGGAGACCACAAGATGCTGGAAATATCAGAGCTGTGGATACCTGCTGAGGAGAGCTGCTAGCATGGCATGGAACCAACCCGAGAGAAAGAAATATGTTGCAGTCAACAAAGCTGAAAGGAGTCGGAGCTCAGAGGAGCACTTTGACATCAGACACGGAGATGAGAAGTTCTGAGTTTGCCCAGCTGGTTTTTAGTCCTGCTTCGGTCCAGTATTTCCTCACCATGCTCCCTTCCCTACATTTCGGAATGGTAATGTATATGGTAATGTATGTTGGAAGTATGTGATTTTTTTTTGATTTTATAGGGTATTACAGTTAAGAAATTGCATGAATCTCAGAAGAGACTTTGAACTTTGGATTTTTAAACATTGTTGAGACTGTGATAGACTATGAGGACTTCTGAAGTTGGACTGAACGCATTATGATACTGTTACAAGCTTACAGGGGCCAGGGAGTAGAATGTGGTAGTCTGAATGTAACTGACCCCCATAAAAGCTTATAGGAAGTGGCACTACTAGAAGGTGTGGTTTTGTTGAAGTAGCTGCGACCTTGTTGGAGAAAGTCTGTCACTGTGGGGATGGGCTTTGAGGTCTCATATATGCTCAAGATACTGCCCAGTGTCTCAGACCACTTCCCTGTTGCCTGTAAGATGTAGGTCTCTCAGTTCCTTCTCCAGCACCATGCCTGTCTGCATGCCACCATGTCCCACCATGATGACAATGAACTAAACCTCTGAAACTGTCCCCATTAAATGTTTTTCTTTATAAGAGTTGTTGTGGTCATGGTGTCTCTTCATAACAATAAAAACCTTAACTAAGACAAATTGCAAAGTGAATCTAAGAACACATAAAAAAAGATCATCTACCATGATTAAGTTGGCTTCATCCCAGAGATGCAAGGATGGCTCAATATATGTAAATCAATATATGTAATTCCCATAACATTTCTGTTTCTACTAATAGGCATTTTACAGATTGTTGTCATTTTAAAATGGGTATTTTAATTAATCACTTTTGCTACTTCACTGCTATATAAATATAAAATTAACCATTTGTCTCTTCCAAGTTTATAGGACTTTTCAAAATAATATACAGCTGGTTCACTATTTCGTAGGGGAAAAAGTAAGGAGTAATGCGTACTAAATGTACACAAAAATCATTCTCAAATATGAGACAGCGACAACAGCAATCCAAATAGTTTTGGGATTGCTGTGTAAGAAGAAAGCATTTTACCACTTCTCCAGATAACTCAGACTCAAGGATTCTAGTTAGGAGAACGCTTCTCTATCTCTACTGACAATAAGAAAAAACTAGAAATAGTTATCCTGTAGGACCTTCAATAACATCTACTTCCAAAAATCATTTGTAACATAAACACTAAAACCATCTAGAGAAAAACATGGCAAAGAAAGATGTATGGGGGAGCTTAAGAGACTTATATTAATTACAATCAGTTTTGTTTCCACTCTCTCACTCTGTCAGTTCATTAGGAATTTATTAGATAAACTTATTAGACATTTGCAAGTATATTTTGGTGTGTTCATTCCAAACTGGTTATGAGAAGGCAGAAAAATACTTAGCACCAAACCTATTATGCTAATGAACTCAAGCACAAGTCAAGATGAAAAACAAAAGCCTGTCTACTCCCTCACTCAGCGTGCAGAGGAGGGGACTGCTGCCTCTACCCCATTCAAAGTCAACGACTGAGTCTATAAAATTAGCGGATGGCAGGCAGGCAGAGAGGGCAGGTGTGCACGGAAAGAAGAGCGAATACCCCCACCCAATGGGACCCAGAAGCTTCTACCCATTCTTCTTAGGAGAGATGACTTGGGGCTGAGCTCAGCGGGCTTAAAGAACTGGTGCTAGCGTGTTACTGTTCAGGCGTGAGGTCACTCTCTAGTCCTCTTCTACGACCTGAAGTAAAACTAGGAGGGAGCCACATGGACATGACGACAATGACTTCTCCTGGCGGCCTGTCTTAAGGCACCCGAGGGAAGCTGTGGCAAAGCCGCCCGGGTGCTGCGCTGCCCGGGTGCTGCGCCAGGTGCCCTGAGCTGGAGTCACCGGGAGATCAGCACACTCGGCAGGCACGCCCTTGAGTCCCTGCGAGTGACACAGGTGACACCGACACTGAGGACAAAGCTTGTTTCTAAGGACCTAGTAAGAAATCAGGTAAGATAAGGAAATAAAATGTCTTACAAAGCAGGCAGATGCCACTTTCACAGCCTAATAAAGACTACAGGAAGACACGGGGTAGTCTCTGAAGTGGGAAGGAAGCTTTCCAGTTTTCTGAAAGTTATTATGAATCTGATTTTTATCAGGATAAGTTATTTTTTTTAATTGGGAAAAGAAGTCAAAATATGTCTATAATTAGATAGGCATTTTGCCACAGCAACAGAACAAAGCCAGAACACAGTTTTAAATAATAAAAGTAGTATATGGGAATTTTGAGCTATTTGATTAGAATAATTTGCTTAATTTGTACTAGGAGTAGGGGCCTTGTTGCCATATTTAGTGATAGATAAATGTAGAGCTTGGAAAAATTAAGGCACACCTTCTTTTAGCATTTGTAGTGTATTTTGAAACTCTTGTCTGATGTCTAGTCTACTTTGTAACAGATTCTTAAAGCCTTGTCTGATGTATCAGTCTACCTGTAATGATGTATTTCATTACCATCTATTATTAAGCTGGCTCTTCTAATGTCACTATCATGAAATATGGTCACTTACAGTTCCCCAATTTCAAAGTGCCTTTATAATGTTAATCTGCTGTTCTGGAAAAAAAAAAAAAAACAACAGTAAAATCAAACCAATTCCTACGTGTATTTCAGAAATGCATCCGCAGCCAGACCCTTCTCCACTGCCAGTGAGTCCTAGTTACATCACTGACTTGTTTCCAAATTCTACAATCTTGTTTATAGTGTCACTGCAGGCTGAATCATTCTCTTCGTAAGTGGCAGAGACTAGGATGCTCTGTGGCACTTTCTATTTAATAGAACTCAACTGTCACTTTAAGTGAAAGAAATTTTGATGGACTATGAGAAATTCCTGTTAATGAAGGTGATGTCCTTCTGGCCGTGAACATAGGGTGTCTGGTACTTGCTAGCTCCATTTAAAAATTGGATTATTTTGTAAAGTTAATTGTGAATTTCCAAGTATCATTTAAACATTATTGAATTCATTTACTCATTCTGCAAGATAATGGCCAACAGACGAGGCAGGGAAAGCTCTGAGTCAGTCTCACTGACAATCATGACCAAGCAGAGCTGAGCCAGTGAAGAACATTCGGATATCTGAGTTTAAGTTTAAGGTTTCATTTTCAGTGCAGTGTTTAATGAGACTCAGAGAATATTCTTTTTAACAATAACATTTCAAAAAGAGTAACATTTCTAAAGACTTCTCTTCCTAAAGTAACAGTCATCAGAGTTCTGAATACACATACTGAATAGTGAAGAGCTAGGTTTAAGATGTGGAAGTGGCCAGGGACGAAAACATACATATCCATATATGCCTCCCAAACCAGGGTGGAATACAGACGCATGTTCAAAGGCGGTAAAGCGGAAGGACCACAGCTGGCATCCATGTGACAAAAAGAACTGCACATCACAAAAGGAGCTAAGCTGGCTAGGAATGTGTGGGGAGGGACAGCAGGTGACTTTGTACTTAAAATACCTCCAAATGCAATGTCCCGATAACAGTTTCTGAACTTTCAAAACGTACTCCTTTATTTATAAAACCAATGCCACAGTTTTATTTACACTTAAAAATTTAATTTTAGCCAGGCAGTGATGGTGCATGCCTTTAATCCCAGCACTCAGAGGCAAAGGGAGCCAGACCTCTGTGAATTCGAGGCCAGCCTAATATACAGAGTGAGATCCAAGACAGCCGGAGATACACAGAGAAACCCTGTCTAGAAAAAAAAATTAATTTTAAATTTTGCCAAAAATCATATTTTAATGAAGTTCTTGAAAATTATTAGAAAAAAATACTTTCACTTCCCATGTCTTTTTGGTTCTGCAGCAGATAAAACTGGCTCTGAAGTTATGAGTTCAGCAATTACTATTACCGTGAGTGGTATTCTAGTGGTATCTGGGGTAGGAATTTACAGAGCTTACACACAAGAGTCACACCCACGTGTGACTCCACAGGTGAGTTGCTAACAGCAAATCAAATTAACCTCTCGTTAGCTCGGCACCATTTTACCCGCGCCTCAATGGAATGAAGGCAAAATTCAACAAAGCACCCATAACATGAAATGACGCAGACCAACCTTTTATTGCACCCACAATGTTTTGGTCTAGTCCTTTCCGGTTGTCATTGAGTCCTCTTTTCCTCTTCCCATTGGGTAAGGAGTTAGCCAAAGTCTTGTCATCAAAAAATGCACACACCAGTTTTCTAAACAGAAGGCTTCCTGAGCGAGTGTAGTTTGACAATATAGAGTCCAGCTGAGATTTAGGCATAAACACATCAAAGCCTTCAGCAAGTTGCACTTCTGGCTACCAAAAGAAGAGAAATATTTCATTAAAAGCAAGACGTGAAACATTTTACTTTGGGCACAAGTACGACAAGAACACCAGTTGCTGCTAACATGTCTGTATCTAGTAAATTATACAGTCTCAGTTATGTGTGCTGAATTACAACTTATAAAATCAATGACCACTTATAATTTACAAAATGGGATGCTGCAATTCCAATAGTAAGTCTTATCCAAGTACACACTGAAAACACATCTCTAGTCATACAAACATTTCAGGAGGCTGGATAATACACAGTAATACAATTCTTTAACTAAGGAGACATGAATTACCTACATGCAAATCCCGCATTTTGCAAATGAAGAAACCAAGACCTAAAGAGACTGTACCAAAAATGACTTCAAAATAATTCAAATGCCAAATAATTTCTTTTACTTAAGGTGACAAATATAGGACCACCCCTACAGGTCCCCTGCTCCTTCTATTAGCTATAAATTTCATTTTACCACAATGAAAACTTACATAAAGTATATGTAACCCGAGACTGCTCGTTCATTTCCTGGCCTCTCTGATTTGAATATTCACACAGAAGCTATATTAATTACAACACTGGCCTATTAGCTCAGGTTTCTTATTACTAACTCTTATATCTTAAGTTAACCCATTTCTATTATTTTATATTTTACTACGAGGCTCATGGTTTGTTCCCTCTTGCTCAAGAAGCATCTCCTTGACTACGCCTACCCTCTCTCTCTATCCCTTCCAGCCTGGCTATATTCTGCCCTGCCATAGGCCAAAGAAGCTTTATTCGTTAACCAATAAAAGCAACACATATACAGAAGGGCATCCCACATCAGTGATAATGCAAAATAAAAATGGCAGCTGGTTCCAGTTTCAATCTACCCCCACACTTACTTGAGGGAGCAATGTCCCGGCACACGTTGGCAAACTGCTGCATGGGCTTCAGTGCTTATCAAGAACTTCTGAAGTCCTACAGGATGCCTTCAGAGAACATCCTGGATGTCTGCAACCTGCCTTTTCACCTTGCACTTCTGCTCATAGCATTTTCTTCTCAGAGCTTTTCCTAGCTCCTTTCTGCCCACAGGGGTAGCCATGCACTGTTGCTGCTTATTGTTTAACATGAGCACGTTAGTATTTATTATATTATGCTTTGTATCTGTGTGCCTAGTACATGGTAGGTACTTAGTAAACTTGAAATTTCATTAGCCATAATCTAAATTATTTTAATATTTACATTATATCTATGTAATTTCAATATGAAAACTGCACTTGATAGATCTAATCAAAATGAAAGGAATGTCCTACTTACCCAAGTTGTATATACAATCCCAGCTCATCCCTAACTGTCCTATCTGCAACCCTGAAAAGCAGTCCCCTTAGACGTGAGGATCTGGGGTCAGTTTCTCTCCTGATAAACTGAAGTTACTCTTTTTGCTTGTCCTGCTATGTCAAATGCTCAGCATCCTATAGAGTGAAGAGTGTTCAGAACATGGCCTATTATCATTCAGACAACTAAGGAAGGTGCTTGGGCGTTGGCCCTTGTAAAAGAAATTCTGGACTGAATTATCCAGAAACTTATCTCATTCTTCTGCTCCACTTTGCCATTTAATGTTTGGTTTCTGAATGCCTGGTAAATATCACTGCAAGAACAGTGCTGTCAGATTTCCCCCTGACTTTTGCGTCTTGCTGCTTGCTGGTCAAAGGTCTAGAGGAGCTTGACAGGAGCGAGAGGCTGAATCCTAATTCCTGCAACAGAACGGGCACATACAGCAAGCACTCAGCAAACACTTGTCAAGTGATCCAATGTGGAACTGTTAGGATGGAGAGACTTTTACCATCAAAAGGCTGATATGAGATTTTATTCAGAATTAAAATTTTATTTTGTATATCCTATGAACTTTAATTCTAAATGAGCTAACCCCAGAGTTTTAATAGAATTCCAGGATCATGTAGAACACACACACACACACACACACACACACACACACACACACACAACCCTTCCAAGTGTATCCTGCAGCTATTTGACCACCTTGAGTGAACAGGAGTTCTTCAGTTGTGAGAGAGGAGAGGGAAAGGCCTGCAACTTATTAATGTAACTCTGGATTGGATTCTGATACCACTAATCTGGTGCTTAAAACTCAAGTCACCCGACTTCTGAGACTCAGAATTTCCTCTGGAGGACTGGGACCCTAGCTTTAGAAACGCTGACCTGAATCAAACACCAGTCAGAACAGGTACTCCCTTCTAAGGCCTGCAGAGTATGTCTATGAAATGTGTTTGATTTACTTGGGATGCACAAGAATCCAGTTGGCATCCAACAGATGTGTACCAGAATAAACAAAATGCTACATAGGAATTCAGCACAGTTACTAGGTCAGAGTTTGCTATTCCCACTATAGAGGAAGTGGTCTACAAGTCTCACGCTGTGACTAGGCTCACACCAGTGTCTTAGAATGATTGTGCTGGCTCCAGGAGGAGAAGACTTGGAGAAAACTGAGCACCTAGTTCAGAACCTTCTTCTTAAGAACCTTCTGTGGGGCCGGGCAGTGGTGGCGCACGCCTTTAATCCCAGCACTCGGGAGGCAGAGGCAGGCGGATCTCTGTGAGTTCGAGGCCAGCCTGGTCTACAAGAGCTAGTTCCAGGACAGGCTCTAAAAAAAAAGCTGCAGAGAAAACCCTGTCTCGAAAAACCAAAAAAAAAAAAAAAAAAAAAAAAAAAAAAAAAAGAAAAAAAAAGAACCTTCTGTGGGAAAGGATTCAAGGTTGGCTCTACAGCTGAGACTCACATCACACACACACTGCATGATAAGGAGAACCCCGAGAGGTTCTGAGCAAAGGCAGTTAGAGCTAACATCAGGCAGGACTGGCTCCTGGAGCTGTGGAGGAAGGGGATGCCAGAGGCTGAGAAAGGAGTGGGATAATACTCTAATAGGGCCTGGAAGACAAGATTTAGTAGGCTGCAATATACTTATTATTTGTGACACCTTCTATGATGCCTATAAGTAGATATCTGGAGGTCTCTGTGGAACCAAGACCTCTGTGCCATTGCAATCCCATGGTGTGTGACTGCAGAGGGGCCATCGAGGACAGAAACTGCCATTGCTTTCTATTCTCCCACTGCCAGGCCAACACTATTGTTTGGAGCTGATCTTTCCAATTCAAGGAACATGAACTCATACACTTGCAAGTAAGGACCTTATGGAGGAGTAAGAAGTCTGGTTAACTGCTCAGGGCAAGGGTGGCTGAGCTAGCTCCTCCCTGTTCTTCCCTGCCTCTATTCAGACTTGTTAGCAGGTAACAACAGAACACTAACACATGTTTAATGTTGCCACAAAGCACTAATCCCTTTAAAGAAAAAAGAAGAGGGGGAGGACTAGCTTAATGCTGCAAAACATGAAGAAAACATGATACTAATTATCTTGTTTTCACTATGAAACCTTGCCATTTATTCTACTTTATAAGCACAATCATAGTACATTATTACCATGTAATGAACCACAACTCTGCGCATATATTTAAAAGCAGGTTAAAACACTTTCTGTAGTTGTAGAATCATTATCCCTTTTTGTTTATTGGCTTCGGTTTAAATGAGATCTATTTACTGATAATAGTTATAAAACAAACACTGTTTTAAATAAGCATCATTAAAAAACTCTAGACTTTCCTTGACAGATTTATTATTTGATGCTCAGGCCAAGAGAGATAGCTAATATACTAATTTGCAGAGTCTAGTGTTATAGAAATAAGATGATGTTTAAATGATGACATCCAAATTATGGGCACAATTTACAATGTTTACAGAAATTATTTTTAGGGTTCACTACGGATTCCTACTATGCAGTGTTTTACTTACTTTACATGCCTCCGCCACTGAGGTCAATATATCAGTATTGGAAATCCCTTATCCAGCGCAATTTCATCTTACACCGATGATGTTCTGGAAGCAAAAACAGCTCCGTCCTAATGGCTCTTGAAAATGTCCCTGGACTAAGGGCAGCTACATTGACTATGCTGTTTCTCTGCATTTCTGGTGTGGTGTTCCTTTTGGTTAGATTTAGTTGGGGTTAAGATCTAGTTTAGGTGATAGGTTTTCCAGCCAGGTAACTGGAAAGGCACCTCCCCTGTCCCTGCCACCCAAAAGTCCCTGTGAGCATATCATAAGATACTTAAAGAAAGCATATAAATGATTCACTTAGAATATATCGGATACAGGTTATTTTCTATAAGATATTAATAGTACAAAAATTATAGTAAGACATTTAACAAGTTACATATGGTCATTTGTTAAGAGGAAGACATGCACAGATGCTTATGTTGGGCATTAGTTCCAGATTTTCAACTGTAAATTAATAAATGGTACACAAAGATTTTCAAGTTCTATGTTGTTCAAAGCCCACATTTACAGGCACACGTGTTGTGTGAGGGTTATGTAAGGTGCGGACCAGGCAGTCAGGCCAGCTGGTAAGGCTCTGAACGGCTCAGGATGAACCTTAAAGAAAACTACAAAAGAAGAGGTGAATTCTGCTGAGGATGTAACACAGGACTGACAATGACGCTGAGAAGAAGCAGTTAGTTTGTCTGTTCGTAATACATAATGGACCTTTGTCCTATTTATTTAGCAGTGTATTTGATGCATTTCTAGGAAAATGAATTTCAGCATACGAAAGAAAAAAGTTGAAACAAATAAAACCCCTAACATTTGTTTTTATTTTGTTCATAACTGTTACATTTCTTTTAAAGAAAAATTAACATTCTATATCCCACAAATCAAGTCTGCTCTGGGTAGACTTACTACTACCATTTTGAAAATGCTACCTTAAAGCCCTTGACCAATGAAGAGCTGAGACTGGGGTCGGGTCTGCTCTGGTTGGCTCAGCAAGTCTGTCTGCTATTGCTATGCAGTCTAGCACGGATGTGGCCTAGGGTGTGGCTAGTGCAGATTCCCCAGTGTTAATGGAACAGAACTCACTGGCTATACTCCATCAAAGACCAATACTGCAAGAGAGATATTAAAAAGTGCTTAGCCAAATTTCTATGAAAAAGCAAGCGTAATAATCACAGTAGACATTTCACATTTAATACTGACTAGGATGAAAAGAAATCATTAACGTTCTAATTCTCTTAAGTTTCTTTGATAGAATTCTGGTAGAATTAAGAATTTTAGAAAAGATAATACAATTTGGTTTCTTCATGCATTTGCATAATGAGAGTTTCTAGCCTTTCAGAGACGTGCTGAGCCTTTCCTTCTCAGGCAATAAATTCACGATTCTGAACATTAAGTTCTGATTTATGTTAAAGATGATTGAACTAAATGGACAATATGTAAGATTTTAACACCACAGTGGCGCTTCTTCTCCCCCGACTCCACTGGAATTGCTCCTCTGAGAAGAGGTCATGTTGAGACTCTTGTCTTTGACCTTCCAGGTGGCGAAGTCCCACTCTTCCCAGTTTTCTGGAGGCATTCTGCCTGCCTGTGATGGGGCTATATCCTACAATACTGCAAGGGCTGCTTGTGATTTCTCCCTCTGCTCCTTAAAGAGCAAAGACTATTATGTTCTCTTTAAGCACCCTGAAAATGGTGATATAATCGATATTTGTTTGTTACTTACTATATCCTAGGCCTCTTCATAAGACTGCGACCCTTTAATCAGTTCGTCATGGGGTGACCCACCCATCACAAAATTATTTCATTGCTACTCCATAACTCTAATTTTGCTACTGTTGTAATTGTAATGTAAATGTCTGATAGGCAGGGTATCTGATATGTGACCCTGTGAAAGAGTTGTTCTACAGCCAGGTCAACAACCTTGAGTACGCTTGCCCTAGAATAACAAAGAATACATCAATTTTCTAAATTTTCTTCTTCTATGAAGTGGTTACCATCATTATTCCAAGGCCCAGGGAAACTGAGTAACTTGTTAAAAGTCCATCCAACTACTAGATGAGGCAAGGATCTGAACCCAGGTAGCCTGCCATTGAAACTTGGGCTCTCTCACACAGGCTTTTGTGTCAATGAGGAGATGGAATAATGATTTCCCTTAACTGATCCTAGCAGAACATTTTATCTATTGAGATAATATGGTATCAAGAAAGCACTCTGAATTAAGGAGCTATTTTTGTTGAAGGCACCAATGCACTTAAAATTATTTAAGAAGCATACAAAATCAGGATTAACCAAATTATCTTAAACTGATGAATATTCATCATTTGTCTTCTGTTAACTTAGAATTTTTGCAATCTAGAGTTACTGGAGAGTATTTACTATTTATTTACTTTCATGTGGGAGGTTTATTGTGGGAGGTGCATAGGCGGTCTCTGGGCAAGAGCAGGCACAGAAGGAGGGAGAAAGCTGGAGAATATTTATAATAACTCCATCAAATAAAAACATTTTCTATATGATTAAAATTTATGAAATCGTTTTAAAGCTTGACTTAGTGGTTCAGTAAAGCAAAGCATATAAAACAAAACAGAAGTCAGCATCAACAGAAAGAATGCTAAGGTGGTTCAGGTATACCTGCCCTAAGAGACAACATATCAACAGACCCAGTGTTGAAAAGCAATAGCTATAAGAAACGAGCAACTGTTTGTCTCGGTACTAACAGTGCATTGCGCTGTGGATTCAGGAAAAAAGAATTAGATAATGTATTTGAACCTCAGAATTGGTTTCGGGTTTTGCCTCTGTGTAATTTAGGTCTGAATTCTATTTAAGTGCTAATTTTAAAAGGGTCAAATAACCATGCTGCACACGTGAAGCCCCCCACCCCTTAGCTGTTTCCTCCTCCAAAGCGTTATTTGTTCATGTGCGTCTGATCATTTACAGACAGCTAAATTTACTTAACTGTATTTACATTTGTTCCTCTAAAGGTACTTAGGTAGGAACAGTAAGGTTAAAAAAAGAACCATTATTTATTGAGTGCTTAAAATGTGCCAGGCGCTGGTCTAAGTGCTTTACATGGAAGGCTTCGTTAATTCTTCCAGGAGGCCAGCTCTGTGAGGAAAGCATCATTATCCCCACTATAGGGAGGATGGTGAGTGAGGACCAGGGTTCACTTGCTCAGGGTCACACAGCTGAGACCCTAAGTCAGCAGCCTGCTCATTAACCACTTACGTTCCCCCTAAGAAAGTGCCAAGTAGACAGAATTTTAAAAAACTCAGTCTAACCACTTGGCCTCTTTCATATAATGGTCAGTCATAGAGTTACGAGTGCTTGCGATGTCCAGGAACTGTGCCTGAGGACTGGAAAGATGGCTCGGTGCTTCAGAAGAACACTGGATGCTTTTCCAGAGGACTGGGGCTCAACAAGGAGGTTCACAACCATCTGTAACTCCAATTCAGGGAGCCCAAGAGTTTCTTCTGGCCTCCATGGGCACCAGGCATGCACAGGGTGCACAGACATACACAAGGTCAAAATACTCATTAAAAAATTAAAAATCGAAAGAAGGAAGTATATTTGGATGGGCACCCAAAGCCTTTTCCATAGTGAACAAGGGGAGCGGACACCTCGAGTGGAGCCTTAGTTTGACTCTGACCTGTCCTCTTGCGCAGCTTCCCTTACAGAAGAAAACAGTAAGAAGCCCTCCAAGAGTGAGGACTAAATGAGATGACGTATTTCACACGGGATGTCACATGAGAATTACTACTCATAATACAGGACCTGCTCTTGAGGATCGGGGAAAGGTATAAAATCATGAAAATAACGAAGAAAAACAACGACGACACAGAAGCTTCCGGAAAGGAAAATTTCTCAAATTGGACTGGAGCCCTGACATGTCTGAGGCAGAGACAAGAGCAAGTAAGTGGCAGTTATACTGGGGAGTGGGCTCTCATTGAAGCCAAAATCTGGACCCCAACGTTTTTTAAGTTTATTTTATACAAGGTGTTTCATGCATGAGTAAATATTTCATCATTTGTAGATTAAGTAACTTGCATTTATTAAGTACCTTTTATATGCAAGGCATTGCAACAAGATTTTCCCATATATGATATATCATTAAATGCACTGACATTTCAGAGGGCCTTGGTTGGAACTTCGTGCAGTCTTGGATTTGAGAAGGGACAGTCATCACTCAGAAGATGTGAGTCCCTAGTGATCCACGACCCACATGGACTCTTACATCTGGGTTTGTGCTACGAGTACACACAGTCGCATTCATGTGACAGGACAAGTTAATGTAAAAGGAGTAACTTATTACATTGTAAATCTTCAAAAATAATTCAGTTTCTTTTAAATTTAGCAATTAGCAGAGGTGTGATGCTCAACGCTAATCTTTCTCCTGGGCTACAGGGTCTAAATATTCGAGAATACTAAACTGTCTTTTCCTTCCTACCAGAACAGAAAGCCAGCTTTGTGCTCGTTTTTCCTACCTTGGGTAAAGCTGCTGATAAAACAGCCCCCTCCCCCACTTCTCAAGACAAAGATCAGGGGTTTGCTTTTGCCTTCAGCAACCAATTCTTTCTCCATGGCCCTCACTTCACTTTCAGGCTTATTACTCCTGCCTGGATAACTATAGGGATCTTCTTCCTGTTTGCCCAGACTCTAGCCCAGTGGTTCTGAACCTTCCTACTCTACGACCCTTCAATACAGTTCAGCATGCTGTGGTCACTCCAACCATAAAATTATTTTTGTTGCTACTTCATAACTGTAATTTTGCTACTGTTATGAACCATAGCGCAAATATCTCTGTTTTCTGATGGTCTTAGTTGACCCCTGTAAAAGGGTCGTTCAACCTCCCAAGGGGTCATGAACCACAAGCTGAGAATCACTGCTCTAGTATTTCCTTTCTTCAGCGGTCTGCCATCCATACTTTGACTCCAGCCACCCTGCTCCAAAGGGCCAGTGGGCGGACTGTTGCTCTACGTGGAACTCGCACTGGCTCCCTACTGCCCCCAAGGGGAAATGGAAGGTACTTCATGTGCCACATCAAGGTTTTGCTCCAGGAAGCATTCTACTTTTCCAGTCAGTCAGCTATTCTAGAAACAAGGGACAAAATGCCCTCTGCCTTGGTCCTCTGAACACTGAGGACTTTTCAGAGACCATTTCAAATAAATTCCTATCTCCTTATATTTTTTCCAACTTATTTTATAGAATAATTGCTACAAAAATTAGATTATTTATTTTCTCTATACTTCTATTAAAAACTTTATGGTCTCATAGCTAAGAAATAGTAAAAGATTAGGAAGGGACCTGAGTTGGTTACTTTAGCACACAGCGTCCATTTGAGGGGATTCAAGCCCCACCACTCATCCCAGGAATTGCGCTGCCCAGCCTCATGAATGCCTGTGAGCACCATCCATGGACAGCATTTCCGCAGCCAAGTTCTCCTGGTGCAGGTTCAGTTTCCACCGGAGAGGAGAGGTCAATCAAACGGTGCTATCAGATGAGTCCTGTGGAGATGACATCCTCACAGCTGCCCGCTTTGTTTCAGAATCCCGCTACCGTCCAAAGACAATTAGCACCTGAGTTTTCACAAACAGTGCCGCATGTGCTTAATCAAATTTAGTAGCTCTTGTTACTAAAAATGGCCATGAATAAAATGTAAATTGTTTTTATGTATTACATAAAAAAACACTGATGTTGGGAAAAATAATACTCTATTCTATTTTGTAAATATACACAGGGTCTTTACCAGACCTCCATTTATAGCTACAATACACTTGGAACATAACAATAAAAGAGGGAGAGTTCTGTTTTCAATGGCACTAGACACACCTACATAGGAGATGACCTAGTCTCAATTACTGCTCTTACTATCAATGTCTTTATCAGGAAAGAAATCTAAGGAAAATATGAGAGTGTGTCAAAAACAGCTTCACTGTATTTTGTGGAATAATATTCCTGTTTTCAAATATGTGATTTACTAGGACTTGAACCAGGCCTTAGCTGCAGTGATGACATGACACCATCAAATGAGGGAACTGGCCCCATACAGAACCTCATTACCACAAAGGATTTTGTAAATTAAATATTAATTTAGAAGAGCTTAATGGTTGTAGCATATACTTATGATGAAAACAAAATGCCTCTTTTAACACTGAGAATTGCAGGGAAGTGCTACGGGTTTTCTAATTTGAAAACATAGCGAGATAATTATTTTCCTTGCATCTCTTCATTCAAGACCAAAATGTAGATCTATGGTAGCAAACTGTCTTCCTATAATTCAAATAGACTACTTTTAAAAAATTAGCAATTTGTTTCTTAGTTAAAGTTTGGAAGGCAAGGCCAAATTCCAATCCTATAGGACTCTGTGGGAGGTCTCAGCAGGAGCCTCATCCTATGCAATCTGCTAATAATGAATCACTTTTTCTTGTTTATTTTAAGAACTCTGCCAACAAGTTGGGGTTCTCAACATAAATGTACTTTAGATAAAGACACTGTAAGTAGAGACTGCAGCTGCAAATTCAGCACATTATGACAGAAATTCGTTTATGGTCCCATGAATATAAAACAGCAAGTCAGACGGATAGCTCAGATGTAATCTACCATCCTAGACCACAACCACACTCTAGCTACGATATTAAAATAGCAAACCTTTGCAGAGCGCTAACCTATCATTACGCGGAGTAAATGGCACGACACTGCCACCTAATTAGCGGTGTGGCTGGCATCTATAAAACAGAATTAGCACCACTGCTCCTTTTTAGTCTTAGTTTGTGTTTCCTCAAAGGTGTGACCTTATCTGCGTGCTTCTGTGTTCATTTATGCCCATCTACAAAGGATTTAATTATGTTCTTTTTATTTTCTACACTGAGGAAATTGAAAACTGCCACGTGGAAATTAAAAATCTTAAAGAAATTAGCGAGCAGATTATTTACAGCACAGCCTTCTTTCGGAGATAACAGACAGAATGCCTTTGAATAAGGGAGGACATCTACACTTCTCAGAGAAGGAAGGCCCAGGCAGGGGCTTCTGACTAGTCTTCTCTCCCTCTTCCCTTCTGCATAACTCCAAGTGTCTCTACTTGTTTGGGGCAGAACTAGCTAGATGGAAGGTGTCTTAATACTATAAGCTTCCTAAGACTTCTATCAGCTTGGTCGGCAGCCAAAAAATATATCAACTTACATCTGAGGAAGGCGATTCGAGAACAATGCCAAATCCCAGGACGTGGCTCTCCTCACTGGAGGTGTGCTCTGTGGCTTGGAGACCAGATGGCCTCGCGGCCACGGCTGCAGGCTTCTTCTCACCTTCCCATGGACCGGGCTTTGGTTTCACAGTCACAGGTTCCATAGTCTTTGGGAGCACCTTTTTCTTCTTATTTCTCTTGCGTGAGACAGCGGTTCGCTGGGAGCATATAAGGGAAATTGGGGGTTGTTGTCTGTTTTGTGTTCCAACTGTGGACAATAAACACAAATATGGTACAGGCACTGTGTCTGAGGCAAACCTACCCGGCTCTGTCTCTGTGATTTACAAACGGACAGTGAAGGGAGGCTCCCTCAGGGTGAAGCACGGATAGATAGATCTCACTGCACCGCAGGGCTGCAGAGGCAGCGAGGGACAGACACCTTACAATCCTAACAGCAGAGCGTCATCCAGGAGAAAACTCACTCTGAACACTGTGAATCATCAGACCATCACAGCATCCTGGCTTCGATGGAAGGAAAGGGTTGAGCGATGGGAAAATATGGCTTCGTGAATCATGTTGACATGTTGAAATAAGAACTCCAGAACTTAAATCTAGGTATAAATTTAAGCTGGTAAGCTCATTCCGGCAAAACCTCTAATGTCTCTGGGAGTTCAGCTGATCAGTTACAGTCTACAAGGGCTGAAATGATGACCATTTGGGTAAGACTGGTTGAAAGAAACAGTGTGGAAGGAATCTATCTAGAACAGGCGGGGTGAGTACATGGGAAAGTAGTGTTAGTCACTTAATCCTGCCAAGGCTTTCTTTCCTCATCAAGTATCCTCTGCATGTTAACTATCTCCGGTGCACTGTGTTCAACAGAAAGTAGGAATGACATAGTTGTGAGCAAGTCAAGTACATTAACAAATCTACAAACAGTACAATGACATGTGTTCACAATGAACACATACTTCAGGAATCCGAGACGGCAAGTTTACTTTTCACAGGGATACTCTGAGAAGGAGAATTTATCAACCACTCTGATGGAAAGTAAAATAGGAAAATACAGCTTCAATTTGTATCAAATGTTCCTCTATCAACATGGCTTCCTAAGTAAAACCATAGGAGTGCCTGCCGTTTTTCTTTTGAACAGAAAGAAACGTATAAACCTAAGCCACATGAAAACCAGGCCTTTAAATGGGCAGCAACACAGCGTACTTCCTTTTACTTATTTTCTATATGTCTGGAAATCAAGACTATTTATACTGATCCAAGTATCTTTATCTTTGTATTAGAAGGTAATTTCCAAGTTTAGGGAGCAACGAGCTGGACAGTGGCCTTGTTTAGCTATACATATGGTGATTAGTGACTGTGGCTCCACTAAAATCAGTGTGGCATTTTGAAAAGTACTTCTGGGCCTTAAGAATCTGTCCTGGACTCAGTGGGTCGGACTGTCCAGCGGTGGGGCCAGGGTGTGAGTATCACTGCAAGGACTGTCCAGAGATTTCCGCATGCAGAAGGCTGCATTTTCACTCCAGGCTAGTCTGTCTTGTCCCAGGGTCAAATGGCCTCCAGGCACCTTGAGAAGGAGCAGCTAGGCTGCAGCCCCCAGGCCCAAGCTCTTTCTAAGCTCAGTCACTGAAATGCTTTAGCTGTTCAGATAGGGTTACTGAGTCTTGCTTCTCTTGCAAGTCTTGGAAGAGCTCAGTCTTCCTGCACTCAGATCTTAACTGCTTGATCTAAGTCCTCGTCTTCCTGTAAAATAAAGGTGAAGCTTTCAAAATAGAATTTAAATCTAAGTCTCATGGGCAATAAACCTTAAGTAAATCTGCCCGCACAACATGAATTTTTAAGTTTAAGAAAATTAAATGAAGAGTCATTTATCCAGTTTATCCTTTTTGTTCTCCACAGCTCTGGAATCATTTGCCTCGCTAATCTGCAAAGGTTCAGAAGAGAAAACATGGTGACAAAATGGCATTTACTTAATAGATTCTAAAAAGGCTCCAGCCAAGGATTTACAGGGGTGCAATTTGTAGTTTGCCATTTCAGTAGTAAGGAGCTTAAGTAACAAAATAAATCATTATAATTTCATATGCATATTTTCTTAAGGGCTAACAAATTCCCTCCCTGTGCACAGCATCTACAGAACAGAGTAACCTTTCTTTCTGAGGCAGCCTCTGCCAGGCTGGTAAGGACCCAGAGTATCAGGTGGAACGCGGTGAGTCAAGTGCTTATTGACTTGACAAAACACTTATTTCTGCCTTGGGATAAGACCCAATTTGGTCCTTAAAAATATGTTTCCCAGAAATCCCTATGGCTTCTCTAAAAATGTGATTGTGGGTGACTGACATGTCTAAGTACTGACCACATCACAGAATGTGAGCATTTTCCTAGAATGCACCGGCTGGCACCAAGTCATTTTCTGAGTGATGACGTCATGAGCAGGATGGTGCGGAGAGTCAGAAGCGCTGTGACCACAGGGCTGGGCTGCTTCCCTGCTTTCCCACGGTAGCAACAACCAGCAGTGTCCCCGTCAAGAGGGATTTGTTATTTTTTGCATATGTAACAAAAGAAAAATTCCAATTTCCTTATTAATTGTTAAGATTGGAAAATAAGCCACTCAACCTTGACTTCCAAACTTCTACAAAGTGCTGTGGGGGTCTTTAAAAGAATATTGAGGTGTGCATCATCCCACCTTACAAAATCTCATTCACCGCTGCCATCTCCTTCCCATTTAAAAACAACCTCAACCTCATGAGTGAATTAGATAGTAACACTCCACTCACAAGTGAGAACAGAGAGACCTAGAGGTCGTCCAGCTAGAGAGTGAGAAACTGGGAATTCAATCTTCAATTCTACATGCCCTGTTCTATTGTTCACCTTGCCAATGACAAAGAGAACAGAGTCACATGAAGGACGCAGACAGATACGAGGTTTGTCTGATCATCGGCATCCTGATGCGAGCCGAGAAGTGACTAGCAGGGCCGGTGGCTCACCACTTTCCATTCGCTCACGTCCTTGAGCATCTTCAACAGGGAAGCCTGTATTTCCTGAAGGGCTCTCTCACGTAAGATATTCCAAAATTTAATTAACTGGCATTTGTGAAGTACCAGGAGATCATGGGATGAAGTGTGCTGAGTTCATGTGCATAAGCCTCACAGCAGTATTAGGGGCAATAACAAAATTTGTTTGATTTGCTAAAAAAATAAGACACAAATCACAGGCTGTTGAAAAGTCGAGAAAATGAATACTTGAAAAGGCACAGCAAGATAGCAGGGTGGGAAGGAGTGTGGAACAAAAGGACAACACACACAACTGAAGATGTCAGATACACAGTCACAATCAAAGGATGCATTTGGAGGGCTGATTTTTGTACCTGCTTGAAACTGCATTAATTTCCTCATGGTCCTGAGTTCCTGGAGAATGGCCTGCAATGTTGACTGGCAGTTACAAGTACAACAGTTGGATCCAGCTGATGAATTCACCCCTGGAAGTTCTCCTAAGCATGAAAGGAAAGAATGATATACTCCCAAAGCATGCAAAAAATAATTATAAAGAAAATGAAAAAAAATTTACCTTGACAGCATTTTGAAGTATGTACAATTATCATCAAACTGTGCCAGAAGAAAATGTACTCAGTAATTTTCACATCCTGAATTTGGGGGTCTGACTTTATCTAATTATCCAGCCTTCTGTTTGTAAGGTGCATGCTGTGTCCCTGGTAGCAAGGTCTGTGTGAACACGGGCACACAATGCTCTGCCAAGGCAGGCCTGTCTACTGTGAGGCCGGGTCATCTTGGATAACAAGACTCTGACAAGTCATGATGAACACTCATGCTACTTTCTCTTATATT
Source organism: Arvicola amphibius (assembly GCF_903992535.2). Classification (NCBI taxonomy): domain Eukaryota; kingdom Metazoa; phylum Chordata; class Mammalia; order Rodentia; family Cricetidae; genus Arvicola; species Arvicola amphibius. The sequence continues at coordinate 101,302,570 of NC_052052.2, read as the reverse complement.
CTTGGTTGTGAGCCTAGCCTTCAATGGCTGAGCCATTTCTCCAGCCCTCACACTACCTTCTCAAACAGCAGACATGAAACCAGAGTCCCAGCTCTGCATCAGTCTTAGAAAACCACCGCTAGAATGAAAGCTACAAAGTTCATATTAAGAACCAAACCAGCCTAACGAAGACTAGTTTTACTGGCAAGCATGCCATTTCAACAACGAAGAGCTGTGGATACACAGGGACTTCTGCAGTACTCTCTGGCTGGGGTGGGGAGAAGCAGGAGACAGGGTGGGAGGGGACAGCACTTGACTTGAAGGTTCAGAGGTTGCTTTTCTTCACTTTGCTTCTTATAATCTCCCATCCCCAGTCTCCTTTTTTCTTAACAGAGCGAATCTCCTCTTTCCCCTATACATGCACAAGTATTTCCCCATTGTCCATGAACTAAAACAGCACATTTGGGAAAAAAACTTTGGCAGCTGGACCTCTCCAGCTCCAGGTTAGTTGCCATGAACAAGGGCAGTCTAAGAGGCAGCTACATCTTAATCTTAAGTTCCTGACAGGCAGGTGAGTTGAAATTCTATGGTGAGTTGTTCCAATATATTGAATATAATCTAACTCCTAATAATTATTATTTGAGATACTGAAGTTTACCACAGCAAAACCACAGAAGAACTAAAGGTTACTTCTGGAGCAGCGCCAAGGATTAGCATTCAAATGGTAGCAAAGAGAGGCGACTCAGTTTCAGAATTGCCAGCTACCCCAAAGAAACACATGGCTGGCACAGCTGTATCCTAGTGATCCCTGGGCAGCTCTGAGAGGTGTGCAGGGCATAACCTCAAGTGAAGCTGAAGATCCCACTTCGCTTTTAACTCCCCACAATGGTAACAGGAGGTATCTAAAAATGCACATTTGTTTAAATTTCTCCTAACTGCAAATGACATCATGAATAGTCTATAGTGTTTGTGTACCTAAGTTATAATAAATCTTAGTTGTTGTTTCTTTTTTTAAAAATAAGAAGTGTATGTATTTTGGTAGCAAATGATAATGGTAAATAATAAATGATATTATCTACCTATTTTATACATTGATGACATATCCAACTTCCACATAATTTTTTCACTATTTCTAGACTGAAGTCCATCAGAGAGTGTGCACAAGCTGTTGCAATTCTCTACAACAGCTTCCTATAGGCAGATGTGCATAATTCCAACATACTTTACTCAAGAGTCAACTGCATATTTTATATGTCCATGTGTGCACCGTGTGTGTATGAGTATATATTTCTATACACACACATATAACTAAATCATATGTGCATGCTTATGGATATATGGAGGGCACAGATCGTTATCAGTTGTCTTCCTTGAACTCTCTCCTCCAGTTTTTGAGACAGGGTCTGCTTAGACTGATTGGTCAATGCGTTCTTTCTGACTTTACCATGCTAGTGTGGGATTACAGAAGCTGCACCTGGATTTTATGTGGGTTCAGGGATTTGAACTCAGGTCTCTACACTATGTAACAGACACTTTAACAACTTGAGCTCTCTCTTCAGCCCCTTGCATAATTTATTTTTACTGAAATGGTGCAAGCAAGAGACACAAACAATCTATTTTGACTATGACTTGGAGGAATTTTGTAACATTTAATATTTATTAGTAACAGTTTCTAAAACAAACCCAACATTCTTGTATACTGGTGAGTAGAACATATTACCCAAAAATCATTGCCGTGGGAAGGTCACATTTACTCTACACCCACACGGCCCCCTTTCCTCTTACTGGTAGCAGAGTTAAGAGGGTGCTACGGAATATTCCTAGGCACTAATCTAAGCACTATCTTTATGATTTTTTAGAGGGCAAAACTAGCCCTTCTCAGCTCATTATAAATCATTTTCCAATTTTAAAGAGAACAGACTTTTTATTTTTATGGAGGAGCCTTTAAAGAGCACCGTCCTCTAGCCTGGAAGCCTGCCAGCACGTGAACTGGATACTTGCCTATGGAACACTGAGGAGAGAAGATACCCTACATCTCTAGGGCCCCTTACTGTCTCATCAGTGTCTCAGGATGGCTTCTCAGTCCCCTGAGCTGGTTACTGTGAATTGTGTTTAAGAAAAAAAAAATCAAAACTTTCTTTTTACCAAAAGATATCATAAAATGAACATGAAGGAAGAAAATCCTGAACTTTTCAAGGAATCTGAAATGCCTTATTTTTCCTTTGTTCTTTGTGTAAACTATAGATCTGCACATCCATACATAATTTATAAACCAAGAAATATCCAGTGTCACTGGATGGGAAATTAATATTACCAAGAAAAGCATCAATTGTTCTCTTAAGCTTTGAAAAAATCTGGAACCCCACTCTCTACCTAACAGTCAGGGGTTTTAAAGAAATCTGACTTTAAAGCAGTGGTTCTCACCCTTCCTAATGCTGCAACCCTTTAGTACAGTTCCTCATGCTTTGATGACCCCAACCATAAAATTATTTTGTTGCTACTTTATAACTATAATTTTGCTACTGTTATGAATCATAATGCAAGTATCCATATGTTTTCCAATGGTCTTAGGTGCCCCTGTGCAAGTAAGGGAAAGGGCTTCTACAAGAGGAAAAGCTGTGAGGTGCTCTCTAAGAAGGCCTCTCCTGACTGACGAGGAAGTGAAGCGAAGGGTAAGCAGGAGCACGCGTTACTAACACAAAACATGACCAGAAAGCTTCTATTAGTGCTAACGGCAGCTGCTGCCGCTTTAATGTCCAGGCTCTGGTGACAACACCGTCTGTGTATTGGTGGATAAGAATTCTTACTTCATTAAAACTCTACTAGGAGCCTGCTTTTCTTTAGCGCAGACCCACTGATTTTCCCGTCAAGTCTGGAGTTTTTATACACTCGAGATTTTCTCTTATGTCTTCCCTTTCTGCCTTCTAAAATAACCCAGCGCAGGAGGGGAGCCGCTGTTAAGTAGAAGACTATTTGCCTAGCCCTGTGAGATCCTCTCTGAGGTCCTTAGTCCCATACAGAAGAACTGAAAACAACCCAGTGCGGTGGGTGACTAAGGAAGATTTTCATAAATTGATCTCAAAACAACTCAATACTCAGGACTAAAATAAGCCAGGATACCTGCCCACAAGGATACTCTGAACGTTGGACAATCGTACCATTGGAACTTGCAGAGGTGTGGGGCTGACTCTGGAAGGTTCTAGAACGTGTACCATACTGCCCTGAGAACTGCCCGCTTTGGGTTGGTAGTTCATTCCATGCCCCACGTGAAGGAGGATGGAGGCCCTGTGTGGCCTCGGCAGAGGAGTTCAAACGCTGAGGCCAGACTAACTCCAAATCCTGGGGCTCTTCTTTTAGTTTTTCTCCTTCTTTGCCAACACGTTGATATATCCTCCCAGTGCTGTCATTCAGTAATCTTCTCATCCCTGTAATTTGTTTTTTAATTTCCATGTTTTCATCTCCTAATGGAAACAGGGTCAAAGTTAGCACTGTAACTTAACAAAAGAAAACACACCACAAATATCCCACTGCCACAGCCTGCAAAGCAAACAGTACTTCTCTGGAAATGGGAAAGAATACTGATTCCATACTCTTAAATAATTCACAACGCATAAGGGAAGGAAAACTGGCTATGGCCTAAAGACAGTTTCCTGGCCCGGTTCTCGCTGGGAAAGCAGGTTTCTTTAGAGTATGATCAAAAACCAACTTTCAATTTCCTCTTTGGAAGTATTTTATGAGTAAGGGTTCATAAGAAAAAAAGCCAAGAGAAGACAAAGGTGAGGCCAGCAGGTCAGCCATCTGCTCAACCACAGCCATCTGTGGGTAACTGAAATTGACGGCAGGTAGGTAACCAACAGTTTCTCTGTCCCCTTATCTGCCAGCCTCAGCGAGCAGAGGCCAGAGCAAAGAGGGCTGGAAGCGAAGCAGGTATTTATTCTCCAGGATGGCACACTGTTGGCAGCAACATTGCCTTCTGAGGAGGCAATGGGAGACAAAAATACTGAGGCCCAGCACAGCAAGCAGGGAGGCCGTTTCCAGCCTCCTGGATGAGACTCGTGCATGGCCTCCCAGCTCTAGATACTGGCTGTATGGGCAGCCTCTCTGCTCTGCCGTCTCTAGAAACCAAATTCCATGTGCTGGACTCTCCAACCCCAATCCATTGCACATTCTCTGCAGTGCCAACTCGGGAACTTTGTGCAAAAGGTAACTATTGTTTCTAAACTTCATGTCTCTTACACTGACTTTTTTGTGATGATGAAAACATGTGTATGTTCTCAAATTAACCATCTTAACTACTTCCAAGTTTACAGTTCAGGAACATACATCTGTATTATTGTGCAACCAGTCTCCAGATCTGTTTTTTGTTTGTTTGTTTTGTTTTTTGAATTTCAATTTCTTTATTAAGATTCTTTTCCCCTTAGGGCATATTTAAATTTTTTTTAAACCAAGGCACTCCAGCTGGGTGGTGGTGCACCCTTTTAGTACCAGCGTTCAAAAAGCAGAGGCGGGCAGATCTGTGAGCTGGGGGCATCCTGTCCACACAGCCAGTTCCAGCCCAGCCAGAGTTACCTTAGACCCTCCCCCCCCACCCCAAACAAAACAAAACAAAAAGTTAAGCTATCTCTATGCTGTACTTTAAAAATATATAGCCGGGCGGTGGTGGCGCACGCCTTTAATCCCAGCACTCGGGAGGCAGAGGCAGGCGGATCTCTGTGAGTTCGAGACCAGCCTGGTCTACAAGAGCTAGTTCCAGGACAGGCTCCAAAGCCACAGAGAAACCCTGTCTCGAAAAAACCAAAAAAAAAAAATAAAAATATATAATAATAAACATAATTACAAAACTGTACAGACATTGCAGGCTACTGCAGACACACACTGTCTTCTCTTCTTCCATATGGTGAAGGAAAGCCCAGGGCCTGTTCCGTGCTGGACATGTGCTCACCACCGTCTTACCTCCCTGGCCGCATGTGATCTTAAACTATGCAGTGACGAGCATCATCTTAGAGATGAAGTGTGCTTTTTTCTAACCTAAGCATTGAAAATCTTATTCCATAATACATATGCATGGCCATGCAGTCACCCTAATAAATGCTTAAAATTTAAAATTTGAGGAGAAGAAAAAGACAGAAGAAACTATTAGGAAAAGTGTAGCATTATAAATAAACACATAATGATGTCTTAATGCACTTGGCGTCATATAAACCATATTGTTCAGGTAGAACCTGGTAGTTTCACAAAAAAAAAGATACATACTCTGTAGTATCTAGTTAGATATTCAGTTCATTAATGTATTTTATTACCAAGTATTGTGTAAGGAAATTTTATAAGCTATTTTGAAATAGGTAACTTCAAAATTCAGGGGGTGGAATCTGGGAATCAACTCATGCTAAAAATGTGCTCTACTGTTGAGCAGCATCCTAGCCCCTCCAATATTAAAAATGATAATAAAATATTAATTCTACCTTTCATATTGAACATAATGCAGGAAAAACACATTCCTAAATTTATAATATTATGTGCTAACACATGATTGAGAGGAGAAATATCTTAATTGATTATACATTTTTTTCTATTTCAAACACCAGCAAAGTTATAACACAGAAACAATAAATCACATCCAGATTTTATGAGAATGAATGACCAAGCACGATTTAAATAATGCAGAGACAACAAAATTTATACTGTTCTCACTATGTCTGTGGAGCAGGGTGTGTCTGGAAGAGCTCCCAGAGGAATTCTGGAAACAGCCTACTGGTAAATGTAGTGTGAATCTCAGCCACCTAACAGCATACACTCAGCAGGAGGAAGCATCTTTCCCGTGTTTCCACTCTTGGCCCTTTTGCTCGGACTGGCCGTGAAGTACGAAAAGCTGTGTGCAGGCTGGTCTTCACTGGCACAAGCTTCCTTCTGCCTTACTCACTGTGGCCCCCTGGAAAGGAGGCTAGGCTAACAGGCTCTTGACCCAGTGCCAGGCCACCTCTCTGCACTAACACTATACACAACAGGAAGAGAGATGCTTCTTGACCAAGGTCCGCTCGCCTGTGTCTGGAGGAGAGATTTTTATGATGAAGTGCTACCATGGGGACAGGGGTGGGGATTCAGAAGGACTCTGGAACAATCTAAGGGCAAAGATGCTTTGTCACTGCTTAGATTCACAGCTTTAGAGCTTGAGCCTGTAAAGATTAAGACTGAAAATACAACTGGAGTTTTGCATAGAACAAAATCCAACCTTGGCTATGTAGATGCCCAGAATCCTAAGCAGCCCACAGTAAAGAAAGAAAGACAGTGGTAAGCACACAGAGGAACCTGCTGGTGGCGGCAGCCCCTACAAAGGTCACAACATCACAACATCTTCTAAAGGAAGCGCAAACTGAGCAGAATAAGCTGAACCGGAGGGGGAATGGAGCTGTGAAGAACCGGCTCAAGGTCTATCGACTGCAGGGCATTGTAAAGGACAGAATACAGAAAACTGCACATACCACAGAACTCTCTTCTGAAACAAGCTGAGAGACCAGAGGGAAGGTTGGAAAAGAACTGGTTGAGGGAAGTGTCTTTGAAGAAGCGGGCTAAGCTCCTTGGTGGACAACTCGGCATTCAGGGATGAACTCTGGATGAACTACTTCTTGTCTGGAGACTCCCTGCATCTAGAAAAGCGAGGAGAAGCTGAGTGTTCCCAGGGTGAAGGAACCCCTGGGACTCAAGGACGGGCAGTTCTGGCAGAGAGAGGCAAAGAGTTGACTGTACATTAGGGTAGATGGGGCAAAAAGTCAGAAATGAGACCTCATGACTAAAGTAGGCACCATAAAAAGCTGAGTCAACTTACAGAAAGTGGGGGTAGATGGGCCAAGACACATGTGCCCAGACAACACGTGTTAGCCGGTAAAATGGGTAGATTAGGATGGTCTTCTGAAGAGCTAGATTCACTTCTCAACTGCACTGACTTGCCACTGACTATAAACAAGTTATTTGAGTTTCTGGAATCATAGAGGTTTGACTCAGGGCTGGGCTATGATAACCTATGATAACCTAAGGGGTAATAGTCCAGAAGTGTTTAGGCAGTTCATAGTTTCCAAGATGTTAATAACACCTAATGCCTCTGAAGGTGACTGCATCTTCAGATAAAGGTAACCTATCATAGTAGATCCCAAATGTTGTGATTAAAAAATATGGTAGAAAGTATGTAAGAGGCCAAGATGAAGCTTCTTCATCTTTCTGGGTCTGAAGCGCCAGTGTCTTTTCTGTGCACAGGTCTCAGGAAACAGTCTTAGGAACGAGGTATGGTTTAGAGAAACAAGAGTCTATAAGGAAACCTGTGGATTCCTGATGCCTTTCCAAGACCATATGTATCTTCACTTATATTCAGCTTCAAGAAACTAATCTACTTTGGAAAGACACACAAAAGAAATCGCATTCTAGTTGAGCTATGCCATGCGGCTGTCTTGGTGGCCTTAATTTAATTCCTTCCTAGAGTATATAGTAACTGGAGCTCATGAGACAGCTCAGTCAGAAAAGCACTTGTGTGCAAGTCTGAGGACCTGAGTTCAAATCCCCAGGACCCATACAGAAGCTGAGCATGGCAGTATGCGCCTGTAACTCCAGTGCTGGAGTTGGGAGGGGAAGGAGACAGGTGTGTTCCTAGAACTTACTAGTGAGCCAGTTTAGCTGAATTAGTAGGCCCGAGGTTCAGTAAGAATGATTCTGTCTGAACAAAATAAGGCAGAGAATAACTGAAGGAGACAAGGTCCAGAAACTACTGTAGGCTGAAGTCTACTCTTCAATGCCGAGACTCTATTAGATCACTTTCCTTCACATAAAACATTCATGTCATGCATGGTGTGAGAAGGAACAGGCCAACACAGCAGCCTCCACACAGAAGGTCACTCATTCAACCAGGCTATACCTGACAGGACATAATTATTCAGTCTGGGTACTACACGAAAAAGATAGTTTGTCACCTCCATGTGTCTTATTCCCTCATGAAGTCGCCATGCATCTGCACTCAGATCGCCAAGTGCTGGTATATAGTAAAGAGTTTCTAGGTCTTTCTTAAGAAATTGAAGGAACTGACTTATAAGACAGAAAGAGGCCTAGCAGAAGCAGATGCCAACACAGAGGGAGTAAACAAGTAATATATTAATAGGACAGAGTGAAAAGGCACTTGACTAAATTATTCAACAGACATTTATCAGGGCCTCCAAGATACAAAGAACACCAGGCACAAACATTCCCCTCCAAACTTCTCAACACCTTTCCCCAAATCCTTTGGTATTAAATTGTTGCTCTGAAAAATGTACCCAGTTCTCCCAGGCCCAGTGACCCCTTCTCTTCTGTGTCCCAGAACTTCAGTTAGCAAACTGCCTGGCTATTTTCAGAGCACATTTTCAGTTTCCTTCCTGAGCTAGGACATGATTCTTCCACAAAGATTCTGCTTTCTTTGCAGCCCCTGGATTAATCCATTCTCTTCGTGCGGGGAGAGGGAAATGGCTTTCTTCTGGCTCCTTACACTGCCCAATTCCAGCCTCAGAAAGATGCCCACAGAGACATGCCACCATCAACTCTTGGTTCAGAGCAGCTCTTTGTGTCAGAAGCTTCCTAGTTCTAAAGACATGGCAGGTGAGGAAAGGCACAGTAAGGCCACCATCACACCAATGGCCTTACATGCCAGGTCGAGGGAGAATTTTACTCTGGAGACAATGAGTTACTGTACTAGGTAACTTAAATTCACTATCTTTTTAGTAGAAAGATAAGAAATGATCAGATAAGTCCTTTAGAAAAACAATCTGGGAAGGTGATGGTGAAACTCGTGTGTGGAGAGAAACCCGGGTGAGTATTGCTAAAGATTACACAGAGATGAGTTTCTGACACCATTAGGAGTGGGAAAGGGAAAGAAGACATTAAGAGTTTAATCAAAAGGGCTTAGTGATTAGCTCCTGGAAGAATGAGGTGGAAGGATGTCAAAGAAAGATCTATGACAGATAACTCTAAGGTTTCTAGCTCATGTACTCAAATGGGTATTAACAGTAGCCAGAGAATTACAAAAAGAAGGCTACAGAGATGTGAGAATATACCAAGCCTTGGGTACTTATTTATTCAGGCTGGGGACTAAAGCTCCAGCCCTAGTGTCTGCTGTATCTCTGAGCTATATCACAGCTCTAAGAACCTTGTTTTGATAAAGTCAGATAAGTAGGCACTTGGAAATGTAGCCATGTAAACTTGACCAAGGCTGCCCTCTCTGGACAGACTATTCCTGAGGACCACTAACAATTCCAGGGAATTGCTGGACACCTTACACAGACCTAGATCTTCTCTTAATGTATAATAGGATGCAGACAGCTCAAAGTACGCATTTAAACATTAATGGAGGTATGACTACACTTGTTTCTAAGATGGACGGTAAGTGAAACCCAGTCTTTCTAAATTCCACAATTCTTGAGGTGGTGAACAAACTCCATTCCTTTCTCCCTTACAGTATGAAACGTAGTAGTCACTTGCCTAGCAGAACAAAAGGACAGACTCAGGGAAGCTACAGTGCTCACTGCTGGTTAGGTTTTTACTACACTATTGTGTCCAGTTTTGTCTTAAAGAGGCTGAAATAATGAAAACCCCAACAATTAAAAGAAGCAGAAAAGAGGTTAAAGAAGTTGTGCCACTTTATTAAGAAATAATAGTTACTGAATAATTTAATATCTTCAAATACACTAAGGGTGTTATGAACAGGACACTGTTCTTTATCAACAAGGGAAAAAGCAGACTGAGAAAATAGCTTACAGGTTGGAGGGTAGGCAACGGCTGGTCCTAAGGGGCTGGCTTTTCCAGTTCATAAACGCTAGTCTCAGAGTGAGAGGTGACAGTGAGAACCCTTTTCTGTTGGGGATGCTGAAAACATTCTGGAACCAGACAGCAGCAATGGCTGCACAACACCGAGGGTACTTCTGAAAAGCATGCTTACACCCCTCGCGTTTTTCAGGTAACAGCATGCTAAAGTAAATACAAAAATGTTGAGCTTAGCAGTGGGAAGCATATGCCGACCAAGACAGTACAACTGGCCTAAAACATGTCCTCTCAGACACCTGTGCAGGCTGGTGTGGGGCCGTGTCTTAGGGGAGACTAAGCTAACGGCTGTCAAATGCTAGCAGTGAGGGAGATTGGCTCCTCACTTCTACAGATCTCAGCCAGTGAAGTAGAAGAAAAGGAATCTGAAGTAGGCTCTGCTCTGAGAGGACTTGAGATTAGCACCTCATTCCAGACTCATTAACTCTGAAGATTCTCAAGGCTCCTAGCAGGTACCCCTCCGTGGGGGTGGGACGTGCTTACCAGGAATGTGCAAGGCTGGGATTCCAATCTGCAAAACGTGACCTGAGAAGCAACAGTTGGCAGAAGAGAGCAATGGTTTTCTAAGTGAACCCTTTTGTAAACTACAATCTTTAGTGAAACCCCAATAAATAGAGAAAAGCAAGCTCTGATGAAGAGGCTGTGCCAGGTCCCAGCTTCCTGTAAGGCCTTGGAGGGCATTCAAGAACTCCAAGGGCTCCACACAGCATAGTCTGGATGCCATGGAATGGGAAAGAGGCAAAAAAGTGGCCACAGATTATTAAGGTGGTGAGTCAGGTACTCTGTAAGGGCATCTAGACAGTAAATATGCTCTCACGTTCGAGGACTCTGCTAAGCTGGAAACTAGACAAGTGACAAAATATAATTCACGAGAGGAATAAATGATTCGATAAATATTTTAATTTTTATGTCCCTGATGATTAATGTAATGAAAATTATTGTGAAATTCATTATCCTTTAATTTGGCAAATATCAGAGATTCATTAAGCCCGTTTTTGAAGAGCGGAACACCTATCTTCATATTTTCCTGGTAGGTGTATAATTTGTTAAACAAAACAAAATACCTTTTTGGAGTGAAATTTGGCAAGCCCCCTTGTAGGAATTAGTCCTGCAGAAACAGTTCGACAACCATTTACGACACAGTACAAAAATATTCATTGCAGTAAGGAAATATTGGGGACAACCCAAGATATTGATGGAGCATTTACAGAACTTCATAACAGGTACGCAGGGAGTGAAACAGACCAAAGTACGTATAAACTCCACGAAGGCTGTGTTCATCACGACCACATTCTTACTGGATCACCAGGACCTACAACTGCCTGGCTGGTTTAAGGCAGGTAATAATTATGAGTGAAACAAATGCAGATTTAGTTAAGTGAAAAAAATTGCAACACATGATATGATGTAATTCAATTTTCTCTCCTGGTAATGCACACACATTTACAGACACGTATTTCCACAAACATTATTATTAACACTGAGGGTGCAATGGCGATTGGATCCTTTATGTTTTACCCCCATTTCCAGCTTCACAAACTTTAAGTTTCAAAAGAATTTTCAAATATGCATTACTTTTTTGAAAAAAAATTACACACACACACACACACACACACACACACTTGGTACTTTTGGTATAAGGCAACCAGTACGTAGAATAGCTCTGGGAATAAAAACATCACAATGGAGTTAGGCAGAAAAGACTGACGTGGCTAGGGAACAAAGCAAAGAGAGCTGGGAAAGAACGGTTCTGGGGAGTTCTGTAGTTTGCAGCTCGTGGAATATGTGCTTGAGATCACCTTCCACTGAAATCCCACAAAAATTGTGTGATTTATAAAGGAATTTATATGCATATAGGGGAAATAATGCTTAAGCTACTTTCTGTATAACTTTTACTATGTCATAGGCCAGGAGTTCTCAACCTGTGGTCACAACCCTTTTGGGGGTTGCCTATCAGATATCCTGCATATCAGATATTTACATTACGATTCATAACAGTAGCACAATTAGTTATGAAGTTGCAATGAGAATGATTTTATGGTTGGGGCCACCACAACATGAGGAACTGTATTAAAGGGTCACAGCACTAGGAGGGTTGGGAACCACTGTCCTAGGCCCTCTAGCAAGTATAATCTTCGGGAGTTACATCATAATATTACCACCTAGAATGTGCTGAAGAGCATTCATGGCTAGCCTGAGACGTACAGTGGCAGCAGAATCAGGCACACCTGCTCAGCCGAGAATAAGCTGAGAGTTTCCAACTCTGGTATCTGACTTTCCTCAGGAGAAGCTAGCGGATGCGTTAGAGAACTGAACTGGATGGAGCCAGGGTCTAGGTCCATGTGTTTCACTCAAGTAGACAGTGAAAGGCAGAGGGGCTCTCTGTCGAGGTCATGCTGTGTGGTATCCGGGAAGTTGCTGTCACATAATCCGGATGTAGCTTAGCACGTTGACGACTTTTATGTCAGCATACATGGTGGTAGCAATGGACTCCTTAGAGGAGCATCTTTATGGGTCTGACTTGGCTGTGCTACTCCAGACTAAGAACAATGAGGCTCATGCATTTCCTTTTAAATTAGAAACTTGATTCGTATAAACCTGTTAGTTTTATGAAAGACAAGTGCTTTATTGGTAAAAGTAGAATGAATCTGAGTGTATTTATGTGAGTTATTCTATGACCTACATAGAAAAACACTGATAATACAATAGGACAAAAAATAACAAGATTGTAGATTAAGAGCTGTCTCCAATTCACAGCACTGCAAAGGCAAAACAAACCAAAAGCAACAATAAACTCACACACAGAATCAAAATGAGATGCTTCTGAATACCTATAGTAATGTAAATAAAAACCTTGCCTTCAGTCAGTGAGATGAAATATTCATAACTTACTGTTTGGAAAGAGACAGTCTTTTCAATATAATTTGAAATGCTGATCCTCTAATCTACTGTACAGAACTCTTCTGACAAAGCTCTAATACACAGTGCAAATCTCTGTTTCCCAAGATGTTAATTTCCATATCGACACCATGGGTCAGCTAAATGTGAACATGACTGAGTATTGGCTGTATTACATTTCTTCAGTAATTAAAAAAATCAAAATATTGCAAGTTAGATACACATGCTGTTACAGTTTTGTTTTCAATGTAAATAATAGAGATGATGATGAGAACAGGTCACATGTGCAGCCTTTTCCTTTAAAGATCTCATGAATTCGGGTAGCCTTGCATCCAGAGGCACCTGGAGTGACAGCCTAGGAGTGAGGCTAGTGGAAATCCCTAGAGTTAAGCAATGGCAGCTTAGGTGAGGAGCTTCCCAACTTCATGGCAGGGTTCAAGTAAGAAACATGTCCATGACAACCTAGAACATGGATAGCATGCACACAAATGTGATGACAGTTTCATGAATTTCATTAATTCATTATGCTTGCATGCAACGCACTCTGACATTTTCTATTTATTTGTTTGTTTATTACTACTGTTGCTGCTGCTGCTAGTTACTGTTCTCAGTGCTAATGATAATCCATTAAATTGATATCACAACCCATTTCTATGTCAAAACCACTGGTATGCAAAGCACTACCTTTGATGCCTTAGTTTTTCAGAACACCTGTTCAGGTGTCTTCCTGCCCTCCACATTCTCTCTGGAGTGAGTGATTCTCTCTAGTCTCCACTAACCACGTGTGTACAGAACTCCGGTGCACATTTCACTTCAGGGTCCCACTTATTCCATTGTGTATTAGACAACCTCTCTTAGACATGGCAAAATCAATCTTAACAGCATATCTCCAGCTTTATGTTGCTATAACTGTGCCTATCTCCAAGTCTTAGTAAACTTAGCCGTTCAAGCCAGAAACCGGGGAACCATTCCTCTTCTCCTCCACTCCTCCAGCCGCTGGATCACTAAGCTCTGTTTCTTGTCATTTCTCAGTTACTTTAGGATGCTTCCCCATCACTACTACAACTTCATTCCTATTATTACTCGAGGCTTCTACCCTAAAGCCTCCGCACCACCCTTCTCCACCCTGACTTTAGTGGGCTCTTTCAAAAATGCAAATCTAATTATTCCACATCCTGCTATGAAATGCCAAAACCTTTAGAATGAAGTCCCAGATCCTCAACATGGCTCACTAGCCTCCCTGTCTGGCCTCCTTGCTCCTTTCTGGAGTTTTGGTTCCTGCCACCTCTCTCCTGATATCTACGGCAGTAGCATTCAGTCTGGAGTCTTGGTTCCTGCCACCTCTCCCCCAGTGTCTATGGCAGAGGCATTCAGGTCTGGCTGATCACTAGGATCACATAGGCAATGTCTGTCTCCCTTCAGAACAATTCAATCAGAATCTAATTAGTTAGTAACTGTCACAGCCAGCCAGCAGGCCCACGGCTTTATGTATAAAATGAAGGCCTTCCAGCAGTTCTGAAGCTCCTCCATGTTTCTGTTCCTACTATGCCATCATCTCTCTGAATACTCAGCCCCTTGGATAAAATATAAGATAAAACATAACACATCAGAGCAGGGCAAAATAAACACACAGAAGGACAAGAGTGCAAGGAAAGACACGAGAAACAAACACAGACGCAGAGACCCACTGGTTTGCACACACCAGAATCGCTTAAACAGCTAAACGGAAAGAAAAGGCCCCTTTCTAAAGGGCCATGTTCTGAGTACCCCGGAGTCTCTGCTGCTCCGAGTACCCACAGTGCCATTACTTCCCTCATCTCAACCCAGTGGGTGAAACATCTCTTAGCCTGACATTAGTGGCGGTTCAATAGACAGCCACACAATGAATACAAAATAAATTATATTAACAGATATGTTAGGAAGATTTAGTCAAGGAAAGCTTTTAAAAACCGACCTGTAAGAAGTAAACTACCAGGGGCTGGAGAGATGGCTCAGCGGTTAAGAATTAACACTGATTGCTCTTCCAGAGGACCCAGGTTCAATTCCCAGCACTCACATGGTAGCTCACAATTGTAATTCCATTTCTAGGGGACCTAACACCCATGGCAAAATATCAATGCATAAAAAACAGATTAAAAATTTTTTTAATTGAAAAAAAAGTAAGCTGGCAAGTGTGGCATCTTCGAAAGAACTTCTTCCTATCGAGCAAGCACGGGGTGACAAGCAGGACCACTGGGTACCTCTGCCCAATCTTGTCTTACGGAAGGAAGCTTTTCCCAAGGGAAGTATCTATTTCTTCTCCCTAGTGAAGAAATAGATCCATCCAAGGTGGAAGATGTCAGAAAAAGATCCCTCTACTTGACAAATGAAGAATGGCCAGAGTAACCCAGGGAGAGTGGGGTCATGAGAGGGCACACACGGCTGCTGTGTTCCCTTCCGGAGGAGCATTCAAAGGAAGAACACTGAAGTTGTGGGAAATCCTAAAGCTGTGTTCTGTGGCTGCAGCTCCCCAGCCATGGTCCATGCAGTGCATACTAAGGTGCCCATTAAAGTCTTGCTGTAATCGAAAAAATTATATATGTGCGATGAGAATGAGAGAGTGTTAATGGAAGAGCCTTAAGTTCTGCCTCCTCTGACTTTGTACTTTTTAGTTGTATCTTAACCTTGCATTTTTGTGGGATTCTGTACATTTTATATGTAGGCGTGAAGTCATGTTTGAGATATAATTCCATTAACCACACATGCAACTTCACAGTCTATTATGTTGCATCCACTTTTTCTGTAAAAATAAATTGTTAAGGATATTATTCCTGGAACAGAATAAATTCTTGGAATTACTGAGTAACTTATGTACCGTACCACTGTTCCAAGAACACATTACTTATTTTATCATGACAAAGTAAAGTTATTAATCTTCTGGCTTCCACTTCAACAATGAGAAATGCTGTAAGATGCACAGACACCTGCATTCCATTTCAGTTCAACTTTATGTCGTCCATAAACATCTCTGTTTTGGACACCTCATCCAAACAAATGCTCACAGCATACTCCATGCAGCACTCCATTTTATGAAACCATAAAAGTTCCTTGCTGTTAATTACAGAGACAAATGTCTCATCACACATTTGGTTACCAGATAGCATAATTAGTTTTCTCCATTAACCTTTCAGATATAAAATTTGATTTCCAAGTAAAAAACATTATAAAACCCTTGGAACTCAAATAACACAGTATACTTGTGCATGCTTGGAAAAAAATGTAATACTCAGAGAACAATTTTATGGATTCTTATTTACAAGGATACTGATTGTCTGGAATAGGGAAGAAAATCTGTCTCAACTTTGCAATGATTTTAAGTACATTGTCAAGTACACATGTAATAAGCCGTCCTTTGTACAGAAAGGAGGCACAGTAACCTGACCATCAACAGAATGTGCCCTCCATCTCTCTCTGTTCATCACAGCCTCTCATTTGTGAGACAGAAAGAGAAGGATAAGACAACAGCCAAACAACCAAGGCAAGAGTTCTCAGTCAGCTGATGGGAACGGGGTAGTGCCGTGCCCCACAACAAGGTTTCCACCAAGACAGCACATATGAAACGGTGGACAGCGAGACTGGATCAGACCAGTGTTGGAGCGTCCTCGCTTTGTAACTAAGTCCTATGACTGCCACACAACGACAGACCTGCCTAGTGCTGCACAACTGTAGGGTTTCTTTTCTTTTCTTTTCTTTTCTTTTATTTTCTTTTTTTTTTTTGGTACAAAGCTAAATTGTGCACAAAGCTAAATTGTGCACAAAAGACTATTCCACACCATGGCCTGCTAAGGACTATGCTGTAGGTCACATATGTAGGAGGCACGTTTGATTGTTATATCATGTGGACAGGATCTACTGACATGTATGTGTATTTATGCTGCCAACATGTTACAGATAGAATGAAGACCTCCTGCACTGCTGCAGGGAACATTCCTGTGCAAGAAGCCGTCTCTGCTCAATGTGTTGTTTCACTCAGATTAACTGACAATTGGTAGGAAATTACAGTTAGCATGCTTCAATGTGGTCCTCCTTCACTCAAGAATGGTTATTAAAGCTGGTGGTGGTGGCACACGCCTTTAATCCCAGCACTTGGGAGGCAAAGGCAGGCGAATCTCTGTGAGTTTGACGCTAGCCTGGTCTACAAAGCGTGACAGTCAAGGCTACACAGACAAACCCTGTCTTGAAAAACCAACCAACCAACCAACCACCAACAACAATGGTTTATTAAGAGTCTGTCCTGTACCAAACATTGCAATAAGGAAACAGTAAGCATTTAAAATCAGAAGTCTTGCCCTTAAAGAGACTTAAGATGAACCTGGAATGATAAATAAAGGAGGACCACACAGAGGATGGAAGAGGTCACTCCAGACTGAGACCAGCAGTGGATAGCTCAGGATAGGCACTGCAAAATTTCAGGGGCACCCCCCAAGTGGTGTGAGTATCTAAAGCCATGGCAAACACACAGGGTCACAAACAGCATCCTGTTTCAGAGAGATAGGACAAGAATGGTGGGCTCTTATTAACCTAGTGAAATAGGAAATATACATAATTAAAACTAAACATCCCATTGTTGGGGTTGACATATTTTACTTGTGAAATGAGAGGTCCAGTTAGTTACTAAATATATCACCACGATAAGAACTTTTAAGAGGTCAAACAGTTGAGTAACAAAGTTTTAAATTGGAGGTTTCACTTCAAGCCAAGTTTAAAATCAGACTTTTTTTTTCCTTCATTCACCAAACAGCCGCTGATGTTCTGGGCAGAGCTGACCCTTAGTCTCCAATGTAGCAGGAGAGGTCCATGGATAAAGTACTTAAGTTTCTACTTTAATAGGGGTCTCAGGAATGCTGCAGGGCAGAGGCAGGAGAGTGTGTGCTGACCGCATAGAGGAAGCTTCAGGAACGGCAGAGAGAACCTGTGAGAGAGGAAGATGGGTGGCAAGGTGCACGGCCTACAGTTTGAGGAAGCAGGCCCCTTGTAAGAGTGAAAAGTGGCTGGTCCTGCTGAGTGTAGGGGCTGAGAATAAATGGGAAGGAGACACAGTTTGTGAGGTGGGCCGTGCCATGCAAAGGAGTGTGGGCCTTAACAAGAAGGCATTAAATGATGGGCAGTGTCAGACAGGGTAGCAAGCCAAAGTGTGTGGGATACTAGCAGGAAACTAAAGGTGTCTCCTGGATCAGCTACTCCATGGTTGGGTTTCTGGCATGCCCATGCTGTCTCCCCGGTGCTGCTGCTGCTGCTGCTGCTGCTGCTGCTGCATCCCTTTCTAGGTTGTTTTCTCTCCAATAATCTGTTACTTACAAGAATAACAGGTTTCCTGTATCAACATCCTAGGTCTATTTTTAACTTTAAGATGCAAAATACAATGCTCCAGAATCTTTACTTTTCTTATAGAAGTTCATAATACTTTTTTTTTTTTTTAGTATAAGCATATTGCCATGGGAAGTGGGAAGGAGAAACTATCAATGTGTCTTGGACTATACCCTTCAAGGACATTTTATAATGACTGATTCACAACCGGGGTAGGAGAAGTAAATGTGACATCTCCACTTCTCACCTAGACAGCAGTTGTTGAAAGACACGGTGTCTACGTGTGACTGCAACCTTCCTCAGGACAGACACTGCCCCGTGTGGGTCCTCAAGAGTGGACGCAGGTGATGTCAGTCTCACCTATCCCTTGTAGGGCACCCCAGGAAGGTGTGACTTGAGTGGCTGTGCTCATGGCCTCTCTTCCCCCAGAAATGTAACGGATGACAGGCTTATTGTTGGGATTGTACAATGTACGGCTTTATTTTAAGTAGAAACCTGCTTAGTGTAGACTCTGAGAACTAGACAGAGTCAGACCCAGTATTAATGGGTAAGTATTATCTAGGGCACTTTGCCTCTATAAAATGATTCCAGTGTCATGGCAAAGGTCAACACAAGCAGATCACATGGCCTTTCAATTTCAGTTTTCAACATGATCTGACTTTTACTTCCAAGCTTCTCTCCTGTTTGAACTTTTCTGGACTTTTAAAAAGAAAATATTACAAATTGTATCTCACAGACGAACATTGGAAAGCCCAAATTTTAGCTTTAACATGTGTGGTGGTTTGAATGGTAATGGTCACCCACAGACTCATATGTTTGGAAGTTTGATTCCCAATTGGTGGACTGTGTAGGAAGCATTAAGAGCTGTGGCCTTGTTGGAGGACTGAGGGTCAGGATGTAAGCTCTCAGTTACCGCTCCAGTGCCATACCTGCCTGCCACTATGCTTCCCGCCATGACGACCATGGACCAACCCTCTGAAACCATAGCAAGCTCTCAATTAAGTACTTTCTTTTTTTGTTTGTTTGTTTTTCAAGACAGGGTTTCTCTGTGTAGCCCTGGCTGCCCTGGAACTCACTATGTAGACCAGGCTAGCCTTGAATTTAGAGATCTGCCTGCCTATGCCTCCCAAGTGTTGAGATTAAAGGTGTGTGTCACCATCTCCCAGCTAAATATTTTCTTTTTTATGAGTTGCCTTGGTGATGGTGTTTATCACAGCAGCAGAGAGTAACTAAGATAGCCTGTTAGAATACAAGCACCTCTTCAAAGAGGTTCCGTGAAACACTGAAGTCTGGTTTATCAGCTGATGCAAAAGTTGCAAAAGAGTAGTGCATTTTAAGATGATTCTTCTTCAGTATGATGTAACAGTGTCTGATACATCCACATATTAAATGAGAGTCCCAAGACTTCCCAGGTAAGCACCATTATAAACACAGCACTATACTGAGTGCTTCTGAGGATCTGAAGAGGAATCCAGGTCATGCTTGCCTCTAGGACTGGACAAGCGACATCAGGACAGATTAGGAGAGGTAGTGAAAACAGACAAGCAGTTTGATGCGACAACTTTTAAAAACAGGGCTGGGGAAGGATCTGCTCGGTTTCTTAGACCACAATAAAGCCAGGCACAAAAATAAAGACGAGGCAGTGCATGGCAGGTACTGGGTTTTTCTGTGTTTGTTGTTTTGTTTTTTGTTTTTTCAAGACAGGGTTTCTCCGTGTAGCAGTGCTGACTGTCTTGGGACTCCCTTTGTAGACTAGACTAGCCTTGAATGAGAGATCCATCTGCCTCGCCTCCCGAGTGCTGGGATTGAAGTCAGGCGCTGCCACTGCCCAGAAAGTACTGGAAAGGACTGATGTTGATCTTCAGTAGTAAACCATTCAAAAGAAAAACACTTTGAATTTGGACGGAGCTAGGGAAAAGGAATAATATGAATTAAGAGCACAGTGCCTTCCAGTTCGAAAGGATGTGATTTAGGACTCCATATGCTGAAGAAGAATCTGATGAAGTAGCTTGGCAGGCACTATTACTCCATCACAGGAGATAAAGAAAATTCCTCAAGAGCTTTATTCAAGATGCCATTAATTGTTTTAATTTTATTTTTTAAATGTGTGTGGGTGTTTTACCTGCATGTATATCTGTGCACCACATGCATGCAGCATCTGTGGGAGCCAGAAGAGGAGGTGAGATTCCTGGAACTGGAGTTACAGATGACCATGAAAGTCGTGGGTGCTGGGTCCTCTGCAAGAGCAGCCCATGCTCTTAAGTCCTGAGCCATCTCCTCAGCCCCTCAAGGTGCCACTGACTGCTAACCGGAGATCGAACTGAAGTTTTTTGAACCTAGGTCTTTTTCTCTGCTCTACTATAAAATGAAAAGGCTTGTGGCCAAGGCAATACTGGAACTGAACTTTAAACACCATCAGGACAGATAGTATGTCGTTAGGAGCCTGGACAGGGGACAAGGCTTGGTAGAGGAGAGTGGAGACTGCAGAAGCAGCCATGATGAGAAGGCAGAGACAAGAATTTAGGCGTTTCAGGGGCCAGTTTGACATAGAACATTTTTTTTCAGTGAGAGTAAGACAGAAGAGAAGAATGGAAAGGTAAGCTAGGAAGACAATGGACAGGAAGATGAGGAGGATGAGCCATGCTCTCTCCACGAAGCAGAAGCAGAAAGAATCTGGCCAGACCACAGTCAAAGCCAGCTCGTTACTGGCTCCATAGCTCGGGGTGAGCAAATACTTCTATAGACCCACTTCTCTCATCTGCAAATGGAAACGTCTTCTCAGAAGCATTGTGAGTTCAAACAGGAAGGCTTGGAAGTGCTCAGCACACAGGAGACAACAATCCTCTCTTCCTCAGTGGTTTATGAGCTCCTCCAACTCTTAGCAACAAATGACCTCATATTTGGGGTGCCCATCTTCATCTGAGGCATTTGGAGGCAGGGAGGTGCTGGCAGGACTGGACTATGGATGCTGAATGCTCAGTTGTAAGAAACAAACTGGAGTCTACAGTCCCTGCAGAGAAGAGTCATTCAGTCAGAATAGCTCACCTGAGCAGAGTGGGGGTGTGAAGAAAGGAGTAGAGGCAAAAAAGACCTCAGAGCAGGTGTCAAGAGCCCTGATTTTAAATAGGATCAACTGCTAACTACAGTACAGCTTTACGCAAGTCACTTTTATCTATGAGATAAGCCTCTCATTTGTAAAAAAAAAAAAAAAAATAATGGAGGAAGACCAAGGTCTATTTCCTAGTCTAGCAGTGGTAGTAATTATGTGATTAGTGAAAGCAATGAGATAAGACGAACTACAAATGCCCCCAGCTCTAGGTGGCCAGCAGCAGCTTAAGAACCACCAAGTCTGCATGCAAAGCTACAATATATCTACTATACACAGGTGACTTTCTAACAACGCAGCAGGTTGCAAGTGCTTCTTAAGTCTTTTGGGGAGGCTAGAATATAATCACATTTTGCTACTGATTGCAGTCTTAGAAAACATGGGGTTCCGGGTTTACTTAACAATGACCGCAGCAACTCCAAGCTAGAGACTCAGGATTATAGGGCGTGTGAGGTTCTCTTGGTCTCCATCACCCTTCTTGGAGCAGCTCTGCTTTCCTTCTGTCAGCAGTACATGCTGGGGGCCCCCCGCAGGGGAGTGCATCTGAATAAGCATACCATGTGGTCAAGGGCAGGATTTGAGGGGAGACACTGGTTTACACCCTAGTCCTCCCACCGAGCAACTCTGTAAACTCTCAGATTCTCCTAGGAAAAGGAATGACAGTACTTTTATCAGGACAATGAATGGAATAACATACGAAGTTCTTAGCATTATATTGCATCTGGCTTTTGCTAAGTGGTTCCTACATCTGCCATATTCCTAGCACACAGAGATGCTCCCTCACTATACCGTCAAGGAAGAGAAGCACTCATGTGATAAAGGGCAGCTACAGAGACTGAGAGGGAGAAACAAAGCATTTTAGATCCCAAATGCTAGTAAGGGTTCTGCCTTTTTCTGTTTTCTTGATTCCTTTGACCCTAAAGTTACATCAATTCTTGGCATGCTATATGATGAGCCATCAAAGGTTCTTTCCTTTTGGTGTGGCCCCAGGTAGTACTTTTTGAGGTGGGACCCAGGCTACTCAAGTGGCTGTCCCGGGGAGGAACACTTCACTGTGGTCAAGGACTAAATTCCTAGCTTGAAGAGGTGTGTGGAATTCTTCTGTGTTCTCTTGAGCAAGCTTCTGGAGCCCGCGGTAGCAGAAGTTCTCATTAAGAAAGAGATTACAAATTCAGAGATCTGGACACCAATCAAACAGCATCACTACTGAACCATGTACTTCATCTGCTGAAACCTATGTTATTGAATGAAATATGAAAAAGAACAATACAAACAGGGATTGGCAAAAATGCAATTAGAGCTCAAGAAATATTTACTACTTGAATGAAGTAACGGGACTTGAACACCTGAAAAAATATGCCTCAGATTTCTGTGCCACAAGAGTAAATGAAAATCTAAAGTATAAAAAGGGACTTCGCTTAATTTATGTATCACTGTTACAAAGAATAAATTGTCTCATTAAAAAGTTTCTTCTTACTAGCAGAAGCCTCAATAATCCCTGACTTGGTTTGGCAGAGAGGAAGTTAGGTTCTGCCACAAGCGGCCTTCCTGTCACTCTGAGCTTTACTCCCATTATTATGGGATGAACAACTGCCCTGATCATTCTCAGATAACAGAAAACACTCTCCAAACTAAAGTGCAACACTCACTTAAGGTCCAACCGTAAAGATGCCTATCTGCTTATCACTCTGTGCTGGCCAGTACCACCCTTCCCACTAGGAATCTTCTGCTTATGCAAATCTCTGTAGTTCAAGGTCTAGCTCCCCACCCTACCCTTCTACCTAGCTCTTGCTCCTTTTCTCTGTTCCTTTCCAACTGCCATTTGATTACTGTTCTGGAAGAGAGAGACTGGCAGTGGAGTGTTTGCCCCAAGCCTTATCAAAAACGAGGATGGTGACATGGTTACAGATGTGCTGTCGGGGGCAGATGAGAACATTTGCATAAAGAGCCTTGCACGCTCCACTCAAACAGCCACTGTTGTGATGGCTGCACAGTGAACCTCATTGCTGCCGGAACGGTCTTATCCCTACATCCCCCAAAGGACATTAGTCCACCGAGCAGGGCCCCTGTCCTGTTCATTTCTGATCCCACTCACATTCCAGGAAAGGGGCTCAGCTCACAGTATTTCCTCACAGAAACACTTGTTGACTTGGATAAATAAGTTGTTTTCCTTCAAACAGTGCTCAAATCTTCACTGTAGTTTCATAGGGCTGCCTTCAGAAAGTCAAAGTCCACAGGGTAAAGTTACCTCTTATAACCCTTAATCAAATCAAAAACACGTGAGTAATTCCCAAAGCACTCACACAAGCCATCATTCTAGGGAGCTACTTTACCACACTGGATATATTACATTAGTTAGCTGCCTAAAAATATTCCAAAGAAATAGATTTGATGTGGGAAGCTCTGCCAAACTCTAGGGGTACTCTCTATTCCCCTGAGACACATATTTAAATCTTATAGATGCAGAGTGTTACAGAGAACGCACGTTTCTGAATAGAGAAAGTCTTATGTCAATTGGGAGCTATGCACTAGTTCTTTCTAGGTATATAGGTAGTTCTTTCTACAGGTATATAGTTAGTTCTCAAGTACTTAAGTACCAGACTCTCCTAGATCCACACCCTAGGTAATATTAGGAAGAGGTTACAGCAATTTATGAAAGAAGCCATATAAATCTATGTTTTAAGAAGAGTAACATAAACTGTAACACAGTGAACAACAAAATCTTTAATTTCAGATATTATCTGGAGCCTTTTCTTGCTCTAGAAATCATGTTTCCAAATCATGTGCACTTCTTAATTGACCTGGAGGGCCTTTGGGAACCATATCTGATCTTCCCCAGAAGAGGTACTTACTCATCTCTAAGCTCTTGCTGCCAAACGCCTTCTACAAACCATCTTCAAGATGAGCCCCACTCCACACCTGGTTCTTTAAGGGTATTCTTTTAGCTTCAGTTCAGATAAGGAAGAACATTTGCCCTGTCCAAGAGCTTGCATCTTACTGATCCCACCCCACTCTTCATTGTTCTTCCAGCCTCGCAATTTGATTACTATCTAACATCACCACTATTCTTCAAGCAACTAATAGGAATGAGTTTACCGGAGGCCTTTGCTGCACAAGAACTAAGTCCAGAACATGGTGTTCCACTTACATGAGAAATGTAAAATTTCTAGCAGAAGGCAAATTCATTTTCTCGAGTGGTCCTTAAAGGACTCATCTGACCTAGGTTAGCACTCTGAAGAGATCCCAAAAGGAGACACATCTCTTTCTGGGCCACAGCGTCTCTCTTGATTTTGGTGTTCAGTGCTCACAACAGTCAACAGGGGTGGTGCTGGCCTTGGGAATATTCTGTCTTACTATGATGATCCTTATGGTAGGAACTGCTCATGTTCCCCGATTTCACCTTTCTACCTGTGACTTCTGCCTGGCCCTTTGCACCTCTGCTCCCTTTCTCTTCCTTTGACCAAAACAGAGAGAAAACACACTACACTCTCCAGACGTTAAAATGTTTCCATCAGAAAAAAGTGCCAATCTGGGTCTACGCAGCAATTTAGCCACAGGTATACCCATCCCCAGTCACTGGGTAGTTCTGGAACTTGCTCTCAAGCCCTCGCACCCTGGCTTCCTCACATGGCCTGCTTCCTGGCTATGCAGCACCTGGCCCTCAACCTACTACTACCTGGGGTTGTGGAGTCCAGGACGGGCAAAGTTGAAGCCAAATGTCACTGTTTACCCCATACTTTGCCTGGTTAGTACTTTGGGAGGAAGCATCCTAGACAGTTTGATTTGGGGCCCAAAGGCTGTAGATACCAACTGACAGGCAAGATTCTACATGTATGTACTTTATGCCCACACTGCACCTGGCAAACAGGCTATGGCACTTGTCAGAAGGGTTGGAGGACGCTGCCTTTGGTCTGTCTGCCCCTGAGGTAGACAAACCAGGAAGGATGGCAGCAGGTGAAAGGCCTCTTCTCTCTGACCACAGATGTCAGCGAGAAGGACGCAGCCAGGAAACAAAACGCTGTTCGGTAGCAACTGGCACTACGAGGAGGTGGTTAGGCGGACAATCACACTTTTATCCTCCTTACGCTTTCTGACTAAAGATTTAATTTAATTTTGTCATGCCAGGATTAGCAACCAGGCCATAGAGGTGAAGGGACATTATAATAAGACAGCACATTAATCCCCTATCCCACCCAAGGCAGAAGCAAAACCAAACAAATAGCAGCTTCCTGGAAATTGAATTTCTGTTATCCAGATGTCAAAGATGTAATACCCCAATTACACAAACTATTGCCAGTGAAGCATGCCAGCGAATATGCAATGGAAATGGGGTGAGCACCAAGAGACAAAACTGCGCAGTCAGCATCTGGCTCTGTGACTGAGTGATAATTAGCACTGTGTGTAGACACTAATAAACATTTATGTCTAAAATTACAACTTTTAGCAATGTTAATAAGGGATATATTGGCAATCTGTAAAATAAAAGGTCTTGAAAAGAATGTCATACATTAAGCAGCGGCAGACATTTCCCGTTCTTACACAGTCTCTCCCCCTCTACCCTGCCCCTGAAGCTGCAAATGGCCACGCCATACTGTTTTGCTGGAAAATTCATCGACATAGGAACCTACCTAAAAAAATGGGTTGTGTCTCTTTGGTCTCCCCATTAACATCGTGGCTGAATTCTGAGATCTTATACACCTCATGGTGATAATCTGCCACAAGAAAACAACCGAAAATTAGACTTCTAATGGCTTCAAGAAGTAAGAATAAGCAGTTAAAGACTCCTGTTCTCTATATGTATAATTTATAGGTACAATTTCAAGAACTCTCGCAGAGATTGTGGTCAACGGGAACCACTCAAACTTTGCTCACTGTGAAGTACAGAAACTTGGACGATCACTCTGACTCCACACAACGGCCATGCGTGGCTAGAGTTTTCACAGTCAAGTTTGCCCTCAGATAGCAATTACCAGGTTTCTTTTCTTTGAGAGAGCAAATATATTTGTAAGAAAAAGAACAATCTTGCCAAACCTCAGGCCAGGGGAGTTTCCCAAATGTATTTCTACAACCCGTTTTCATGAACATATCAATAGTAGTGTGCCTCAGAACTGTCTCTTGACTCAGGTTACTCAAAGAATCTCAGCTTAAAAGTAAGCACATTTAAAAAAAAAGATACTGATGTGTTATTTCAAAAAAGAAGTATACTTTGAGAATCAAGATTCTTACCTTTCACATAAATGAATCTTTTGCATTCAACCACTGCACTTTATTGAACATGCAATAGTTTATCTTGCAAAAAAAAGTATTGAAAAGCACCTGCACAGCAGAATCAGAAGTCATTAAAAGAAAGAAAGAAAATGAAAAAAAAGGAAGAACTATGTCCATCCAATTTTCAAATACATCTTAGGACCTCCTGTGGAAGCTACAGCACTTTGGCAATGAAGTTCTTTACAAAGCAGGACCACTTGGGTGTGAAAATAGATGTCTCTTTTCATCAACAATCCAAGCTTTGGGTGGGTTTGTTTCTTGTTTACCTTCGATGGCACAGGACAATATGGCAAAACTACCCTCTCTTTTAAGATCGAGTAAGTAGTAAATTGCCTGAGGTCATAAATAAGAAAGCAGCCTCCAGTCCTGAAAGGAGCACATTGATTGTATCAAACGGGCCACCACACATGGAAAGATTTACAAAGTACAAAAAACGGAGTAATCAACGGCCTTGTTGGTGGGGTGGGGTGTGCCAAGAAAGAGTAGCCAAATATTTTGAATACACACACTATTTCAGGCCCCTATCATTAAACAGTACAAAACTAAATTAGGGGAAACACAGATGAGCAGATCCTCAAAATGTCTATAATTAAACCATTTCCAGACTGACGAAAAGTGGGCTTTACAGAGTCCTCGTTTCAGCTTAGCTGAGTCTGGAAAACTTGCCGGCTTGAAATCACCCTCCAATGTCCATCTGCTTGCACGTGACTTCTGCAGGCCCTTGGAACAATCACGTGTCTCTCTACTCTGATGCCAATGCTAGATAAAAACCACCCAGCGAAAGTGGACAGGTTCTGTGATTTGGCTTTGACCTCAAAGATACCTACAGAGGGTGGGTTGAAACTAAGTATTAGGACCGGTGCCATTACCATGGGGACCGGGGTCACCCCTTTCATATATTGAGGCAACACACGACATTTTGACAGGTGTATTCCTTATCTTGGAGTTGCCATCATTTTTTAAAAAAAGACTCAAATCAGGAAGATAGGTTAGAATAAGTAGCAGAACCCAGTGGAGACACTATTCAACTTTCTCCTCCCTAGACAAAATAAAAGCATAAAGAGTGTGCAGTACACCTGTTAGTCGGCAGGACCTAGCTGGATTTTTTTTTTCTTTCTTTCTTTCTTGTAATGACACTTGTCTGACTGGTATACTACCTAGTCTTAAAACACCTAGAAAAGATGCTGTATGACAACAATTTCTGTTTTGAGCTTGGATCCCTAATGAGCTGATTATTCTTAAAAAGAACAATGATCATCTTTCTCCCCCCCCCCCCATTCTCTTTGCAGAGTGGGGGGAAAAAGAGGAAAACAAAAACAAATCCCGGTATATGCTCGGCCTGCCGGCCAGGCAAACCGTCAGCCACCCCAGCCCAGCGGCGGCCGCGGCGGCGGCACCCCCGAGCGGGCTCGGCTCCCCGGTGTCATTGTTTGCTAATTTCCTGACGTGCCCTCCGACTTGTTTACCTTCAATAACACCCCATGGGTCCCCTCAGGCACAACTTTCCCCGCGGCGGGGCGTGTGCGGCCCGCGGCCCCCGGGTTCGGGCGGCGACGAGGGGGTCGTGGCGGGCGCGCCCCCGGCGTGGAGCCCGCGGGCGGCCGGGGCGCGCGGGGCCGAGAGCGCGGAGAGCGCGGCGCCGGCTTCCCGCCGCTGTCCCCGGGCCGGCCGCTTACCTCGGCTCACCAGTTTGAAGCTCTGGGATTTCCTGCTTCTTTTCCTCTCGGAGAACTCCATGGTGCGGGCAAGGTGGCGGCGCGGCAGGAGACTGAGGCGGCGGCTGAGGCGGGCTCGTGTCACCGCCGCGGAGCCGCCGGGACCAAGGTCCGCGTCTCGATCGGCGGGGGAGGCCGAGGGACGGGAGGAACCACCACGAGCCCGGCTGGGGGCTGCGGGCGCGGGCTCCCGGGCGAAGTTGTCCCCTTGCGCGGCGCCGCCTTCCCGGTGTCTTAGGCGCCCCCTCGGTGCCCCCTCATGCCGCCTCGCTCTTTCCCGAACGCCGCCCGCCGCAGCCCAACTTTCCGCCGGGAGCGGGGCCGGGCGGGGGCGCGGAGCTGCGGGGTGCTCGCCGCGGCCCGCCTGGGCTCAGCCTGCGGACGCGGCCCGGGGGACGCGGCGAGCCGAAGGAGGGCGGCGGCGGCGGGTGCGGAGCGGCGGCCGGGGCGCTGACCGCCCCCGCGGGAGGAGGGGCCGCGCTGGCGGAGGGGGCGGCGCCGCCGGGACCCCGGGGCCACCTGCTGGCGGAGCCCGGCCGCCGCCATCCCCCGGGGGCCGCCGCCACCGCTGGCCTCGGCCGCGCCGCGCCCCAACGAGGAACCGAGGCCGCGGCGCAGCGTCGGTGGCGGCCAGGGCCCACGGAGCTGTCCCCGGGTGGACACTGCTCTCTGCGGGGCCTCGCTCCTCCGCTCCGGGAGGCGAGCTTGCTTTTAGAAATAAGCCAGGGATCGCGGCTCCTCGGTGGCCAGCCCTCGCTCTGTCTGAGAGCCGGGCTGTGCCAGGGCCAGACGCTGATTTTAGGCAACTTTTAGCAGGGGGTGAAGAACTTACCCATCCGTGTTCAGCAAGCGGGAAGAGATTTGAGAATGTGCTGCTGAGAAGACTGGGAAAGAGTGAAGTTCAATTCTTTACCCCCCATCCTGGGGGGCTGTAGGAGGAAGTTCTGTGTAAGGAGTCTGCTTGGAATGGGGTTTACGGGAGGGGAGGGGAGTACCAGGGGTGAGGAATATAAGGGGGTGCAGGCTCTGAGGGAAACAGTGATCATAGCAGGTGCAGGGGACTCTGTCACTTGCCGCAGAAATACCAATGTAATTGACATTCACAGATGACCGTTAGTAGTTTTCTGTAATAGTCTTAGAGGAGCTAAGAGTGCACTGACTGTAGGCGCCATTTCTTACAACATGTTTTAAGCGGGAATAGAAAAGATTTTTTTTTTACATCACCTGGGAAAGGTAGTACGGGAACATGATCTGACATGCTGAAAAAGTACTGCCTCCAAATCTACGGCTTCTAGACCAAAGTACAAAGGGGATAAAGGGATGGACTGCTTCTCCAGCCCAGTAAGGTCAGGTTGCTCTAAAGAGTAGGGAGGAAAAGAGGGAGGAGGGAGCGTAGTCTTAATGAATGAGGTGAGTCGCTCTCAAACGAGACAGCCATTCAAAAGCCATTCTGATCCTCGGTGACATTAACAGCAGCACAGCTGCCAGGGAAGGGTGTTGTGGAAACAGCCAGTGCAGATATACCTGGGAGAGAAAAACCAAAGAAGGGGTGATCAGCAGCCCAACTGCTTGTGGAGACAGAGGTGTGAAGCAAAAGATGGATCACATCTAGCTGGCCTGGGGTGGAGACCTAGGGCTTTCATTCAGTTCAATAAAACAAATCCCTCGAAGAGATGCTTGCTTTTTCCCCTACATCCTTTGAGATTATAGAGGCTGAACTCTTTTCCCAGAAAAGTGTATGGGAGAAATAAAATTGTATTTGGTAAAGTTCTTAGATCTCTTTAGAATTCTAAGAGGTGATAAAGGGATAAATATAATAACGATTTAGGCAATTATATCACTTGGTTCTTCCCCCAGCCCCTCCCTTTAAAACAGGATTTAAAAAGGCTGAAGATGTACGGATGTCCAGGACCCAGTCGGGTGTGTGTGTGTGCATGCGTGTGTGTCTTCCCTTGTCAAATTTTATTCCAGTAGCCACAAGGCTGAGTACTATGCTGAGTATTGCTGAGTATTACTCATTCCTTGGAGCATAAAATAAGATTTTATTGTGTTAAAAATCATTGAAGGTTTCATCCCAGGAAGCAAATCCCTAAGGAAGATATCAACAAATTATCAACCTTAAGTACAGGTAGGAATGTGAACTCTACTTACTAAAGAGAATATTCTTTATAAAGTTAAGTCAATATTTTTTAGAGAATATCTAAAATAATAGTAACTATTTCTTGGCCCTTTTGACCAAACTCTCCAAAGATGGTCGATGTGTAAGAGATATGAAGCAGCCTGTCATGTTAAATTTTAGAAAAAATCAACACATTTTTATTTACTTTCTACTTGGTACAAACCACTGTGGCTTTATATAACAAATTTATAGATCTGCAGTTAGTATTAAGTAATACTAAACTGTGCTCGCCTTGAGTGGGTGGGTGTCTGTCATAGTCTGCTTCAGTTAACTTAATAAAATACCACAGACGGCTCGACTTAAACAAGAAATTTACTTTCATATCACCATGGGGTCCATGATCAAGGTCTGATACAGTATGTAACAAGCTTTCTTGTCAGACTATCTTTGTAGAATCAGCCCGAAAATAATGACACAGAGACTTCTTGTTAATTATGAAAGCTCGGCCTATAGCTTAGGCTTGTTCCTAACAAGCTCTTACAACTCAACCCGTTTGTATTAACCTGTGTTCTATCACATGGTGTTACCTCTCTTTCATCTTGCACCTCCTGTTTCCTCTCCCGTCTCCTGGCATCTCCTTCGTGCTTAGATTCCTCCTCCTCTTCCTTTCTCTCCAGAAATCCCACCTCTACCTCTTGCCGAGGTACTGGCCGTTCAGCTTTCTATTACACCACTCACAGCACTACACCTTCACACAGTGTACAAATATTCCACAACAACAGAGTGTTTCTGGGGAGGGTACTGCCTTTTCGCTGAGTGTTCTCAACTGGTAGACAGGTCTCCCTTTTATTTAAAAATATGTTTTAAATTTATCATCTTTGTGTGTATGTGTGTGCTTGGCGCCCACAGAGGTCAGAAGAGATCCTTAGATCACCCAGATCCAGAGTTACACATGTCTGTGAGCGTCCATGTGGATGCTAGAAATCAAGCTTTGGTCCTCCGCAAGAGCAGCAAGTGCTCTTCCTTGCTGAGCCAGTGCTCCAACCCTCTCTTTCCCCTTAGGAGGCCACAAAGAATTGGAGTCCTGCCCTTTTGACTTCTTTTAACCTAAACTACTATCAAGAAAAGGTCCCATTTCCATATCCCATCATATTAGAGGCCGGAGCTTCAACATACGGATTTTGAGTGTCAGTAGTGTTGATTTTGTTTGAATATAGTGTCTGGGTTGAGGTGTCCTGGCAAACCCTTTGGATCTAGTAAGGTCATTGCTGTGCTTAGCACTTATAGGTTCCCAGAAACTTTAGAACTACAGGTTTACATGTTCCTGGAGCTTGGGGAAGACTGTACAAATATTCTATGACATCATGCAGGCCAAACATCTTATTATATGACCATTCCAAAAGCCAGTTGATTATAAAGATTGAGCATAGGGTTTAATCTTGGACAAAGACAGACAATTTGGTCAGATAACATTAAATAACCATAACATAAATTCTTAAAATTCTCTGAAAACTCTGTCCTAAGAAAAATAAATAGCATTATGAAAATTTCAATCTTTATTTAGAGCTCTCTTTTCCAAAAGATATATAGCACAAGCCATATGTGTAATTCAGACTTTTATATTAACTACATTAAATGACAATCAAGTTAAATTCGTTTTTTAATACATTTTACTTAACTGAAAACATTAAATTGTTATTATTCTGACATGTAATTAGTAGAATATTCTTGAGATATTCTATATTCTTTTTGTACAAAGTTTTGAAACTGGTATGTGAGGTGTATTTAATACTTGGAGAACAAATCAATTCAAACTAAACCTCCAATGCTTGACAGCCTCAGGTCTTCGGTGGACAGCCATACTGGACAGGCTGTAATGAGAAGAACGGCAAGATTTGACCCGGCTGTGTATATAAACATGACTACGTGATGGTTACCCTTTCAACTGTTACATTAGCCCTCAAACAGAAAGAGATGCGTGAAACAGCATCATCAAGCTTGGGCTATTCTTACCTTTGGGTTCTCTAGAACTAAAAGAAGGAATAGTTCCTAAATAGGTTCTGGGAATCCTTAGCATTGATTTTCGCTTTCTGACAGTCACTGATGCCCAGGGTTACAGACAGAATAGATACCACTACTGTGCCCCGTACTTCTTAGCTTACTCTTGGCCTCAGGCAGTTCACATTCTACTTTACTTTTAGTAATGGTAATTTAAAATAATGGAGGCAGTATTTATAAGAGATTATATCAGTGAAATGGGATTGGGGAATTTTGTTTAAATGTGTTACCTGATGTTCACGTTCCTTTTGGAACTCAATATATTTATATAGGATGTAATTCTTCTTAATGGTTCTCTAAGTTTGGTGTATATTAATGTTCCAGTTTTGCAAATGAAGAAAATCTGTTTTCATAACATCATTTTTTCTTAATAGAATGACAGTCCAGTTTCCAAAATCTTAACAAGTGACGGCTGGTCTATCATTGACCCATTTCTTTAAAATAAGGTTTTCTGTTCTTTTTTTCTTTAAATCTAAATATAGTAAAGAACACAAATCTCACGTGGACACTTCAGTGTATTTTACTAATATAAATATTCATGTACCCCACACCCTAATGAAGACATGGAACTTCCTAGACATACGAACAAGCTCCCCTGAGACCCTCCTCAGTACATTCACCTCCACCCTAGGAAACCACAATTCTAACTTTTGCCGCCTTGTCTTGGATATGCGTACTGATGAACTTCATGTTTTTTTTTTTTTTTTGTTTTTTTGTTTTTTTGTTTTTTTTGATTTTTTTTTTTTTTGAACTTCATGTTTTGAAGTCATGTGTTACATACCGCTTTGTTCTTGCTGCTTCTGCTTAACATGTCCCGGAGATTTATTCATCTTGTTGGATGTGTTTCATAGTTCATTTCCTTGCTTTGCTGTACATTGTTTTGTTAGAGGACTATAGCACTTTAGAAAACCTGGTCCACTGTTGATGGATATTATTCATTTTTGCCATGTATTTTGGTACATATAAACAAACTTTAGCTTATGTTTATGTGAATAGAGCTGCTGAACCATAGTAGATACATATTTTTAGATTTAGTAAATTGCAGTTTTTCTAAGTAGTTTTTTCAGTTTGCGTTTCCACTAACAATGTATGAAAGTTCTAGTTATTCTGAATCTTTGCCAACACTTAGTAAAAACAGGACTCTTTGTTTTAGTTGCAGGGAGGTAGTAGTATATTGTCTTTTTGTGATGTTAATTTACATTCCCCAATAATTAACCAGTGATGTTGAACATATTTTCATATGCTTATTGGTCATGCAGGCATCTGGGTTTGTGTGTGTGTGTGTGTGTGTGTGTGTGTGTGTGTGTGTGTGTGTGTGTGTGATGAAAGAGTTCTTTCTATACTCTGGATAAAAATCTTGTAGAATGTTTGTATTACAAATGTTCTCACCAAAGTGGCTGGAGAGATGGCTCAGAGGTTAAGAGCCCTAGCTGTTCTTCTAGAGGACCTGAGTTCAATTCCCAGCATCTACATGGTGATTCACCAATGGCCTCACCAAATCTGTATCATATATTTTTATTCCTAATGGTCTTAACTTTAATGAAGTTGTTTTTAAATCTTATGGATTATTAAGGTATTATCTTCTACCACATAGACTTACCATTTAAGCTTTAATTTGTCAGCATATTGGTTTCCTGTGGCTACCATAATGTATCACCATAACTTGGCATAACCTGGCAATAACTTTTTTCTTTCAAATTTCCCAGAGGCTAGAAATCTAAAATTAGTACCACTAGACTGAAATCAAGGTTCATGCAAATGTGAGCTTCCTTAAGAGTTTCCAGAGGAATATCTGGTTTTTCCCCTCCCAGCTTCTGTAGCCGCTGGCTTTCCTTGGATTTGGTAGGATGAACTCTGATCTCTTTCTCTGTCTTCACACCACTTTTTATGTAACTTTCCCTCTGCCCACTTCCTAAAATATATTTTTTACTAAGTGAGAATTTTGTATGTGCATACAGTTTATTTTGATCCTATGCATCCCTAACCTCTCCTGGATCCATCCACCCCCTTCCAGTTGTGTGTCCCTTCCCAACTCTCTTTTTAGAAACCGGTCAGATTCAGTTTGTGTTTGCTGTACACTTTTGCCTGTCTAAGGATCACATTTGGGTTACAACTCAGTAATCTCCCTTTGCAGTATCATCACCAGCTTGGTTATGCCTGACCTTTCTTTCCTATGTAAGGCACCATACATTGGTTCTGAAGAGTAGGATGGGAAGATCCGTCGGTGATCTGGCTTTCCATCTTCCCAAGCATGTTGTCTCTGGAACAAACAAACCCTAAGGTTTGATGGGACTCCCAGAATTCTCAACAGGACTTAGGCAGCCTGCATACAGCAGCTTTCTGGGATATTTTGATGTTTGTGGGCCTCGATTTACTGTAGAGACAATTACTTATACCATACCAACGACACAGGCTTCTTTGAGATAAATTCTGCATGTAAAAGTAATTTGAAAAGTAAAAATGGAATAGTGGATAGTGTTAGTTCATGCCATATATGCGTAGATGAAGTAATTTATCTACCACTTTAGAGTTCTCATGTTTGTCATTGAACAAAAGTCTGAGTCTTACCACATTTCAGATGTTCAAATGGTAGTGAGTGTCAATCTGAGTGTTATCCCAAATGCTAGAGGCCAGGCAATGTGCAAAATACTTTGGGGAATATTTGCTGTTTATCAGGATACCTGGTTTGAAACTTGGATTTATTGCACAATCTTGGGCAGATAAGGGTCTACTGTGATATGGTACCCTAACAGTACTATATCTTGGAAAATTAATGTAAAGAGATTGACAACTCATAGATGGCATTTAGTTACTATGTGGAATAAAACAAACAACAGCAAAGAAAACAGGCATGGTGACTGGGAGGTGGAGGCACAGAGATCCTGTGTTCAGAGGCAGCCTGGGTTTCTAATGAGGCCCAGTCTGAAATAAATGAAAAATAAAACTGGATAAATAAAGTGGTGTCTGGTACCAATAGCAGATTTTAAAAAATCAACCAAACAAAACATCAACAATAAAAAAAACCCATTGCTAGACAATAAAAGTACTAAGGAGTAGAAATAGGCCCCGAATCCCACTCCCAGACTAGGATTCTGTTTGTTTTGAAGAACACCCAGAGTGCTGGGAGCAAAAGACTTTGCTAGGTGTTATTGACAACTACCTGTAAGGACACAGTGGTCTGAGCCTATATTTAGAATTCTTCCAAGATGGCCCCTGAATTTAGAGGCAGAATAGTAGCAGAGAATGAATGTCTGAAAAGGATCTTCCTGAAGTGGTGGCCCTTGCAGACATCTCTCTAGCGCCCTCTGTTGACAGAGCTAACCGTTTTGCTGCTTCAGAACCCCAAAGGACCAAGCATATTTAGAGCTGGAAGACCATTATTGAGCACTGGTAGGTAGTAACGCATGCTCTTATTACATACTCTCATCCGCTGGCTATTGGAGATAATAATTGTACTTCCCACACAGAATTAGTGTGTGAAGAATCAATAAATGCAACAGCTTAGTCTACTGGCTTGATTGTCTCTGTCTGCTCTTTCGTTTGGTTCTTAATACCGTATCCCAGCCTGATGTTACAAGCTTTATATAAAAGGAGAAGTGATAAGTTCAGCCCCTGTTTTGTGGAGCCTCATCTTTGGTACCTTTAATAAGAGTCCTATCAATGTGCTTCCCAGTTTGTATTTTGAGAATTCATACCATCTTGCTGGGCAGTGATGGTGCATGCCTTTAATCCCAGCACTCGGAAGACAGAGGCAGGCAGATCTCTGTAAATTTGAGTCCAGCCTGGTCTACAAGAGCTAGTGCCAGGACAGGCTCCTGTCTCGAGAAACAAAACAAGCGAACAAAAACCCCCAGCCTTTATGAATATGATAGAATTCATTAAAGAGAAAATTAATAAATCCCTTAAAGAAATCCAGGAAAACACAAACAGAGGGAGAAAACGAATAAAACTGTTCAAGACCTGAAATGGGAATACAATCAATAATGAAAACCCAAACTGAGGGAATTCTGGAAATTAGAAATTTGGACAGAAACTACAGAGGCAAGCTTCACCAACAGAAGAGATAGAAGAGAGAATCTCAGGTGTTGAAGATATGGAGAAGAAATGGACGCCTTGGTCAAAGAAAATGTTAAATCTTAAAAGCTACTGACACAAAATATCCAGGAAATCTGGGACACTCTGTAAAGATCAAACCTAAGATTAATAGGGATAGAAAAAAAGAAGATTCCCAGCTCAAAGGCCCATAAAATATCTGCAAAAAAAAAAAAAGAATTAATACTATCTCAAAGACTACATTTCTAAATATAAGGAACTTCTTTTTGTAGTAATGGCATATACTTTTTAAATTCTCTAACTATTTCTGGAGAAAATGTGTATTATATCTTTAAGTTTGATTTCTTATAGAGAAATAAGTACCAAATAAATGAATTTGTCCCTTGTAAATATTTATTGATTCCCTACTACTTTAGTTAGGGTTTCTATTGCTGTGATAAAACACTATCACCAAAAGCAACTTGGGAAGAAAAGGATTTATTTTACCTTACATCTTGTAGTTCCTTGTGCAGGGAAGTCAAAGAAAGAACTCAAGGCAGGTACCTGGAGGCAGGAGCTGTTGCAGAAGCCATTGAGGCGTGCTGCTTGCTAGGTTGTTCCTCATGGCTTGCTCAGCCTTCCTTACAGTACCCTGGACCACCAGCTCAGGAAGGCACCACCCACAGTGAGCTGGGTCCTCCCACACCAATAATTTTAACCAAGAAAATTGGCACAGGCTTGCCCACGGGTCAGTCTGATGAGAGCAATTTCTCAGTTGAGATTCTCTCTCCCCAGATGATTCCAGCTTGTCACTAGTTGACATAAAACTAGCCAGCACACCTGCCTTGGGTGAGACCGTGTTCTAAAGCATGTCTACAAAAGTGAATTAGAAAATTGAACAAACTTTTCATGCTCAAAGACCTGAAATTTTAGACAATAGACTGGATGAGATAGAGAATAAGTAAAATGGTTAAATGTAGGTTCAGTGATAAATAAGGGAAAAAATATTTTTGAAAAATGAAATTGGTAACAGAGACTTAAAACTTGATTCATCAATCTCACTGATTAGAAAGGCATGGTGTATACACTTTTAATTCCAGCACTCATGAGGATTTCCGTAAATTCAGGACTAGTCTAGTCTGTAGAGATTTGGTCTCAAACAAACAGGTTTTGACTCTTTCCGGGCCTTCAAGATGTCGAAGCGAGGACGTGGTGGGTCCTCCGGAGCGAAATTCCGGATATCCCTGGGTCTTCCGGTAGGAGCTGTGATCAACTGTGCTGACAATACAGGAGCCAAAAATTTGTATATCATCTCTGTGAAGGGACTCAAGGGACGACTGAACAGACTTCCTGCTGCTGGTGTGGGAGACATGGTGATGGCCACGGTGAAGAAAGGCAAACCGGAGCTAAGAAAAAAGGTCCATCCAGCTGTTGCAATTCGACAACGAAAGTCATATTGGAGAAAAGATGGGGTGTTTCTCTATTTTGAAGACAACGCAGGGGTCATAGTAAACAATAAAGGCGAGATGAAAGGTTCTGCTATCACAGGTCCAGTCGCAAAGGAGTGTGCGGACTTGTGGCCCAGGATTGCATCGAATGCAGGCAGCATTGCGTGACTCTCCAGTGCATTTGTAAAATAGATTCATTAAAAGGCTTTCTTGACACCTTCACCAATGTCAGCTTTTTAGACGGAAACTGCTGAATGCCAACTCTCTGTGTGACCTTCACTTTATTTTTTATTTTATTATTTTTTTGTTTTTCAAGGCAGGGTTTCTCTGTCGCTTTGGAGCCTGTCCTGGAACTAGCTCTTGTAGCCCAGGCTGGCCTCGAACTCACAAAGCTCCGCCTGCCTCTGCCTCCACAGTGCTGGGATTAAAGGCATGTGCCGCCACCACCACATGGTGTGACCTTCACTTTCTAACTTTTGTAAGGATTATCTTTAGAGGCTGGATATGGATCAGCTGTAAAGAGCACTGGCTCTTCTTCCAGAGGACACGGGTTCAAGTCTCAGCACCCACATGGTAGCTGTAACTCCAATAAAAAAAAAACCATTAACTTTTTTCAGGCCCCTTCTGGTACTAGACACACACATGGTGTGCAGGTGAACAGGCAAGCAGAAACACTTGTGTGTGTTCAATAAAGTCTTTGTCTCTTGAGTCCCTAAAAAAAAAAAAAAAAAAGGTCTGAGTGTGTGTGTGTTTGTGTGTGTGTGTGTTTACATTGTGGCAGTGCCATGTTTATTCTGCCATTCTGCATCAGTTATGGAAACCAGAAACTGTTCCCTTTGAACATCATTTAAATTTGAATTTCTCTTGTAATGATAAAAACCTCCCTTAGCATTATGAGAAGTGGGGTGCTCCAGCGGCTTCCACTCAGGGTATCTGTTTGCACATATATAGACGGTGCTAACATCCTCTCCCAATCGGTAGCTCTATTCTCCCGTAACTGCTAGACCAGTGCTGTTTGTATCTGAGGAGGTGCTAAACTCAATCTTCTTTACCTGTCTGCATTCCAGCATCTCCTTAAATCAAGGCCTCCATGTTAAACTTACATTTAAAAGTTCTACTTTCAAACATTCTTAGGAGTGGCTGGCCGGTCTCCAGCTTTGAAATATAGTCTGAGACTAATCTCTTCCATTTAATTCCCCCACACCAGAGACTTCAGAACCAGGTCTGAAAACTACAGGAACCATAAATTTAAAAAGTGTTAGTTTGATACATATGAAATCATTGCCTTAATTTATTCACTACAGAATATCTTCACACATCGCTGTTTTCTGCAATTTATACCATATACTCTGTAGTTCCAGCTACTTTGTATGAAGTGTGGTTAAATTATTCCCAAAAGGGAATATGAAAAGCCTTCTATGAGATGGTCTGGGGAAGAGGATCTAACTAAGCATAGTGGAGCAAAATTTAAATGAAGCAAATTGGAATAAAAGTTTCAGAAAAACTATTAAGTACATAAGAAGTACCTTATATTGGAATAAACCCCTCCAAAAAAGATTACTTTTAGAGTCTATTGGAAAGAGATTAGACAAAATTCTAGGAAAAAATCTATCAGGAATGTGCACTTGTACAGGTGGTCTAAAAATTGGGTAAGACAATCAAACAGCCTTTCGTGTTTCATATCTTCAATTTTCAGTCTTTGGTTAATCATGTCAATGAAGGTTTCTCATAAAGACTAAGTGAATAGTTTTATAGAAAATCAAGTCATGTTTTGTCCATGTGATTTCATTTTGTTCTTTTCCTCAATAAGTACAATGTTTTGACAGGACTTTCTCTCATTTTCTTTTTTCTTTTTTTTTTTTTTTTCTTTCTTTTTTTGGTTTTTCGAGACAGGGTTTCTCTGCAGCTTTTTTAGAGCCTGTCCTGGAACTAGCTCTTGTAGACAAGGCTGGCCTCGAACTCACAGAGATCCACCTGCCTCTGCCTCCCGAGTGCTGGGATTAAAGGCGTGTGCCACCACCGCCTGGCTTCTCATTTTCTTATATGAATTTAATGCTGGGTGAAGGGCCCCAAACTGCTAACTGTGGAGGCTGTTACGCTTTCCCCTGATTTTGCATGCCAATCTCATTCTAGTGGTATCTTCATGAGACCTGTCAGGCATGGTGCTCTCTGTGTTATTGTTTGATTTTGTTTTGTTTTTTGAGACTAGCAGTGCAGGGCTTGTTAGTGTTTTTTTTTTTTTTTTAAATGCTAGCAATTTGGAGGCTGTATTTATTAACTCACTTAATCTCTTAATCTTTAATCGTTGTTCTGGGTCTCGAGGCTTACAGGAAATACATAGAGCTGAGCTAAAAGGACTGCTGCCCACAGGGAGTAGGGACTTAAGCAAGCTAACCAAAGAGAGGCTGGGGCTGTGTCTCAGTGATAGAGCCGTGTGCTCGGTTTCCAGCCCCGCAATAAAATAAAGCAAGAAAGATCTTCTGTGTCTGTAATAGGCTGTCCCTTCTGAAACACTAGAAACAAGGTGGCAGCCGCATCCATGCAGGTCAGCCACCGAGGGTGCACAGGGACCATGGCAGAGGAGATTGCTGAGGAGGAGAGGTCAGGTAAGTATAGGTTAATTTCCTCTCTTTGTGAACTTGATGTACTCCGCATTTTATGTCATCAGAAGAGCATTCCTTTGAAGAGGAGAGCTGAAGATGTGAAAGGGCTTATGGAGTTCTTCAGCGCGGTGATAAAGCAGGGTGACCTCATTTGCTCCCACTTGAGCCCTTGTTCCAAACCGTGGAGGCGGCTGCCTTCTCCATTGCCTTCCATATTCTGAGGGTCTCCCCTGCCCCTGCTCTGTCCTTAGGGAAGCTGCTTTCTCTCGTCCAGCTCTTACCATTGATTCCCACTTCCACAGCATCCCATACATCCCCAGCGCAGCGCGTTGTAAGAGAAATGGGACAAGATTTGGATGAGCAACTGAGACCAGAGTTTCAGGCAAACAATCCGGTATTCAAGGTTTGCCTTGAATGGAGTAAGCTCCTCCTTAAAGACTTCAAACATCCAGAGAAAGTCTCAACCAAAAAAAAAAAAAAAAAAAGAAAGAAAAGAAAAGAAATGGACCGGGCAAAGTTCTAGGAAATTCTGTAAGCACAGAATAAAATTTAACCACTCAGTACCTACTGTGGCTGAGGGTACGGAGCTACTGGTCTCTGCAGTGGGAGTTTCCCTTGTGACATCCTTGCCACGGACACCAGGGATGCCTCTTCATCTGCAGAACCACTTACAGTTGAATCCATGCTCAGCAACACTGATGAGATCTAAATCTCATGCAGTAATTTAGTTTTTAAAAACAGGGAAGCAACACTAATAGGAAATATGGTATGAATTTCGGTGATTTTTCTGGTTTTGTAATTTGATTTTCTGAGTAATGATCTATATGGATATATACCTCTCATAATTTTACTCATTTAATTTCTATTTATGGTTATAGAGCAAGTAAAATAAAAATATATTCCATAATGGCATATAAAATGATGAGTCATATGAAACAACCCTGTCATAGCTTCAATCTTCGGAACAAATTAAGATGAGATCCTTTTTCTCTTTCGTGAGAGCCATCAAGACTGAGAATTAAAAAGCAAGAGCAGTTAGGCTCTGCTTTGCACCTCTGCTGCTCACTTTCCTGTCCAGACATATTTTCCAAATTTGGCAATGCAGATTTTCCTCCAATTTTCATTCTTAACAAGTGCTTTGCTTAGAAATTAAGCTTATTTGTACACATTTGCTGACAAATTTTTTGCATGGCTACAACCTCATATACTCTTTTAAGGACAAGTTCAGTTGGTCTCTGTCTGTACCAATAAAACATTTTCAGTTTATGTGCTCTCTCTCTCTCTCTCTCTCTCTCTCTCTCTCTCTCTCTCTCTCTCTCTCTCTCTCTCCGTGTGTGTGTGTGTGTGTGTGTGTGTGTGCATGCGCGTGTGTGTGTGGTTCCAGAGGAAGTCTATACTTAAGAAGAATTAACATTCTTAAGATATGTGTGTGTGTGTGTGTGTGTGCGTGTGTGTTTCTAGAGGCAATCTGTATCTAACAATTTTCAACTGTCAGTCTAGAGGATCAAGGAAAGGCAGCAAAATCATGCCCATGAGGAAAGAATAGATTCTGTAAATGAAGCGAGGTAGGATGTGCATGCATAGAGGACATGTATGTATGGAAGAGGTACAGAGGTGGTAAGAGCACAACCATGGAGCAACAGGAAGGCTCCCACTGGGCTCTGTGACACACATGGGACAGAAGTAAGGTTTTACTGAGGGCTGTAGGATTTGTCCCCATTTGGCATTGGCTATAATATACACACCCTGTTAGTATGTATATTTATCCCAAGGACTTTTTGCTGCCATACTGATGTTTCTTTTGAGTGTGAGTTATGCCG
Source organism: Arvicola amphibius (assembly GCF_903992535.2). Classification (NCBI taxonomy): domain Eukaryota; kingdom Metazoa; phylum Chordata; class Mammalia; order Rodentia; family Cricetidae; genus Arvicola; species Arvicola amphibius. Next base: position 101,260,347 of record NC_052052.2, on the reverse strand, counting down.
AAATTGTTCTATGTGCAGCTCACCTTTACGTGGTTGACATGAAGTGGGGCTGGAGGAGAGTGGGGTAGTAGGGATCTATTAAATTCTGATCAAACAAATGTTAAGCTTTGAAGCTGTAAAGATATTGTCTCATATACCCCATCATTATACCATTCCCTGTGCAGAATGAAAAGAATTAGTGTTGTAGCTCAGAACGGAGTATAACAAATGTTTATTTAGGGGTAACTCACAGATCAGCAGTCCTCTGCGTTAGCAGGGAACAGGAATCAAATCCAGCAGCCAAGGGGCTGCGTACATTTTTACATCTGCATTTATAGTACATTTGACCATGCCCAAAGTGGGCCAGTATCTTAAAGGCTACTGGCTAAAGGAGTTCCCACAGCAATTTAGTTCCAATAGAAACATTAAAAAATAAATGGATACTATCTGTTTATGTCCTCATGACATTATGGATTATCTCTTTATCTCTTTTTTTCTTTGTCTTCATATAGTTAAATATCTAAGTGGCATGACGTATGATCATGGGAAAAACAAACTTACATTTTTGTCATGCAAAATAGAACTTAGACTTCAAATTTGGTGAGAAATTTTCCTTGTTCAAAGATGTTGCCGTGGATGCTAAATTTTTTAAGTCTGCATCATTGCATTGCATTGCCTTTGTACACTGCTTAGTTTAAAACACAGGAATCTCTTTTTTTTAAGAAAACAACTTTCTGTTAAATTACTTTGGCTATCCTCAGTAACGGCAAATCTTCATCCTTTACGATACATTGACTTTTGAAATTAGTCAAGGATGATTTGGGGCATAGTTTGATATGTAATATATGTAATCACTACATCTTTTTTTTATAAGAACAAGAGAAGAAGATTAATAGGTTTTGTAGTTTATAAACTGAAACTAATTATAACAAGACACCCCAAATTATTTCTAGGTGGCGAATTTGTTGCATTAAAGTATAGTCATCTCTAAAATCTTTCTAAATAATGACGTTCTTAGACTCTTATTTGTTTTCCCACTCATTGAACACTAACAAACGTGTCTTTAGGACCTATCAAACGTTAGATGGTATCCATGAGAGTGTCCACATGGAAAGATCCAGAAGGATTTCCCACACAAGTCACCTTATATCTCTGTAGCATGACCACAGTCTCATCTAAGGTCTCCTCTGCTCTAAAGAGGAAAATCCACGGCCTCTTACTGAAGTCTCCTTTGTTACCCTCATAATATGCCATACAGCCTGTCCTATAAATGCCATACAGGCTATCCAATATATGCTAATCAGTCTGTCCACAGAAGGAACACTTGAACTCACTGTGATAGAGGACTCATTCTTCAGTCATCTGGAATCAGAATTATGAGTGGAAGTGAGACTCCTGGAAACTTCTAGAAGTGTTTTGAGAACCACCTACTTGAGTGCTTCAGGTTGAGGATGGGTGGTAGATTTGTAAATGATATTTTGAATGTCTCTTTTTCCTCGGCGGGGGGGGGGTGATCCCTACTTCCTCATATCCTTATCCCTTATATTCAGACTACACAAAGTAATTTCTGTCTTCCTGATATATGGCTCTCCCTGCTCACATCTCTGATGTGAGATGAGTTGTAGCCTGTAGACTAATTAGCACTTAGATGTAGGAATAGAAGAATGTTTTTGCTATTAACACTGAAAAGTTTGGGGCTAAAGGTGTGAATCAAGTAGAGCAACATAGTGATATTAGGAAATTTGGCTTCTGGTAGATGTGGGATAATTAGTTGACCTAATGCTTCTACTGATAACAATGACAACGTCTCAATTAAAATATTAAAAAAATAAACAATTAGAAGACACCGGAAGGAAACTATAAGGAGTAAAGCCCATAAGTAAACACGCTCTTAAAAGATTCATGTTCCTAGGGAAATTCCCAGGAATCCACAAGGATGACCTCAGCGAAGACCCTAAGCAATAGAGGAAAGGGTACCTTAACTGGTCTTCCCTTGTAGTCAGACTGATAACTATAATAATTATCATAGAAACTTCATCCAGCAACTGATGGAAGCAGATGCAGAGATCCACAGCTAGCACTGGGCCGAGCTCCCAGCATCCAGTCGAAAAGGGGGAGGAGTGATAACATGAACAAAAGGGTCAAGACCATGATGGGTATACACACAGAAACAGCTGTCCTGAGCTTGTGAGAGCTCATTGACTTGACTGATAGCAGGGGAATCTGCATAGGACCAAACTAGGCCCACTGAATGTGGGTGACAGCTGTGTGACTGGGGCAGTCTGTGGGGCCACTGGCAGTGGGATCAGGATTTATCCCTAGTGCTTGAACTGGCTTTTTGGAGCCCATTTTCTATGGAGGGATTTCTTGTTCAGCCTAGATATAAGGGGGAGGGCCTTGGTCCTGCCTCAGAGTGATGTGCCACACTTTGTTGCCTCACTATGGGAAGCCTTACCCTCTCTGAGGAGTAGATGGGAGGTGGGGTGGGAGGAGTGGAAGGAGGGGAGGGGGAGGAACCTGGGATTGGTTTGTAAATTGAGAAAAGATTGTTTTTAAAATAAAAAAAAATTGTGTTCCATCAATGTGGCTTCTGAGTTTTACTTTTTGACCACAGATACCGACTAGCAGCTCAGAATGGTGTCCTGGTCATGGTAGATTTCAGTGTCTGGGTGCCGTGTTGAAGACCAAGGGGCAGCTGGGAGGAAATGAACCCTAAAAGCGGGGGCAGATTAGGGGTAATGAGATTTAAATTACACATATAAACACGTTTGTGTCTCCATTTGGAAGAAGCATCATCAGAAAAACTAAGAAAGTGAAAGAATTAATCAGAGATTTCAGCTACAGTTCAAAAAAGGTGGGGTTGGGGGAGACCTCAGGAGTTTGAGTCCAACCTTGTTAAAGCTAACCAATATGATGGATCCAGACTCTCTAATATGCCATTTATACAGTCTAGAATAAAACATGGTCAACCATGGGAAGAAACCTCAAAATGACTCATGTAACAACTGCAACACAATAGTGGACACCAAACCTTAGGTAACCCTTAGCAACAGAGACTTCAGGGAAAACAGGTTTCTTTTTTAAGTATATTGAAAAACAATATGTAGAAATCAGTTGAAGTGAAATAAAAAATTCAAATTTTAAATAAAAAATACTGTAACCAAAATGTAAAGTTTACTGATAATTGCTGATGGTAGAGCACATGAACATAATTTTAAAATATATCAAGTGGGAATTATTTACATTCAAGGAAAGAGAAAAATTAAATATGGACAATTCCTCAGAAAATTGTAATATGCAACACAAAATACCAAGTATGTAATTGGACAGCTTGAAGGAGATAAATTAATGGGGAAAGAAAAATATTCAAATAATAGCTTTATATTCCCCAAAACAAACTTATAGGTCACAGGTTAATAAGCAATAAAGAACAAATGCTAAGAAATATCCTCTGAAGTGCACAGTGATGTCTGAAGCAAAGCTAAGAAGGTGTGTGGGGCAGGGGACGGCATAGTAAACACGATACACTACACAAGGAAAACTATACAGATGATGACAGGATTCTCATCAACAGACTTGTGATGCATGCCCAGTAAAAATCCTCCAGCAGTGAAAAGTGCTGTTAGCTGAGAGCCTTCAGTTGTCAGTTCCTTGAGAGATGGCCTCAGCTGTGGAGAGCTACCTCATTCCAGCCATACATCCTCCCGAGGTAACTGCCATCAGTGATCAGTTAGTGTTGGGAAGACCTGACCACTTGATCTGATATCCCTTGATCTGAAGGCCCATTCTTGTGCCATATCTCTTCTGGGATCAGCTTTATAGAACAAGCATTATTAAAAAAATAAAATGATTCCTAGTGACATTCTGCTATACTCATAGATAAGTACCTAGCCCAGTTGTCATCAGAGAGGCTTTATCTGATAGCTGATGGGAGCAGATAGAGAAAGACCCACAGCCAAACATTAGGCAGAAAGAGAGAAAGAGCCACAATTAGAGATCTCCCCTAGGTTTCTCCCCTTGGAGCTCTGGTACCCCGTGGAAAAGGAGGAGGAAGAATTGCAGCAGCCAGGGGTGTTGAGATCACCAGGAGACCACTGGTCCACAGAATCAACTAAACAGGACCATAGGGGCTCAGAGAGACTGAAGCAGAAATTGTAGAGCCTCATGGTTCTGTGCTAAGTCCTCTACATATATGTTATGGTTGTTAGCTTGGTGTCTTTTGTGGGACTGATAACAGTGGGAGTAGGGGTGTCTCTGACACTTCCGCCTGCTCTTGGAACACTTTTCCTCCTACTGGGTTACCTCGCTCAGCCTTAATAAGAGGGTGTCTTATGGTTTCTATTGCTGTGAAGAGACACCATGACCATAGCAACGCTTACAAAGAAAACATTCAATGTGGTGGCTTGCTTACAGTTTCAGAGGTTCAGTCTATTATCATCATGGAGGGGAGCATGGCAGAGGGCAGGCAGATGTGGTGCTGGCTACATCTTGGCTTGCAGGCAATAGGAAGTTGACTGAGACACTGGGTGGTATCCTAAGCATAGGAAACCTCAAAGCCCACCCTCCACAGTGACACACTTCCTCCAGCAAGGCCAAGCTCCTAATAGTGACATTCCCTATGAGATTATGGGGACATTTCCACAAGTACAAATGCACTAATAATTGGAAGAAGGAAGCAGGAAAAGATATGCCATGGAGAGCAAAACATAAAGAATCTGGAATGACTACAGTTAGATCAAAATTGATCTGATGAGAAAGAGCAGTAGCTGGGAGGAAGAGAGACACTCTGTGGTGACAATGGGCGGAAATGACTGGGGAGACCAAGGAGTTATTAATGACCACGTGCTGCCAGAAAGTCTCATGGTAGAAGGAGTACTATCAGACTGCCACACAGAATAAATTCAGGATAGTTGGAGACTTTACCATGTCTCTACCATGTCTCTCAGTAACTAATAGATTCAAAGATATAGAAGTTCTTTTTTTTTAACTCAAGCAGTCTTTAATGAAAACTGTATGAGACGCCCATACTCCTGCATCTTCTCAATTGTTTCTTCCTTGTATTTGCCCTTCTTCTTTCCTACTTGTCGAGACTTGGCTTTCCTTTCCAGGATCTTCTTTCGGTCTTTGTGCAGCTTTATAGCCTGGTGATCACCACCTTGCTGGGGTGGATGCCCACGTGGACAGTTGTGCCATTAGCCTTTTCTCGCTGCACCCGTTCAATGTAGATGACGTATTTCTTCCTGTACACCTGGACCACTTTGCCAATCTGCTGGCCTTTGTAGTGTCCCTGGACAACCTGAACTTCGTCATCCTTTCGAATGGGCATCGAGCGAACATTGTACTTCTGTCTCAGCTCTTTGGAAAAGGGGGAAGACATGATCTTCCTCCGAATGTGAGAAGGCGCATTGAAACGCCGTTTGTGGTTCTTGCTCCGGTCAGAAGTCACAAAGGGATTGAACTTCATTTTGGCGGCTGCGATCCAGCGATGGCCGCAAGAGGAAAAAGGTCTATACGTGACTTCCGGTTCTGTAAGTTGCCGAGAGATCTCCAGAAATTCTTTTTTTTAACTTCTATATGTATTGGTGTTTTACCATGGGTGTCTGGTTCCCTGGAACTGGAGTTACAGACAGGTGTGAGCTGCCACACAGGTGCTGGGAATTGAACCTGGGTCCTCTGGAAGAGCAGTCAGTGATCTAAACCTATGAGCCATCTCTCCATCCCCAATGTATAAATTCTTAAGAATATCATAAATCAAATTAGCCTAAGCTTAATACTACATTATCAAATAAATATGTGTCAGTAAATTTTGGATAAAAATTTGATTAAGAAATATGTTTGGTTTTGGATCAAAATGAAATTCAACTAGAAGTTAATAACAGAGAAATCCCAAATATTTGGAATCAATCAAGACTCACTAAAAAAACACATGACATAAAAAAGAAAGCATGATGAAATTAGAAAACATTGTAATCTTAATGAAAATTTATATCAAGATGTTTATTTTAGGGAGGAAGCAATGCTTAAAATAAGTTATCCAACAGTCTAGTTTAATAATCTACAAAAGACAAACTCAAAGTAGGAAGAAAATGCTTACAAAGGGGATATTAAGTAGAGTGTGAAGGTATATGCCTATAATCCTAGCACTTGGAGATACAGTGCTTGGGGTCGAGCCTGGGCTACATAGCGAGCTTTTATCTAAAATAATTTTTTAAAGCAGCAGAAGAGAAAGTTACAACTAAGAGAAAAATAGTTTGAATAGATTAATAAAGTCTAGCCCCATCTACTAAGATTAAAGGGGAGAACATATAATTACCAACATCGGGGTGAAAGAAGAGGTATCTCTGTAGATCTGACAGACATCAAACAAATAAGAGAATGTAAAGAACCACTTTAGGGCTGAAGAGAAGATTCAGTGGTTAAGAGCGCTCGTTGCTCTTGCAGAGGATCCAGGTTTGATTCCCAGCACCCATGTGGTGGTTACAACCATCCATAACTCCAGTTCCAAGGGATCTAATGCCACCTTCTGACCTCTGCAGGCACCAAGCATTCATGTGATACAGATATAGACATACAGTCAAAATATACAAAAAATAAGTAAATCTCATAAAAAATTTAAAAAGAGCTATTTTAGGTCAATATATTAACTGCTTAAATAAATTACGTAAGTTCTCTAAAAGACAGTATTTTCCAAAGCTGAAAAAAATAAGAAAAATACCTAAACAACCCTATGTTAAATAAGCTGAATTTGCTATTGAAAATCATCCTAGAAGGAAAATCCTAGACTCAGAAAATTTGATAGTGAATTTCTTAACAAATATTTAAGGGAGGAATAATAGCAAGTATACATTGAATCTTTCAGAAATTAGAGGAGAAAGGGACATTTGTTTTATGGGACCAATATTACCTTAATGCCAATACCAAAAAATTATAACAAAAAGCCACTATCCTCATAAAGTAAGTATAAAATTATTAGCAAACATATCAAATGTAGTGGGGATCATGACAAATGAGATGTCTCCTAGAAATGCAATTGTGAAATCAATGTAAGTAACATTAATTTGAAAAACATGATCATATCAAAAGATGCTGAGACAGCATTTGAGAAAGTTTCATGAATAAAAATATCTTAACAGAATCTGGAGCTAAGGCTCAGGTTGTTCTTGCAGAGGACCCAGGTTCAGGTCCCCACACCCATATTGTGGTTCACAGCCATCTGTGACTCCAGTGTCACAGGATTTGATGCCCTGCTCTGGGTACCAGGCATGCCCATGGTGCATTCAGATATAAACAGCCAAAACACTCATACACATAAAATAAAACCTAGTTTAAAATAAAGTCTTAGCAAAGTAGGAATGAAAAAAGCATTTCTTCCACTTGATAAAATATATCAGCTGAGCGGTAGTGGCGCACACCTTTGATTCCAGCACTCTGGCCGGAGGCAGAGGCAGGTGAATCTCTGTAAGTTCAAGGTCAACCTGGTCTACAGTGCGAGTTCCAGGACTGCTAAGGCTAAGCAGAGAAATCCTGTCTTGAAAAATAAAAAAAGAGAATATCTATAGTTCTTAATGAAACATCAAGTGTTTTCTCACAGATATCAAGAAGACAAAAATGTCTGACTTTATCATTTCTTCCTATTCAAGTTGAATTCTCTCACAATATGAATGGCAATTAAATGAAAACAGATAAGAAAAGAATTGCAACTGGATCTATGTACAGATGACACAATTATCCAATGAACAAGTGAAATTTCAAATACAGAAAACCCTTTGCATATAAATAAAAGTATCCTGAAATGAAATTTCTGTGCACATAAGTAGGAAGACTCAATACTGTCAAGAGGTTATTCTCTCTGTCTTAATCCATAGATTCAATGCAATCCTGAAGAATAGAAAGTACAGAAAGAAATCCACATACCGTAGCTATATTGATCTTTGTCAGAGGAACAAAGACAAACAGAAAAAGAGCTTTTTCAACAGATGGTACTGAAACAACTAAACATTAAAGTAAAAATGTCATTCTAGACACCTTTCATAATGGTTAACTCAAATCGTAGATCTAAATATAAACTGTACCTGTAAGATTTCCAGAAGACAATGTAGGAGAAAATCTAGGTGAGCTCAGGTTTGGTGATAACTTTTCCAATATAACACCGAAAGCAAATTCTGCCAAGGTGAAGCTTTGTGTTCTATGCACAATAGCATTTTGTAAGATAAAATGGTAGTGTAAATACTGAGAGAAAAATCTTTACAGAATGTATCTTATGGGACATCTGGTATATAAAATGTGAAAACTCAACGTAATCAAACAACCCAGATAAAAGATGGCTAGAGACGGAGCAGACACTTTACCAAAGCAGACAAAGATGGCAGAAACACAGGAAGAGATGTAAAGGCATGCCATTGACGATTTACAGATTAAAACAATAGTATACCCTTCACTGCCTATTTAAAGGGTTGAAATCCAAAGCCCTAACAAGAGCAATTGCTAATGAGGATGTGGAGAAATGGGAACTCCCATCCTTGTTGCTTAGAATACAAAATAATAAACCAGTTTAAAAGACATTGTTCGTTACAAAATTAAACATACTCATGATATGCTCTAGTGAGTTGAAAACTTAGTCCGTGCGGACACCTGCACTTGGGCCTGGGGAAGTGATTTAGTTAGTGGTAGAGTACTTACTTACCTAACAGTCAGGAGGCTCTAGGGACAATCCTCAGTATTGCAAAATAAGCAAGCAAAAAAAAGACAGAAAAATCCACACACAATGTTTTTGGTAGCTTTCTTAATAATTGTCCAAACCTGGAAGCAACAAAATATCCTTCAATTGATGCATGGATACACTCACTGTGGTGTAGCCACACAATGGGATTTTTTAGTGATCAAAAGAAATTTTCTTTCAAGCTATAAAAAGGACATGAAATAACCTTACGTATTGTCAAGTGAAATCTGAAAAGGCCACATACCGTATAATTATAATTATGTGGCGCGCTTCAAAAGGTAAAATATGAGCACAGTACAAAAGATCAATGGCCAGGGGAAAGAGAAAGTTGGATGAAAAGGTGGAGACTGGGGAATTTTAGGGCAGTGAAAATATTTTGTATGAAACTGTAGCATTGGGTATGTGATACATTTGCCAGAAGTCACTAAGTATCAGTCTAATGTAAAGTGTTACTCTAGTTGTATGTATATCATTGTCTTAGGTCTTCTGTTGCTGTGAAGAGACACATGACCACAGCAACTCTTACAAAGGAAAACATTGATGCTGTCTTAGAGTTTCAGAGGTTCAGTCCATTATCATCATGGTGGGTGGCATGCAGCAGATGTGGTGCTGGGGAGCTGACAGTTCTACATCTTGATGTGCAGGCAACAGGAAGTGAGCTGTGTAGCACAATGCACTTGGCTTGAGCATATACGATCTCAAAGCCCATCCCCACTGTGACCATCCGACTCCAACAAGCCTTACCTCCTGATCATGCCACTCGCTGTGGAGGCCATTTTCTTTCAAACCACCACATCAGCTAATCACTTACAATAAATTAATTACACTAATGTAATATGTAACTTAAAGGGGAGATACACAGAGAGTGAAGGGGATAAGTGGAACACAAAGTTGCTCTCAAAACAAACTGTTAAGCTAACATTTTAATTAAAAAGAATATAAAAATAAATTCTATAAGGAACTAACAGTCGTTAGACTATCTGTCTTGACTATGTTGGTGGTTATATATGTTCACATATTCACCAAAATTCATCTGGAAACTCAGTGCATTTCTACATGTATAAACTCGTTAGTCACTTTTCTGTTGCTCTGATAATCATGATCAGGGTGACTTATTTTAAAAAGTTTATTTTGGCTTTTGTTTCCAGAGGCTCAGAGCCCATGATGGCAGAGTCAGTGGGGAGGTAGGTAGCTGGAGCAGTAAGCTCAAAGGTCTCACTTTTTACCACAAACATGAAGCAGGAAAAGAGACCTGAAAACAGGGTGAGATTTTACAGTCCCAAAGCTCACTCCCAGGCCGGGCGGTGGTGGCGCACGCCTTTAATCCCAGCACTCAGGAGGCAGAGGCAGGCGGATCTCTGTGAGTTCGAGGCCAGCCTGGTCTACAAGAGCTAGTTCCAGGACAGGCTCTAAAAAAGCTGCAAAGAAACCCTGTCTCGAAAAACCAAAAAAAAAAAAAAAAAAAAGAAAAAAAGAAAAAAGAAAAGAAAAAAAAAAGCTCACTCCCAGTGATGTACTTCCTTCATCCTTCATCAAAGCTGCACCCCCGAAGTGTCCCTAAACAGTGTCACAAACTGGAAATCAAGTTTTCAAAATACCTGAGCATGTGGAGACCATTTCTCATTTAAACTTCCACATTTACATTTCTTATATGTAAATTTTACTTCAGCAATAAAAAACAACTCTTAATTATTCTCTGTTGCCTAATTTAGTTATAGTCAATACTTGATGCAACACTGAAAACCTAAAAGGAAGCAAGAGCAGATAGAAATCAATGTTGTAACCTTGAGAAGAAATTGTCCCTGTCCCATTCCTGAGCATTTCAAGTAGATGGGGAATAGCTCTCTTGAATGTGTTCTTTAGCCCGGCCAGTCTTCTCTCAGGTTAACCAGCATGCAGAGGGAAGGCTCCAGGTTTCATTTCCTTCAGTGTGCCTTCTGTTGAGGTCTCTTTGTTCTTCACTTAGTCATAAGTGAAGAGGTCTGAGCACACACATAGCTTCGTTGAGAATCACCACTGTGAGCTTTTTCCTGAACGAAGTGGTTTGTCCAGACTGCACAGAGGGCCAGGATTCATGAAAACGGGAGTCTGCCAAGGTTTGCTGGTGAACAGTAGCAAATGGGAGGAAAAGCTAGCATGTTCCTCGAGTGGATTTTTGTCTTCAGGACTTGTGAGACGTAAGTCCTTGAATATAAGGAGAAATTTGGATTTAGTTATACAATTTGGAAAACGTCTGGACAAAAGATATTTGTACCTATCTTTCCTCCATGCTCAGAGGTTGGGACCTTGACTTGTTTTGTGATTGAGGTGTGTGTATGTGTGTGTGTGTGTGTGTGTGTAGAGAGAGAGAGAGACAGAGAGAGACAGTGAGAGAGAGAGAGAGAGAGAAGAGAGAGAGAGAGAGAGAGAGAGAGAGAGAGAGAGAGAGAGAGAGAGAGAGAGAGAGAAATAGGGAATTCATTAGAATGACTTACAGACTGCAGTACACCTAACCCGACAATGGCTGCCCGTGGGTGGAAAGTTCAAGAATTCAATAGTTGCTCAGTCCACATGGCTAGATGTCTCCGCTGATCTCCGTTACATGCTGGAATCCCAAAGAACTAGGCTCTAATGCCAGTGAAGGAACGGACTTGCTAGCAAGATGAAGGCAAGCAGACAAACAGCAAAAGCTTCTTCTTCCACATCTGCTTCCAGCAGAAGGTGTGGTCCAGATTAAAGGTGTGTCTTCCTAACTCAAAGGTTCAGATTAGAACTGGATCTTCCTGCTTCAGATTAAGCAAAACCCCTCATAGGTGTTCCCTCCACTTCGTGGTTTTAGTTCCAGATGTACAGGTCAACTTGAAAAACAAGAAGAGTCATCACAGAGTTTAAACAGATATTTGAGAAAGTGTTGAAACACACACACACACACAAACACACACACACTCATCCTGACAAATTGCTCACTACCACCTCTAAAACCCCTTTGTCTCCTTCCGGCCTACAACCCAAGTCTTTGAAGCTGATGAACTTTATGTGCCTTTCTGCAATGATAAAGACTTCAAGTCAAAAGCAAAGAGTGCTGAAAATGGCATTGTATTCAAGGAGTTTGGCTACTATATATGTGCATTTGATTCAACATACGTATGCATGTTTTGTTTCGATTTTTACTCATTTTGTTTTCAGTTTGGGGGTCATTTTAGAAGTCTAGCTACACATAGGAGGTGTGTCCAGCGGGCTGTTTCTCCAGGTCCTGCTTGATGGATTTTCTCGCCATGTGGGTGGTAAGTTAAGCAACCAGATCCACTAATTTCAGATCCAGCTTCTTACTCTAAACCAGAAACTTGATGTGGTAATTCCCTTAGATAGAGACATCTTAGAAGATTGCCCACTGCTTACACGAAGAGCTAGCTGGTATAGCTGGGCTTCTGCTCTGGCCTCTTGACCCAGACCGTGCTGCACACTCAGGCAGGATTGTTTGGACTGTGATCCTGTCTACTTCTTGCTCGCCCTGTGCCCCCACAGTGGCTGACACTGCACATTCTTCTCCATCTGGGATAACCTTCTCCGGTCCTGCTTGCCTACGCGTGCCGTCACTCCCCAGAGACTATTGCTGTGCTGTCGTTATTTCCTGGATGAGACCCAGGTAGCTACCACTGGAACCTAAGGGTTTTGTTTTGCCTTTTTGCTATTCTAACTGAAGCATCACAAGCATCTTGAGCCCCAGTATCTAGGTCTGGGATGGGGTGTTTCTACAACTAGTTTCTACAACTTCCTGAATTAGTACGTCTTACGTTGGGAACCGAGCCCACAGGAGACATTTCTTATTCAAACTCTTGCTGTTTACCTCCGATTTAAGCCATCATTTTGGTAAATCTATATAGCTCACTTTCCTGAAGGAGCTCAGACTTAGACATTTTGAGAAATCGTCATTTAATCATCAAAAGCCTTTGGGGGAAAATTTTAAAGCAATAGCAAACAGATCTTGTTTTGAGGCTCCCCCATTAGTCATGTTTCTGCTGCCATGATAAAACCGCGTGACCACAGTGACTTACAGCAGGGTTTATTCTCTCTTATGGTTCCAGAGGGGCAAGAGTCCATTGTGGCACGGAGGTGTGGCAGCAGGAGCCGGGAGTTGGGAGTTCACATCTCAACCACAAGCAAACTGGAAGCAGAACAAGACTATATCCTCTCAAAACCGTGACACACTTCCTCCAGCAAATCTGTACTTTCTAAGCCTCCCTAACTAGTGCCTTCTACTGGAGACCAAGTGTTCAAATGCTTGTGCCTGTAGGGACATTTCTCATTCAAATCACCACACGTCCTAAAGGGGATTTGAGTACTGAAAATACACCCTGGCTTTATATAGATTTTTAAGTAGAGCTGGGCTCCCACCCCTTCCAGACCACTGTGTGCTCCTAATTTGTACTCATATTCTCCTTTCTCAGTGGCTATAATTGGAGTTAATCTTAAAATCAACAAGGCTCAACTATTATCCAGTGGCCAGAACTATTTTTGTTCCCTAATGTAATTCTTTTTCTGTGCTTGAGGTGCTATTAACTTAGTTAATAAAATTATAACTATGGAAAAAGATTGACCAGAGTTCAAATTCTGGGTCATATGCCCTTGCCTGTGTCACTGGGCAGGTTACTTAATTACCATGTCTCTGCAGGTTCAGGGGTGAAGTTACTACTTTGTAGTATTATCAGCTGGTTGTAACAAGGCCAAGGAAGACATGCTGATAGATTGTTTTCTTCAGTGACTTCAAAAGGAAGCCAAGAAATATAGAGAAGGATGTCGGCCTCTGAGGGGATTCTACATCCTTCCTTCAAAAAGGACAGAGCAAGGTTGTGCTTAAAAAAATAGGGCTGGAAAGATGGCTTAGCGGTTAAGAGCATTGCCTGCTCTTCCAAAGGTTCAATTCCCAGCAACCACATGGTGGCTCACAACCATCTGTAATGAGATCTGGTGCCCTCTTCTGGCATGTGGGCATACAGACAGAATATTGTATACAAAATAAATAAATAAATAAATAAATAAATAAATAAATAAGTAAAATTAAAAAAATACAACTCAGCCTGATCTGAAATGCTGTCTTCATGACTGGCTTTTCTATAACAGTTTGAAGTTACTGTCACCAGAATGTAGATATTCTGGAACACAGTTCTCCTAGAGGAAGGCAGGACAATTTCTGACAAGACCAGGCAAGTGGTGTGCTTTTGGATACCTTCATGATGACCTAGATGAGAAGGTAAGTAATGCGCCAACGACCCCTGTATTTACAGATATCAGCTCTCTGCATCCATCTCTCTGGACTATTCCCTTTTGTGGTGGTATTGATGGCCTTTCCATCACATCTTCCTGACAACACCAGAACTTCTGTGTTCAAGAATATGTAGGAGGGGCTGGAGAGATGGCTCAGCAGTTAAGAGCATTGCCTGCTCTTCCAAAGGTCCTGAGTTCAATTCCCAGCAACCACATGGTGGCTTACAACCATCTGTAATGAGGTCTGGTGCCCTCTTCTGGCCTGCAGGCATACATGACAGACAGAATATTGTATACATAATAAACAAATAAATAAATATTAAAAAAAGAATATATAGGAGGCCAGGTTGCCCAGGATCTTCTCCAGGATTCCCTCTAGCAACATAAGAGACATTGTAACGCAAGGCCATGGCCAGCGCATGCTGACTAGCAAGGTGAGCGGGATCTCTTTGGAGGCCCCCTACTCCCTCTCTCCTGTTTTGTGGCTGTCTGTGTCAGAGTCTAAGATACAAAGTTCACAGTTCTTACTTCTCAGGGGTTGCTTCCTATATATGCTATTCCACCCCCCAAATTTTATCGCCTGTCTTCTGTCACATGGCTAAGGGCTCACTCCAACAATCTCAAGTGTGTCTTAAAGTAAATAATGAGTCAAGTTGATATTGCTCACAAGGCCAAGTGTAGTCTAGTAGGAGGAGCATAAATGGGAAATGCTCTTAGAGTAACTCACATACTCCTTGGAGAATTGCCTTATCTGCCTTCTGATACGAAAATCCAGATGGGCAGCTAGATTTATCCTGTCTGACAGGAGGGACATATTGAAGATTACCTGATCTTCAAATGATTACTGGACATTTACTCCTAGTTCCAAGCTCATTGTAAACGGACTCTTCCTCTGATATTTTGTGTGCAGACTGCAATATAAAATGTTTATTTCATGACTTCCCCTTGTCTCATGAAAGGTTTTCTGGTCCTACTGGCTTTGATCGGTGACCTCTTTCCTATGGCTCTGTGCTTACTTCGTCCTTCCAGTTGCCATCCTGTAGGCACAGGCTCCGACTTCCGCTCACAGTCTTTTATACTTGTCCTTGACCTACCTCTCGCTCTACCTTTCTGAGTCAATCTTCTTTCTGGTGCATTCCACCCCTTGCAAAACCTGGCATTACCCTCTATAGCAGCGGGTGCTTTCACCCTAGCCACATTAATGAACACCACGTGTAAAACAATAATTTGTAAGTCTACTGTGCTATAAGAACTGTAGCACCCTGGCAGGTTTCCTGACTCAGTGGCTTTCATGAAAAAGGTCTCTTGAGAAGCAGAATAAGCAAGTAGATATAAATATTTAAGATAAAGAGGACTTGACTTTATGGTTCAGTCGTACATGTTTGCTAGCATGTATAAGACCCTGGGTTTAATTCCTCAGTACCTGAAAAACATACGCAGCCTCCACAAAACAAAACAAACACAAAAACAACCAACCAAAAAAAAAAAAACCAACTGAAGAAGCATACACACAAAAAGCAAACCAAATCAAATAAAAAACAAACAAGCAAATAAACAAATCAAACTACCGAAAGCAGTACGCCACGCTGATAAAACTAGGTAGCTATAATAATACATATGCCTGTGTTACTGACAGACTTTATTGCTGTGTTGTGTTACCTGTGTTTCTCTTTATCTTCCCTTGACACTAACCTATTTTTTTGGATGGATCCAGGAACTTGCCCTTGTTCTTCTTGGCTTAACTCTTTTACTTGATATTTTGACAGTGGCTTTTATTATCTTTTAAAAAATATTTCTTATAGTTTATTTAACTTTAGTTTATGTGCATTGGTATGAAATGTCAGATCCCCGGGAACTGGATCTTCAGACAGTTGTGAGCTGCCATGTGGGTGCTGGGAATTGAACCCGGGTCCTCTGGAAGAGCAGTCAGTGCTCTTAACCACTGAGCCATCTCTCCAGCCTGGCTTTTATTATCTTTAGTGTATTAATCTGCTATTCTGTTTGCTATTGTGGGACAATGAATCTTCTACCCACAAGTGATCCAGGTCTCCCTCAGCCATGCCCCTCAGCACCCTATCTGCCTTTTGTGGGTATGGTGCTTTGAATGAGAAATGTCCCCATAGGGTCAGGTATTTGAAAACTTGGTACCCAGCCGGTAGCACTGTTTGGAGGTTGTACATTTTTTGCTGGAGGCAGTACATCCCGGGGCTCAGGCTTTATGAGGATAATAGCCTCACCCCATGTCCAATTTGTGCTTTCTGCTGTTTGTTGTTGAAGATGTGATCTTTCGGTTTCTGCTCCAGCTGCCTGCTGCCGTGGCACCCTCCTTCTGGAACTGTAAGTGAAACTAAACTCATTTTCTGTAAGTCCCTTTTGGTAATGGTGTTTTATAACAGCCACAGCAAACTCGTACAAAGGGCAGCGGCATCTTCTCAGCAAAGCCACTCCCATCTAGGGAATGAAGAAGAGAAGGGATGATGAGATGAAGGGACGAGGAGCAGGAAGTGGAAAGGGGTGAAAGTTCAGGGACGAACCATGAGGAAGAACTGGAAAGTTGCTCAAGTATTATTTGGGGTGACAGAACCCTAGAAGCAATGAAGACAAATGGTAAATGGAGTGCCACAAAGAAAGGGCTGGTGTGAGCTATGAGGAAGAGAAAGGGTAGATGCGGTATTCACAAGGGAGAGGTATACCAGGTGAGAAGGTGGGAAACAGGGTCATCTCAAGGTCAAATTGTGCGGTCGCAGTTAAAGTAACAGCAAATGAAAGTCACTAGAGGCTTCCCAAGGAGATTTTTTTTGCATCCAAGAAAGAAATATTCTTTTTTTTTTTTTAAAAAAAATACTACTTTATGCACGTGTATATATCTGTGTGCATGCATTGACATGTGTGTCCCACAGAGGCTAGAAGAGGACGCATGATCCCTTGGGGCTGGAGTTAGAAGCACCCATGAGCAGTCTGACCGTGGATGCTGAGGACTGAACTCTGCTCCTCACAATTGAATGGCAAGTGCTGTTAACTGCTGAACCATTTCTCCAGCCCCCAGAAGGGTACATTCTTTAAGAGGGCTTAAATAAGCACAGAATATTGCAAGTCAGAAGCCATGGTGTCGCAAGCCTGTAATTCCTGGACTAAGAAGGAGAAAGGAGAATTTCAAGGTTGAAACTAGCTACATAGCAAGACTAAATCTCAAATATGAAAAAACCCAAACAAACAAACAAAGCTATAAAACAAGCTACTCTATTATCCACAGCCAGGAAAGTACAAATACGAATACTGCACTAAAAGGACAGCGTGACATTTGACATTTAATGCTGCGGGTTACACAGAACAGACACTCAGCCACCATGGGACAGAGGCTGAGCTTCTGCAGTCCACCGAGTACCTATGTGCTGTTCAGCACAACCAACCTTTAATTCTCAACCCTTGAATGCGCACCACAGACACCCCAGGAAGCTTTTGAAACTACTGATGGCTGGGCTTTCCATGCAGAGGGTAGGGGTTAGGCCCAGGAATAAGTAGTTTTCGGATATTTCGAGTTGACTTTAGTGAACAGCCAGGCCTGAGAACCTCTGGTCATCATGAATATTTTCCCCTGTGGAAGATGAAGCACTTAGAAATGCAAATCTAAACCTATCAACCACTATACCTATTAATAAATCTTGGATAATTCCATAACCCAATGGACTAAAGTGGAATTTAAATTTGAAATAATACATAATTTCTGCCACTTAGATTGTTCAAGAATCTTGAGACTGAAATTTAGAAGTTCATTAGTAGGAAATTATTATGTAAAGACATGTAAAATCATTTTTATTTCTTATTTGTGGAGTATGCATGTGTATGTGTCTCCACGTGCGTGTGTGCACACACGGAGGTCAGAGGACAACTTTGGGGTCGGTTCTCTCCTTCCACTTTACTGAGACAGGAATTTTATTGTTTCTGCCACTCTGTGAATTCTGGGCTAGGTGACCTTCAGGCTTCTTGTTGATTCTCCTGCCTCTACTTCCTATCTCACTATAGAAGTGCGGGGACTACAGAGACAAGCTATCACACATGACTTTTTGTGGGGACTACAGATTGAAATCTCATCGTCAGGCTTGTGCAGCCAGCCTTTTTATTTGCTGAGCCTTCTCACCAACCCTGTAAATATATTTAATTATGAATATCATCAGCAATTAAAATAAGAAGCACATTACTATGATTTAGCGTTTAGAGAGCATTTATGCATTTTGACATGGTTTTGTCTCCTACATTTCTTTCAGAATTGCTACCATAAGTATATCTTCTGCAAATTTTGAGACTTGTACCTTTGTCAGTGAAAAAGCCACTTCTCATTTATTTACTCTTCTCTGTTTTTCTAGATCACTGTTGACAGGCCAAAATTTGGTATAGTATATAAGTCAATGTTATTTTTTTGATATAAATGATAAATCTCTGGCCTGTCTTTGAACTCGTTGCTTAACTGGAGCAAAAATAAAACAGAGGGAAGAGGGTAAGCTAAGAATGGTGGAGGGGTTGACATTGGCCGTTTCTAAGAGAGTTAAAAAGACAGACCACGGTAACAAAATGCAAACAAGTGCAGCCTCTAGCAAAACTACTAAATAAATGTTTGTTGGAAGAATACAAGAATACATAGTTGAATTGGAAAGCAGGAAAATGGCTGCCCTGGTATACAAAATCACAGGGTGGTTACTGTCTGCCCAACCCTGTTTTATCCTTTTATATGAAGAACTTTGTTGTTGTTGTTGTTTTGTTTTTATTTTTCAAGACAGAGTCTCACTACATAGCTCTGGCTGTCCAGGAACTCTTTAGGTAGGCCAGGCTGGCCCCACACTCACAGAGATCCGCCTGCCTCTACCTCGAGTGTTGGGATTAAAGGCGTGCGCCACCTTGCCTGGCTCACAGTATCTCTTTTAAATCAGCACAGTAATTCTATCTATGGTTCCCTATAGTACAGATGAAGAAACTGAAAATGCAGAAAAATGAAGCCATTCCAGTTTAAGGCCCTGCCTGCTGGTGACACTGTAGCCAGTTCTGGATTTCATAATAGCACTTTGGCCAATCACCTAATTTCAAGCCCTAGTTAGCCACATTTTCTGTACCAGCCCAGGGCAAGGTCACCTAATTGTTGGCTCTGGTTTTGGTGCCACCTGCTGGTCATGGGACCTGCTTTTCCCCCTATCACCTTTCTAGCTCTTCCTCTTCATAACTGCGCTTCCTCAGACTCAACAAAAGGTAACAGGTGGCTCCTGGCTGTTCATGTCAACCAGAACATCCGGGCTTCGACCCAGCGCTTGGGTCTGAGCTCTCTAGACTCAGTCTCAACACATTTCTGCTGACGAACCACTACAAGCCAAAGCGGAACCTGTGCGGCCCCTCCCAGTGTGCAGCTGACAGAGCGTACGTGTAAACTCATGAGATGTGAGCCACGGCTTTCTCTTTCTGGACCGCCTTTGTTTGGTTTGTGTCGGGGGACGATTCACCTCAGAAAGAGAGTCTGGAAGTGTCCCCTCTTCCGCTTCCTGGAAGGAACCATGCAAAAAGCAGTATCCGTACTCTCGTGAACGTTTGGTAGCTTGTCAGTGAGATTTTCAGGGCCTGGAAATTTCTCTTTTCCTCCTGCAGAGTTTAGGTTTTGTTTCCAGATTTAACCAGTTTGAAATGACCCCTCTTTCTCCCCCTCCTTTTTCTCTCTCTCCTTCCCTAATCCCCTTTCCATTTTTTCTACTTTTGAATGCAGAAGTTGGCTGAGCCACTCAGACGTCTCCTGAACTTGAGATCCTCCTGCCTCAGCCTCACCTCCGCGTGTGGGGACTGTAAGTCTATAACGGCTCCCATTGCGATCTCTTTTTTGACTCTCTGGGATTTTTTTAGAGGGTTATTGCTTAAATTTCCAAATTTGGGTATTTTTACAGATATTTTTCTGTGACTTTTATGCTAATTTCATTGTTGTTAGAGAACAGACATGACATGATTTTAATTCTTCAGATTAATTAAAATTTTTAATGTTCCTGAAAAAACAAAACCAAAACATTCCTTAACGCATGTTCCTGAGCTATGGACAGGACGTTCTGGTGGTGACATATAGATAAGGCAAAAGTATCCGTGTTGTCTACCATTGGCAATGGTGATTGTCTTGCTGGCTTTGCACCTCCTGGCTTCCAGAATACACATGCCATCTTTTACTCCCCCCCCCCCCCGAAAAAAAACCAGATCCCCCCCCCCTCTGCCAACCACTCAGTCTTGGCAATGAGATGAAAACTGGGAACAATTTCTGTTTGGTCCTGTGCTTGCCGCAGACAAGATGCCAAGGCCTGTAGCTGCTGCAGGACGAAGTTCTCATCAGAGACTCCCTTAGACGGACTTGCCACCAGTGCTGTGAAGGCACGTGACGTCAGCACCTGACACATGAGTCCTGGGAAAAGTCTAAGAAAGTAGAAATCCTTGTAGCCAAATCTTCTCTCTCTGGTACTTACAGCACAAAAATTTTCCATTGTGTTTGGACACGTGTCGGCAAACAGCTAGAAGGAGATGCAGCTCCAGGGCTGATCAATAGTGCTGTTAGAGAAAATGGTACGGTTGACCGACTGAGAGCATGTTTCAGGGGACAGAGGCATTGGCCACTTTGCTGAGGTTAATATAGCCATTCTAAATTTGCATTAATGGTTTCATGAGGAGTATTTTTGCTCTTATTTACGTATCTTTGTATCATTAATTTTTGACATGATTCTTTGTGTTCTAGACGGAGTTCTTGCAGACTGTATCAGATAGCTTTCCTTTCTTAAGTTCAGTTTAGTGCTCTGTTTAGGTAATTTGCATTTTGAGCTTTCTCTCTCTCTCTCTCTCTCTTTCTCTCTCTCTCTCTCTCTCTCTCTCTCTCTCTCTTCTACCAGGATAAACTCAAGATCCTCGTCACTTCTGCATGCAGAGTTTGTAGGATTTCACCCCAGTGCCTTGCTGGAAATGCTCACTCAACACAATCATTGATGTAAGTAGCAAACTAACTGTTAATGAAATAAAAAATGTAAAGCTTTATTTCTGTTTATCTGTATCTTTGGAATTGAACCCTGGTCCTTTCGGAAGAACAGTCAGTGCTCTTAACTGTGAGCCATCTCTCCAGTCTATCTGTATCTTAGGCAATTTTTTTTTTTGTGCTCTTACTTTTCATGATTTCTCTTTTGTTCAAAGGACAGTCCTCAGCATTTCGCGCAGAGCAGGTTTGATGATAATGAATTCTTCAACTCCCCTCTGCAAAAGGAGCTCCTTGCTTCACCTTCCCTTTGATAGGCGCTTTGCTGAGAATAAAACTCTAGGATGGCAGGGTCTTTCCTTTACCACTCTGACAATGTCACCCTTTGTCTTGTGTCTTGCATACTGAGAGGAAGTCTGCTATCATTCTTTGTTCCTTCTTTGTTTATACGGATGACTTTTAGAAGGCTTCATTGAATGCTCTTTTCACCGCCGCTTCTCACAAAGTTAATTACAATGCGCCTTAATGGAGTTTCCTACTGGCGTTCATAAGTTTCTTGGGTCCATGTTTCTTCTAATTTTCATCACATCTGGAAAAAACTGGACATATTTCTTAAAATCTGGCACTACCTATGTCCCTAGTGGGGCTCCTATTACAGGTAAGTTAGACAATTGGTCTTGTCTAACTGGTCAGCGATGCTCTTGTATTTACTGTTTGCAGTCTTGATTTCCTGTTGTGGGATATTTCATTGCACTGTGCAACTCTGAGACCGTGTTAATAAAATTAACCTTGGATCAGGGGTGGAGCCAGCAACTAGTTGACAAGCATTAGCCAGAGAGAGTACAGAGGACCCGGGAAGACAGAGACTCATAGAAAGGAGCAGGGAGGGACTTAGAGCCTTTTTAGTTTGGGATGAATGGAGAGACACTCTCTTGCTGGGTCTCTAGGAGAAAAGGAAGGCCAGCTGATTGCTTCTCAGCTTCTCTGATCTAGCCGGTTTTCACCCCAAGTCTTTATTGGTAAATAGAACATCATAAATGAAAACAACAATTCTAGTTTAGGATTATTCGTGGCACACTGTCTTAAAATTGAATAGTATTTTCTCCTGCTATACTTCTAATATTGTAAATAGCACATCCAGGATCATTTTCACCTCATGTATGCTATTTCTACATCTGTGTTACATTTATTTTTCTCTCACCTTTCTATGGTTTCAAAGCTTTATTTTTAACATTTTAACTGAAATATAGTGATTGGACCCATTTTTGGAGTCTTTCTCCATTATGCCTGTGTCTGTTCACATTAATCATACATGGAATTTCCATTTTGTGCTCATCACACAGAGAAGGCATCCTCTACATTCTAGAGCCGTGAGTCATTCCTAACCTGGGGGTTGCTACCCCTTTTGGGAGCTGTTGTGGAACAATCTTTCTGTACACTCAGATGTGTCACTCAGATTGGTTTAATAAAAAAACTAAATGGCCAATAGCTAGGCAGGATTTCTTGGGGCAGAGAGGACACTGGGAAGAAGAAAGTGAGGATATTGGGAGACAGAGAAGAAGCAAGACATACAGGAGGAGAGGTAAAAGCCACAAGCTACATGGCAGCACATAGATGAATAGAAGTGGGTTAATTTAAGTTATAAGAACTAGGTAGGAACTAGCCTAAGCTATAGGCCAAGCTTTCATAAAAAGTCTCTGTGTCATTATTGGGGAGCCAATGGCCCTGAAGAAAAATCTGCCTACAAATGGCATCAAACGTGGGGACATGTATATCCACATAAGACCCAAGAAAGCTTTTTAAAAAATTGTTTTTACTGAGCTGTATATTTTTCTCTGCTCCCCTCCCTTCCTCTCCTCTCCTCTTCTACACTCTCCCATGGTCCCCATGCTCTCAATTTACTCAGGAGATCTTGTCTTTTTCTACTTCCCATGTAGATTAGATCCATGTCTGTCTCTCTTAGGGTCCTCTTGGTGGTCTAGGTTCTCTGGGGTTGTAAATTGTAGGCTTTTTTTTTTTTTGCTTTATGTCTAAAAGCCACTTATGGGTGAGTACATATGATATTTGTTTTTCTGAGTCTGGGTTACCTCACTCAATATGATGTTTTCTAGATCCATCTATTTGCCTGCAAATTTCAAGATGTCATTATTTATTTTTCTGCATTGTAGTGCTCCATAGTGTAAATGTACCACATTTTCCTTATCCATTTTTCAGTCGAGGGGCATTTAGGCTGTTTCCAGGTTATGGCTATGGCAAATAATGATGCTATGAACACAGTTGAGCACATGTCCTTGTGGTATGATTGAGCATCCTTTGGATAGATACACAAATGTAGTATTGCTGGGACTTGAGGTAAGTTGTTTCCTAATTTCCTGAAAAATCGCCACACTGAAATCCAAAGCAGCTATACCAGTTTGCACTCCCACCAGCAGTGGAGGAACGTTCCTTTTACCCCACATCTTTTCCAGTAAAAGTTGTCATCAGTCTTTTTGATCTTGGTCATTCTTACAGGTGTAAGATGGAATCTCAGAGTTGTTTTGATTTGCATTTCTCTAATGACTAAGGATGTAGAACATTTCCTTAAGTGTCTTTCAGCCATTTTAGATTCCTCTGTTGAGAGTTCTCTGTTTAGGTCTGTACCCTATTTTTTTTATTGCATTATTTGTTCTTTTGATGACCAATTTCTTGAGTTCTTGGTATATTTTGGAGATCAGCCCTCTTTCTGATGTGGAGTTGGTGAAGATCTTTCCCCATTTTGTCTTGTTGACCCTGTCCTTTGCTTTTCAGAAGCTTCGACTTGAGAAAGCTTAAAAGAATGTTCCAAAGACACAAAAACAGAGCCAAACATGGATTCCTAGTCCTGTAGTTTCTCACGCAGGTCACAGTACAGAGATGCATCTCCCAGCCACTGTCTGTGAGCTTGAGCTGTTAGCATGCCATGAACTAAGCTGCGCAATAATTTAAGTTTTGCTCATGCAGACAGAAAAGGTTAGATACACAGTAAAGCAGGTTAAAATGAAAAAAAAACTCTAAATAGGTGACAGTGTGTGTAACAATGTACATAGGCTTAAGATAAAAAAGAAAAAGGGTGGGCTGGAGAGATGGCTCAGAGGTTAAGAGCACTGGCTGCTCTTCTGGAGGTCCTGAGTTCAATTCCCAGCAACCACATGGTGGCTCACAACCATCTGTACTGAGATCTAGCGCGCTCCTCTGGTGTATGGGCATACATGGAGGCAGAATGTTGTATACATAATAAATAAATAAATCTTAAAAAATTTAAAAAAAGAAAAAGGGTACAGATAGTCATAAAAATAGTTTTAAAATAATGAAATAAAGTCTTTAAAGAGAGAAGTAAAGAAATAGTAGTAGTAGTAGTAGTAATAATAATAATAATAATAATAATAATAATAATAATAATAGAACATGCCATGTAGAAATGGGAAATACACAGGGAGTATGGATCCTGAATGGTGTTATATTGACTTGAAATATTTTGATTGGTGATGAGTAATCAATAGATTCTGAGAGACAATGAATCATAAAAACAACTAAATTAAGCCAACCAATATCTTTTTTAAATACCTTAACTTCAAAATGGAAGTCAAAAAATGTTACATTGGGGAAGACATTGTTTTTGTTTCCATAGGAAATGAAAGACTCCGGATTCTTTCAAGGTTGATAGAGATCAGATTTGACTGGGGAAGACCTCTAAAAATCCTGCCTACTGACATAAAGAAATAAACCTAGAAAAACTACAAAACAGAGCAAGGGACCAAAATGAAAATCAATGGTGATCCATTCTAGGTGATCCGGCTTCTCAGAATGCCTCTGTTGCAGTTTCCTCAGAGTTCTGCATCCAGAACAGCTTCATGCTGGCTTAGATGGTCCAGCATCACAGATTACTCCAGCCAGACTTCAGATAAGCCTTGAACTTTCCCATTATATAGAAACTGAACAACAAATGATATAGCCAGCTCTCCCAGGAACTGACCATTATCCCAATTTTCTCAGAGTCCCCTAAAGATACTACTGCTCCCAGACAACAGAAAGCAATTTTAAGAACACCCCATTTCCATGTAGTAATACTTTGTTTGTAATCTAACAAAGCTTGCCTGAAGATCAAAGTGCAGAACTAAGCCACTAGTTAGCCATAGAGGCCAGGCAGTGATGGCACACACCTTTAATCCCAGCACTTGGGAGACAGAGGTAGATGGATCTCTGTTAGTTCAAGGCCACCCTGGGCTACACAAAATTGATTCCGTCGAAAAGAGAAACAGAGCTAGGTGATGATGACTCATACCTTTAATTCCAGTACTTGGGAATCACACATCTTTAATCCCAGCAGTAGGAAGGTGGAAATAGGAAGGGATATGCCTGGACAGAGAGAGGAATATAAGGCAGGAGGAGACAGGAGCTTAAATGTAGTCTGAAGATGCAGTCTAAGGATGCAGTCTATGTATGCAGTCTGAGGATATGTAGAGACAGGATCACCCTTTTACTCTGAGGATTTGGTAGAGGTAAAAAGTTCTAGTCCTTGAAAACTATTTAGAATAATAAAGAATAGAGGTTAGTAGTTAGTCATCTATAACAATCAGACTTATAGTCATGTTAGGTATATTTTCAAGGTCAAACAGAGACATATTTTAAATAGACAGATGGTCTTCAAACACCCAAGAGGCCAAAAGAATATGGTATTTTAATATTTTAATAACATAGGCCTTTTCATGACGGTGAGACATGTCTGCTCATGGCAGCAACAATCTACTCCATAATAGAATGATGGGCATCAAAGAGTGTGCTTTCTTTGTGGCAAAAGCTATCCATTTGGGCAAGAAACTGCCCTTGTTTCGACTGCTAACAGTAGACAGGCTGTCCAAACTGGACAAATAGTACACAAAAGAAAACAACTGTTGAACTTTGCCAAGACAGTGTAGGACAGTCCTTCAAAACTTCTTGCTTCACAGAAAAGTCTGTCAGATATTCTAAGCCCGTAGGTTGAAGATGGATGCCCCAATGTTAAAGAGGAACCCTGGGGTTACTGTCCAGGCAATCAAATATCTGTCACTTCATAGTTTTGGCAGCTACTTTCTCTGAACTTCCTGTTTACTCCAGTAATATTTTATCCTCCTTGGGTCTCTGAAGGATATTGAAGACTAGATAGTTATAGTTTTATGACTTTCCTTGTTGACAAATTCAGAAAAGAAACTTATATAAGACGTGTAAAGTTTATAAGGTTGAGAGACATAAAAGTTTAAATTGTTTATTTAAAAAATGTTTTGAGGTCAAAAAGATATTTTTAATATGGAAAGAGAAGTTATAATAAAAGGGGGTTAGGTATAAAATTTTAAATTCATCAAGATAAAATAGAATATTTTCTCCAAATATGCCAAGTACAAATGGGCTGGACACTGTGAATGTAATTCTTATTTGATAATTGTTCTTATTGTATATAGTTCCATTTAATATCTTTCCTTTCTATATAGACAATACCTGATAATTGTTCTTATCATATATAGTTTTACTATGTTAGTTAAAACCTTTATTTTTTTACTTAAACAAAAAGAGGGAAATGTAGAATAATCTTTTTTTAAAGATTTATTTATTTATTATATATACAGTGTTCTGCCTGCATGTATGCCTGCGGGCCAGAAGAGGGCACCAGATCTCATTACAGATGATTGTGAGCCACCATATGGCTACTCTGGAAAAGATCTGTCTCAGGGGCTCTGACCTCTCCTGGACTCCACGGGCAGCAGACATGCATGTGGTGTACAAACACGCATGTAGGCAAAACTCTCATACACATAAAATAACAATAATAGAAAAGACATGCCTCTTATCTAACAACTCACATACAATCAGTTTGATTATCTCGAAGCCTAATTTTCAGCTTGAGTAGGGTGAGTGAGAGCTGCCTGTAATTTAAAGATAATGAATCTCCACTGCTGGGTAATTCCCATTAGAGGACTCTATCCTACACCTGGCCTTTTCCAGCCACATAGAAGTTCTGGGTTCTGTTTGGCTTATAACTATATGAGGAGTTTTTCCCCCCAAATATACAGATCAAAATTCAGCCAGTCATTTAAATAATTCTGGAGATCTCACCCTCTCTTTTCTCAAAGTGCTTCTTTACAGCTGGACTCTGACTTTCCCCTGACGTGTATTGTATCCTGCAAATTTCCGTGGTGGTAACTCATGGGGAGGGCTCATCCCGTTCACAGCTCTCCTTTCAGGGACTGCAGTCTTGCTACTTGTCACTCAGTGTGTGGAAATAGTTGTTTCATGCAGCATGAATTCTAATTGTTCCTAATTCTAATTTAATTGTTCTTAGTGAAATTCCAGAGTCAGCTATTAGGGGGTGAAAGCTGAGAGAACCAGAGAGAATCATCAGAGAATCAGAGCAGCCAGCCTCTAGAGAGACCTTTCATCTCTTCCAAATCCCCAAACCAAAGGGGCGATCCTGTCCTCAGACTGCACCTCAGACTCCAATGAGCTCCTGTCTCTTTTGGCTTTATATTATTCTCTCTGCCCAGCCATATCACCCTTGTGTGATCTCTGTTTCTCTTATGGACTGAATCAGTTTCGTGTAATTCAGGGTGGCCTTGAACTAACAAAGATCCGTCTGCCTCTGTCTCCCGAGTTCTGGGATTAAAGGTGTGCACCACCACTGCCTGGCCTCTGGTGGTTTAACTCTGCACTCTGATCTTCAGGGAAGCTTTGTTTGTTAAAACACAAACAAAATATCACTGCAGTTTCATGTTTTTGTATGTTATCTCCCTCCATCCACCTGCCTTCCTCTCATTCTTCTTCTATAGTTATTTATGGTAGGTTTTTACAACGGGTAGTGCTCTACAATTAAAAATCTACTACGTGCTGGACAGTGGTGGCGCACACCTTTAATCCCAGTACTCGGGAGGCAGAGGCAGGCAGATCTCCGAGTTGGAGACCGGCCTGGTCTACAGAGTGAATTCCAGGACAGCCAAGAGTCCCAAAGATACCCTGTCTCAAAAAACCAAAAGAAGAAAAGAAAAAAGAAAGAAAAAAAAATCCACTGTTATTTGGGAGGCTGAGGAAGGAAGATAAAAATTTTAGGGTCAACTTGGACAACTCAGTAAGACCCTGTCTCAAAATAAAATATAAAACAAGGGCTGGGAACATAGCTCAGTAATGGAGCTCTTGTTTAACACATTCATGTAGCACGAATAACAAAAACCCAGAGACAGATATTGGGGTTCAAGCTGAAGATCAGAAAAGCCAAGCAGCCAACCACCAGAGTTATTGCTTCTATTAAGGATACTGTCCTCACGGTGACTGCAGACTGAGCCCTGAGCTGTCTCCTCTTGTTTTATATTCCTCTCCAGTGCTGGGGTTAAAGGCATGCACCACCACCACCCGGCCTCTGTGGCTAATTAGTGTCGCTGTTGGGATTAAAGGTGTGCACCACCACTGTCTGTCCTGTGTGGCTGACTAGTGTGGCTAGTTTTGCACTCTGCTCTTCAGGCAAGCTTTATTTATTAAAACATAAACAAAATATCATTACACATTCAGGGCCCTGGGTTCAATCCCCAATATTTAAAAGAAGGACCGTGCTTTCTTATTACCTTTAGGATTATTGTTCAAAATGTTATTTCTGTAGGAGTTTTAAAGATTCATTTATCTTCTTTTATATGTATAAGATTTTTGCCTGCATGTAGTATGCGCACCACGTGAGTGCCTGGAGCCTATGAAGGTCAGAAGGAGGCATCAAGTCCCCTGGACCTGGAGTTGCAGATGGCTGCCAGTCACTCTGTGGGTGCTGGGTACTGAACCTGTGACCTCTGGGAGAGCAACAGGTGCTCTTAATTGCTGAGCCGTCTCTCCAGCCCCCTTCGGTATGATTTTGAATATCATTTTTTTTTCTGTTATAAATAATTATTCCATAGATGATAGCGGAGCACGGGCTTTATTATCCTCTCTGAAACTGATTTTATGTCACTTTGCTTTCTTCACCGAAAATGACTCTTGCTATTTCTTTTCCCGAGTCTTGCCCTTCATCAGCCTTTTTAATTCTTTACCCATACTTCCTGAATACTTTTAATTAAGTTATTTCTAAGATTTTTGTAATTTGGATGAAGCCTTTTTCTACCTCCATCTTCATTTCATTATTTCATATGTAGAAGAATTCATTTTAAACTTGCCACGAGTATGGCTATCTTACCACAATTTTCTTGTTAATTCTTCTATGTAGAAAGTCAAAGAGTGTAGAGATACCAATGTTACCATACCAGGAATCCAAAGAGAAATTTAAAAATTACTTCATTTGGGAATATAAAAAGTATATTACATACTAGAGTATAACTATACAAAGTATACATATAAAGTATAAGCATATTATTTGAGAAATAACTACATTTTAAAAAACTCAGTAAGCATAATGACCCTGTTTCATATTGTTTAATACCTGCTTAATGTGTAATAGAAAAAATAGAATTTCATTTCTACTTCTGCATTCAGCTGAGTATAATATCTTATTTTGGCTAAGTGTCTCGGAAGGTATAGTTAGAAAAAGAAAGAGCATCTTAAATAGGTCCTTGTGGCTACTCTCTCTGATAACATTCCCCAAATTAAACAGCAATTCATTAACATCACCGTTTCTCATCAAAAACTCCCCTCCCCCCAGACACAGTATCATGTGGCCCAGGCTGACTGTGAACTCATTATGTACTTAAGGATGAGCAGGAACTTCTGAGCGTCTGGCTTCCAGCTCCCAAGTGCTGGGGTTACAGGTGAGCACTACCATGCCCAGGTTCACACGCTGCTGGAGATGGACACCAAGGCTTTGTGCATGCTAGACAAGCCCTCTACCAACTGAGCTGCATCCCTAGACCCAGAAAACCTTTTTAATGACTGGGAAGACATCAATCTCATGGTGGCAGATAAAATTCTCCAAAATGTTCACATCACACGTAACTCTCATTTTGCAACCAGTCACGAGTATTAGCAGATGCTGAAGTGGCAGGCCCATTTTGTCCTTTTGCAAGGAACCATGTGACAAATATCCAAGTTTGAGAGCTCGAGTTCTCTATTGGTTCTTCTCTCTGTGAGAAAAGAGGCTGCTCAGCGGGCAACTGAATCTCGCGATGCTTTCCCTAAGGGCATTCATCATGCTGTTTGTTCGTCCAGAATATTGAAAACGATGCCTACTCAAGTGTGAAGATTTAACAAAACGATAAATCTTACTGCTTTATTAAAGCCTTTTAAGTGCAGAGCAAGACTTATTTGTCAATGATGTGAGAGACTATTGCATCAGACAATGGTCTTAACATACTCTGAAGAATATTTCTTCAAGGTTTTGGTCTTGTTTATAAGTGATGACTTCAGACACCATGGCTTTTAACTTATTTTGTATTGATGGCTCTCCACTGCAGAGAGATGAGATCAGCTCCTCAGGCAACGCTTAGCGATGGCCAGGACACATCTGTCACAGCTAGAGAATGGGATGCTACTGATCGATCTACTGAGCAAAGGCAGAGACTTCCCTCCCACGACGACGGGTTGCCAAGGTTGAGAAATCTTAAACTGTACTACTAATATTATATCCATAGTTTTGTATATCTGAGTGTGAAGGGGCATCCTGTGTGTAGAGATGAGAGGTCAGTGTCGGGTATTTCTCTCTCACTCTCTACCTTATTTTTTGAGACAAATCCACAGTTTTTAAAAGTTTACACCAGCAACAAAATGTTAGATTAAGCATTGACTTGTAATATTTCCCAATTTCTGTGGCACATGTACTGCCACTGTGGTTAGTTGTAGTGATGGAGCTGTGGGCCATGTTCCCGCCGCCCCGCTCCTGGCTGCCTGGGCTAGCTTATGCCCCAAAATAATTACACGGAAACTGTATTCTTTTAAACACTGCCTGGCCCATTTGTTTCAGCCTCTTACTCACATCTTGACTAACCCATATCGAATAATCTGTGTAACACCACAAAGTGGTGTCTTACCGGGAAAGATTTAGCATGTCTGACCTGGTGGCTGGCTTCATGGCATCTGTCCCAGGAAGGAGAGGCAGGGCAATTGTCTGAGCCATCTACCTCACTTCCTTCTTCCTGTTCTGTCTACTCCACCTATCTAAATCCTGCCCTATCAAAAAGCCAAGGCAGTTTGTTTATTAGCCAATGAGAATCCTCCATCAGTTAGTGTTATGTGTCTACTTGCCTGACCTATGAGATGCCCAAACAGCCTCTAAAACATTTGTATATATGTCTGTGGCTTCTTCACGAGCATCTCATGCCCTTGGTCACTGGAGTTCCTGGATCTTCAGTTCTTGGCCTTCAGGGCTTACCCAACACATGGTTCTATTGCCCTGCCCAAATTCTCAAAACTCTAGACTGGATTACAGTGCTAGCTTTCCTGGCTCTCTAGCTTGCAGATGGAGAGGAAATTTTTAGGTTTCCATAACCTTGTGAACCAATTTCCATATGAATCTATATATGTATCATATGTATCAATGGTTAGGCTGAACCACTTTTGACAAGTATGTGAAAGCAATACACATGCCATAGAGATCATTCTTGAGATTTTGATTTTCTCCCCATGTTAGTGATACCTGGTAAGATGTTATCTTGAGATTTTGGTAGTAATCAGTTTTCTACAGTGTGCTTACTGTGTGTGTGCACTGCTCAGCAGGTGTTGGTGAGGGTAGGCATTGAAAACGTATTTTCAAATTATATTATTCTTGATGACTGTAGTGCTTACTCTCCATCGTCAACTTTACTGGATTTACAATCACCATGGAAACCCATCTCTGGGTGTATTCATCAGATTGTTTCCACAAAGGGTTGAGTGAACGGTAAGATGTAGCCTGGCTATGGGCAGTGCCATCCCAGGGGCTGCAGGGAGAAAATGAGCTGGGCACTGATGCTCACCTCTCTCTACTTTCTAACTGCAGATGCCATGTGACCTGCTGTTTCGTGCTTTTACTGCCACACTTTCTGCATGTAGTGAGTTGTATCCCCTCAAACTGTAGGCCAAAATAAAAGTCTTCCAGAAATTGCTTTTTGTCAGGTCATTGGTTTCAAGAACAAGAACAACTAACACAGAGGGTTTATTGGGATACAGCCTCCTTGTAATAAGAATAAAATTGATAGTATCTATGTGTATCCCGGTGGTTCTGTTCTTCTGGAGAACACATGGTCCAGTCTATGATTGATTTCAAACTACTAATGTGACATCGTCAAGCAAGAAGTTGGTGAGAGATCCCTGCCTCAAAGATACAGATGTCATACACCCAAGAGCACAAGTAGTAAAATCAGGAGCAGACAATAGGTTCTGTGTACTTGTTACCTTCACCTGTAATGCTTAATTGTAGGTAAACTTACTTAAATTTTAATAAGAGCTATGCTTAACAACCGATTCACAAAATTCCTTACCAGTCTCTTGTGCGTTAATAACGACCAGCCTGGTTCCAGCATGTACTGGAACGGCCCCTATCTTTCTTAAATTCACAGTTTATTCCCAGAGTCTCAGGGAGACTGTTTTCTGTTTTCCTAAAGAACTTTTAGGATTTCTGTTTCCTAAAGAAGGGAGGAGGGCCTCTGCTCTGGATCGGATTTTGTATCTGTTCATAGTTACGTTTAACAAAACATGCATGTAAATGTGGCCGGACCCAAAGGAAGCCTGGCCACTTTCTATTAGATTGTCAGAAATCTCACTGGAGAGGAGACAGGACCCTAACATGGCACCCATGGCAATGCTGCAGTACACAGACACATAGACACACAGACACACAGACACACGACTCCTCCTGTCCTCTCTCCCTCAAGATAGGACACAGACTGTGTTTCTGACTTACCCTTTTCCTGTAGCGAGATTATGAAACAATAGAGCACCAGTTCGCAATCTGTGGCCCATGGGTCAGCAGCAGCTGCCTCACTTGGAAATTCCAGAGAGTGGAAACCAGCAGTTTCTGATTAAAAACACCCAACAGGTTATTACAGGGCACGCTAAAGATTGAGACCCACTCTGTGTGATAATTTATCCTTTCTTTTTAATAAGTTATGTTTTATCCATTAGAATTACAACAAAACAAACATAGGTCATCCTGATAACATTTGGTATTTCCCTCCAATCTCCAGAACTGACAGATAATTTCTTAGAATGCATGACTCCTCCCAAGGAAGAATCTCATCAACCATGCATTGATTTATGTACTTCATCTTTCAGAAGAGAATTGTTTTTAACTTCTGTGAATACTATGGCCCATATACATAACCGAACCATAAAACCTGACAACATCTAGGCTTCCAGGGCCTCATCTGTGCCCTGCAAGCTCACTGGTACCTTCTTCACAGGTAGGAGCTATGCTTTTGCACTGGGCTATAGCACTTAAAGGAGTGGAGAGGTCATGTCAGATCTGGAGGAGTCAATCAAATGGTCATAAGTACTTTGAAATATTATTTTCCTAACCCCCTGATGTCTTGTATAGGAATTACTTAAAATTAATCATGTTTAATTTCTAAAGTAAATAGGTAGGGGGAAACTATTTAAAATTTCAGTAATAAATAAAACAGGAGATGACTGACAACTGAATTTTTCCAAATTATGAAATTTGTACTAGTGGATCCACTGCCTATGTAACAACTTCATCTTGGCTTATTTCCTTCTAGTAACTTTCTTTCTGTGTTTTTGTTACTCACTGGAGGATATATGCTATATTTACTTACATTTTAAGGTGTCCATTTATTTGTGTGCTTATAAAGGGGCAAGCACACACGCGCATGCGTGTTTGGGTGTGTGTGTATGTGTGTGTGTGTGTGTGTGTGTGTGTTGAGGTTGAAGCATGGATCTTGAGAGTTGATTCTCCTGTAGATTCGGGGATCAAAGTCAGCTTGGAAGGCCCACGCACAAGCCCATCCACTAGCTGGGCCATCTTGCTGTTCTTACAGGCTATACTGATGCATTCATTAATTTTACTTTCAGAAGAAAGCCTATTATGAGCATTGCTTTCACTGAGTATTTTTTGAAATGTGGTTTCATATTATTCATTTGTGTCTATGCCCTATAATTTAGCCATCCCCCAATTTAGGAACTTTGGTTTATAGCTAGTGTCTCACTTTTAACATAGCATTTGTGGTGGGATGCTGTACATATTTTCTAGCTAGCAGAAGGGACATATTTCTTGAACGGCTTCTAAGCGCTCCTGACCATCTTCCCCTCCCTCCTCTGTATTGCAGTTTAAATTGCTCATGGGTTTGCTCCTTCAAGTATTCACGTCTTTCATTCTTGGATCACAGCCACTCATCACGATTTAACACATTTGCATAAACATAAAAATCAAAGTTGGAAATTGAAAAGGAACTGGTACCTTCTGATATTAGTACTTTGGATACTTGTACACCAATAGTGTCCCATCCGGCCAGCAAAGACTTTGTGTTCTCTGTAAACCCTCACTTTTAGTATCAGCCATGCCTACACTTCAGGTTTGGGGGTTACAGTCTCTAGTTCCTAAACAGGAAGAATGCTGATAAATGGTTTGAGCCACGGCAACAAATATGCATACAGGAATGTTAGCTGGTTTGATCCACGGACATTTATTTTGTGAAGTCCCTTGAGTTTTCAAAAACTCTAAAAATCAACAAGACATTTTAGATTAGAGTGCGAATCATCTTTCTTTGTTGGCTTGTTCCTGGCAGAAGTCAGGCATCTTTTAGTTTTTAAAAAATCTTTCACGTTTACTGTACATTTGTGCATATGTGCACCTGTGCATAGAGACACACGTGCGTGCTGTGATACGGATGTGGTCAGAGGACAACTTCGGGAGTTTGATCTTTCCTTACACCATGTAGGTTCCAGGACTGAACTCAGGTCATCAGGCTTGGCAGCAAGTACCTTTAGCTGCTCAGCCATCTTGCTGGCTGTCTTTTAGATGAAATATAACTCTCTCTCTCTCTCTCTCTCTCTCTCTCTCTCTCTCTCTCTCACACACACACACACACACACGCACGCACGCACACACACACGCACACACACACACACACACACACACACACACACTATAAAACTTTCCCTAAACTGAAAATGAGCAATCCTTTTGGTTTCTATTTTGATAAACCATCTTACCTATAGTCAAGTTTGAATGATATTTCTTTCCATTTGGGATAGGAAAAAGTAACATAAAATATTGTTGAATTATGACAACTAAACATAAAAATGCTTTCATGGCTTGGAACCAAAAATAAATATAAATTGTTCTAGGATTAAGAAAAAAATCTCTACCAAGTATGTGGTGCTCTCTGAAGTTGGAAAAGGAAGATTCCTTTGATAATCAGGAGTTTGAGACAGCCCAGGCAATATAGTGAGTCCCATCAAAATAAAAAGAAACCAGAATAAAATTTCAATATACTTTTTTCTTAGATTGGGTTTTTGTAGTGAGGAGCTGTGGGCAGGCCTGCTTTTCATCCTGCCCAGCTCCCGGCCACCGCCTAGCTTATGCCCCGAAATAACAACACACAAACTGTATTCTTTTAAACACTGCCTGGCCCATTAGTTTCAGCCTCTTACTCACATCTTGATTAACCCATATCTAATAATCTGTGTAACACCACGAGTGGTGTCTTACCGGGAAAGATTCTAGCTTACGCCCATCTTGGGCTGGAGCTTCATCGCATTTGTCTCCCTGAGGAGAGGCACAGCGGTCTGTCTCAGAGAGCAGAGGCATGGAATTTTATTAACTTCCCTTCCCAGCATTCTGTTCTGTCTACTCCGCCCACCTAAGGGCTCAAATGAGCCAGGCAGTTTCTGTATTAACCGATGAAATCAACTCAAATAGAAGACCCTCCCACATCAGGTTTTAAGAAAGAATGATTATATCTCCAATATATCATCGAAAATCTTGATTGCTAAATACATAACCAGAAAGCAGCATAAAATTACAGAACATTGAACAGATAATTATTGAATACTGCCGTTTTGAAACTAGTATTATTCATGTTTTTCTCATTCTCTAGTATGTTCAACTTCTTGGCAAGCCAGAAACGTGAGAAAGTATGAAGCAAACTTCTAATAAGATCTTGCCTTACACAACTGAGAAGTCCTACAAGGAGCCTTCAAACAAGCAGATTCAAACGAGCACAATAACAATTAAAAAGGAGACAAACCTACATGGACGCCTGGCTTTTGTTCTTTTCTACCTGTCTACCAAAAATCACAAGAGAGTCACCGGAGGGCGCCGCTAGGGGGCACCAATACTCAGCGACTTCACCTGCATCAGCGCGGGAGGGAGTGGGGCCGCTCCCGTCTGTCCTCTCGTTTATCTGGACTTCCGCCGGAAGCGGCCCCGGTAGTTGTTGTCCTCTGATATTTGGGCTCCGGTTGTACGGCGGTTCGTCCCGCTTTCGGGGGTGAAGTTACCGCCGAGGAGCCGTGACGGCAAAGTGAAACTTAGACCCTGGCACCGAGATGGACATCCTCAAGTCGGAGATTCTGCGGAAGCGGCAGCTGGTGGAGGACAGGAACCTGCTAGTGGTGAGGGTCCTTTGGCTGTGGAGTTTGGACTCGAGGCTCGTGTTCTTGTGCGTGGATAGGTGTTGGGGTGAGGGTGATGGACTGAGAGGAGTTGGTCCCGGCGTGGGGTTGACAGATCTGCCACAGCATCCTGGGGCAGGTTGTCAGCCAATAGCTAGGAAGAGTGGGTTTGAACCCTAGTCTGGGTCACTTCAGCGCTTGCTCTCCTAACCGACACCAGCTGCAGGTAGAGTAATGAAAACAACTTCGGGCCATGAGACGTTCCAGACCGTGTTGCGGAGAGTCAGTGCGCTTTACTAAGCAGTCTGGCACACGTCATAGAGTTCACTGCTCATTCCTCTTTTTTTTTTTGTTTGTGTGCAAAAGTTTTTATGTGCGGCTCCGGTGTCTTCCCACCTTGGTTTCGCCTGCTATAGCATTTCCCATAAATAGGATGTACATTTTTATATGGAGCCTCATTTGACCAGAGTGTTTTGAGTATTTCTCATTCTACTGCATGTATTTTTTAAAATTTATTTGTGAAGTTGCATTCTGTTGTCTGAATAGACCCAGTTAGCCATCTTCCTAGTGATGAGTATTTGAGCTGTTTCTAAGATTAGATTGAGCAAATCCCGAACCTTCGGGAAGCTTTGCTTTCATCTCTTTAGAACTGCTAGGTTATAGAGTGGGTTAATAGATTGGGCTATCTGTTATTTCATTAATAGTCCTTTTTGATGAATAAAAGTTGTGCGTGTTTCAGAGAGACAGAGACAGGACATTTATATTTATGGATGAGGGAGCATTGCAGGGGCCCTTGGGCTCATCAACAACAAGGCAATCAGGATAGATTGGAAATAGCCGGGTAGGGTGTGTATAGGAGGATGATCAGGAACCAGAGAGATGAGCATAGATGCGACCTAAAATTCCAGGAGAGAAAAATGGGAGCAGATCACCAATCCTCCAGATGGAAGGTAACACCAGGAATCTGAGTAGGGGTGTGTGTGTGTTCTTGTTCATGTCCCTGTCACTGTGTGTCCGTGTCCCTAGCCGCACAATGATGAGGCACAGCACCCTACGCTATTTCAGCCATACCAGGAAATACTCCCAGGCCCAGCATGCTGACTACCAGCTTCGACTTTTGACTGCCCTCTGCTCTGGATCCCAGCCATTTCCTCACTCTGGTGGCCTCAGAGCTGACAACAACCCCTTTGTTCTCCCTATACAACCTGTATAGATGGCAGACGCTAGTATACCCAGACCTGCGTGTGCCAGGGCAGGATGGTGTCAGCCAGCGATTTCCTTACTCTCTCTATAGCCTGTCAGGGGCTGGTGGGTGTGGACCTGACTGCACCCAGCCAGGGTGACACAGCCAGCTGCTGGTGCCTGGTCTCCTCCTGTCCTGTACAAGGTACTGCTCAGAGCTCCAGGAAGTAGGTACCATGGGATTCCCCTGGTCTCCAAGGTGTTTCCCTGTGGCCTTATCCATGCAGTTCATGACAGCTTCCAGGTCCCCTTCTTCTTGGATTTCTGAGATTTCCTCCCAGATGGAGGCGCTCAACAGGGTCATGAACTTGTCTTAAATCCTCTGCAGCATTTCTGGCTGCACCGGTAGAAGTATTTGAAACTGTTCGTGAGTCTTGTAGCTGCTCGTGGCAGCTTCTGAAGAAACATATCCACCATGGTGTCCAGGGTGAACCTTAAGGTGGCAGCGCCAGGCACCAGTTAAGAATGTGATCCGGTAGACCTTCTCCACAGCCACTGCCAGATTAGCATTGCTTGTTTCGGCTGTGTGGAATCACCGCCGGTTGACTTTATAGAGCACAGTTTGTTTCTGTCCTCACCCTCTTTCTCCCTCCCTCTCGGTCAGTTCTTGCTCTGCAGTCTTGCTTTATCATCCAGGCTGACTTTGAATTGATGCCTCAGCCCCCTAAGGGCTGCAGTCCTGTACCTGTCTTCAGTTTGTCATTTTTTAATGGCTATTTTCTGTGTCTTGTTGGGAGATTAAAACTGTAACCAGTTGGAAAACATGAGCAATTTCTTAAAAGTTACATGAACGTTTGGCATGTGAGCCAGCCCTTCTGCTTGCTCACATGTAAAGGTGCCGTCTTCTGAAAGTTCATAGTCTTTTATGGAATGCTGCTTATTTCAGAACATTTTGAGTCAGATTTTCATGTGATGTCAAGGAGGAGTTATCACTAGGGAAACCCAGAATTGATACGGGGAGACTGGCTCCTTTCAGCGTCCATATGGATGGGAGCTCCTGAACTGGCGCCCTACGCCATAATTGCTGTTCTGGTCAGGAGAAAACAGCAAAGGGATGGCTCTGTAAATCTGTAGAAATTGTCATGGAACTCAGATATTAGGAAAGTGAATGAAAAGGAAAAACATTTTGAAAATACACTTGGTATATTCTCTTTGTTGTGAGAACTCCTATTACAGTTCAAGAGAAATAGCTAAAAATTTTTCACACATCAGAACACAGGGACTCAGTGTGATGATCTCCAGACTAAAAACATGACCAAATTCTTGGAAACTTGAAAGTGTTTTCCACAAAGGTTTCTAAGAATGTTGGTATCTGTGGGGCATGCATTTCCGCCAAGGATACATTATTAACTTACTGTTTTTTGTTTTTGTTTTTTTACTTTAATAGGAAAATAAAAAATATTTCAAGCGGAGTGAACTTGCAAAAAAAGAAGAGGAAGCATATTTTGAAAGATGTGGCTATAAGGTATAAGTTCAAAGTTTTATGCTAAATCTTATATTTCTGAGTTTAAATTTATACAGCTGTTGCTAAATAACAAAATTATTGATCTCTGTTCAATTTATTAATGTTATACATTAGCCTATAAATGAGAAGCCATCTGGAGAGGTATGAGTTTTTGGTTTTGGTTTGGCTTTTTTAAAAAACAGATCTTGAATTCAGGAAAATCCGTGCATGACTTTTGGCTTGGAATGGTTTGGCTTTCTGTGGACAGCATGAACTGGCTTGAGATCGAAGCTTGAATTTTTTATTTTTTTTTTTTAAATTAAGCCCTGGTTCTGATACTGCTGTATCGTCATCTCCACCACCACTCTCCCCTACCTCTCCCAATAAAATAATGTGTTTTGAAAAAAAACTCAAAACACTTTATTCATTCAGCCTTGATTGTATTAGCAGCTTCCTCCTGAGTACTTTAAGCGGTTGGTTTATGTTAGTATTATTGTTAATTCGTCTTAGGTGCAGCGAGTACTCCTGTCTGATAGAATACTTACCCTCTGTATGCTTTTGTTTCTTTTAAACATGAGGAAACATTTGTGATGCTGTATAGTCTTTTAGTCGGAAGAAGAATTTTGAAATAAATGAGCTCTCAGAAAGGCCTCCTTAGTGACCTTTAGATGCATGACTGAAACAGTCTTTCACACGGCCTAGCTGATAATGTCTGGGGCGCTCACTGGGAGGGGAAAGCCTGTAAGGCCGAGAAGTCCTTTCCGTCGTCTTTGAGCAGACTAGCTGACTCCTAGCTCACAGGTAACAGCAGACTAGCTGACTCCTAGCTCACAGGTAACGGGCCCATCGAAATATGCGCAGTCATACATTATTTGATGGAATGCATGGAATGGAGGAAGTTCTGGAAATTAATTTGTATAGCATTTCTAGAGGAAAGCATGAAGAATGTAGATGCTTTCCATATGCATTTGGCTTTATTTTTTACTGTTGGAATACAAAGGAATATTTTTAAAAATAGATGTTTAAAAGTTTCTATTTGTATTTTGTTAGTTTTCTATAAAGATACTTCATTTGCTTCTAGTTTAGGAAAGTAAGACATTTTCTATAAATAACCCAGAGCAGAAATGTAGAAAGAAGGGTTCTCACATTTTGCTTGTTCAGTATCATGCCCAGGTTTGGCCTGGAATGAGAATCCTTTATTATATATTTCTCTGCTGCTTGATCTCTAAGTGTGAACCTTTGCTACCTCTGGAGAAGGTAGGGTAATAATCTAATATAGTGTGACTTTTGCTTTGTGTAGGTTCTTTAGGTGATGTGAGCAGCGTTTTTTGTTTATTTGTTTTGTTTTTCTGTTTCTTATATAAAGGAGAAGAGGGTGAAGCAAAATAACTTTTTGGCGACAGTGCTGTAGCCTTGAATCCAACTGCAGAATGTCTTAGGTCTTTGTCCCAGAACTGTCAGCCGCCATCAGCTCTAGAGTGAAGACATTTGATTATGTGATTAAAGAGAGTGGTAGCTTTGCTCTTTAACAACCCTCCCTCCTGCAGTAGTGGCAGGATAGTATGTGCTCCCTTGTAGAGGCCAGACACCATGTTAAGGCTGGTGCTGGACTGACCTGTGTAAGTATTCAAAAAGTTAGTTTTTATCTCTCTTTTTCTTTACCTTTAACCAGAAGCTATCGTGTCATGAATTGCATGATTTTTATTGTCCAGACTTCCTTAATGGAATAGTAGTTTCTTAAAGTCGATCTTTATGTTTCTTTGAATCTTATTCCTACTTCTGAATTTTAAACTTATTTTGTGGTTGAATGGAAACCACACTTCAGAATATTTCCAGGCTACACAGTGAGGCTTATAGTTGCTGGACTCAGTTTTCTCAGTTTGTGACTGAGACTGCTGCCCGAATATGGAAAATAGATGAAAACGTCGCCCCCTGTGGGTTCCTGTGAGCAGAAGTGTCTGTGCTTCCTGGGTGGCATTGCAGGCTTCCTTCCTTTTCTTTGAGGTTGGCAGCTCATTCTGTGGTCCAGTGTGTACAACCCTCAGCATTCTTCAGCATGCCTACTATGTGGTTTACCCAAGGTTGGAGTAATATGTCTGAAGAAGCAAAACAGGACGTGCTCTAGCTTGGTGCCCCACAGGCTCTGTGGGAAGCAGTTCCTTAGTCTTCATTGTACAGGCGAGCAGCCATGGCTAACCCTTGAGGGTAATTTCCTCACAGAGGAGCGGCAGATTGATTGTTTTCAAGAGGAAGATGGGCTGTTCTAGCATCTGTGGAGAAACTGAGTTTAGATTTAAGTGCTCTTAGGTTTTTGTCTCAGAAGCGGTTGTAGTTATCCACTCCTTTCTAGCAAGAATGCGCTCGCCCATGTGCATGCCTTCCACATGTCATGTCCTGAACCGGTGTCTGAGCAGCTCCGAAAGCATGCACGGTTGCTCTGCAGCCTTTGCACAGAGCAACAGGAAGTTAGACCTCAGTCTAAACACTCTTCCTCCGTGTGGGTGGCCAAGGTGATAGCTGGCGAGTAGACATGCCTTGTAAGTTTAAACTTCATTTCTTTGGGCTCTTAATCTAGATACAGCCAAAAGAGGATGACCAGAAACCGCTGACGTCATCAAATCCGGTTTTGGAACTTGAACTAGCAGAGGAAAAACTACCCATGACTCTTTCTAGGCAAGAGGTAAGGTTATATTTGAGTATTTTATAGTCAGAAAGAAAAAAAAATTGTACTGTACTTGCATAACTTTTGATATTTCTAAAATGATGTGATTCAACTTAAAAATCTTGTGTAGCCAGACAGTTTTTTTCATGAACTTCTAAATCTCTGCTTCCTTTGATAATATTCTTCAAAATTAAACAGGAACAGGAGGGGTGGCTTAGGTGTTAAAAGGCGTGGCTGCTTTTCCAGAGGACCAGAATTGGGTTTCCAGACCTCTGTGGGCACCAGGCACACATGTACATAGACCTGCATGCAGGGAAAACACGAATAAAACACCCCTCCACAGACACACTTTATCATTAGTGTGTGAGTGTGTGATGGGTGTGGGCGTGTGTGTCAGGACACACATGAGGGCAGATGACAACCTTGTGCAATTGGTTTTCACCTTCTACCTTCCCACAGGTCCCAGGCCTCAAACCCAGGCCACCAGACTTGGGCATCAAGTGCCTTACTCCACCAGCTGTCTTTCTTTTTTAGAGAGTGTATTTTAAATAAGTGTACATGACACAATCTAAGTAATTATACTAAGTGTTATCAAAATCGTTTAAATGATACTCTTTTGCTATTTATTACATCTTTTCTTACTTCCTGGTCCATATTTTCAAATTAAAACATAGCTCTAAGTAACTTTCCTCCCTCTTTTAATGTCTGCTTAATTTCTCAATATGTATTTGCACCATAATTTTTTTCCTTCCTTTTTTTTTTTTTCCCTTAAGACAGAGTTTCTCAGTAGCTTTGGAAGGCTGGCCTTGAACTCACAGAAA
Organism: Arvicola amphibius; assembly: GCF_903992535.2. Taxonomy (NCBI): domain Eukaryota; kingdom Metazoa; phylum Chordata; class Mammalia; order Rodentia; family Cricetidae; genus Arvicola; species Arvicola amphibius. The sequence continues at coordinate 101,217,762 of NC_052052.2, read as the reverse complement.
TCTGCCTGCCTCTGCCTCCCAGGTGCTGGGATTAAAGGTGTGTGCAACCACTGCCCGGTGAATGATAGAATTTTTAAACGTTTTTTGAGGACAGATAGTTTATTCCCTGCCTTTAGGCATAACTACTGTCATATAATCCCAGATAGATGGGAATTCCCTACTTAAATAGATGTCGTGAGTATTGCATATTTTATAGTTGCTTGTTTTGTTGTTAATAGTTTCCATTTGGTAATGGTGTTGTAAAGTAAATTCAGTATTTTTTTATTTTAGGTTCTTTAAATTTTTTTTTTGTTTTGTTTTGTTTTTTCGAGACAGGGTTTCCCTGTAGTTTCTAGAGCCTGTCCTGGAACTAGCTCTTGTAGACCAGGCTGGCCTCGAACTCAGAGATCCTCCTGCCTCTGCCTCCCGAGTGCTGGGATTAAAGGCGTGCGTCACCGCCGCCCGGCCAGGTTCTTTAAATTTTGACTGACTCAGTGATCTTCCATTTTTGTGATGCCTTATAAATAATGTGTGCGTGTTTTCGTGTCAGTTGTGGTTAGGACTGAATGGAAAGGCAGGGAGAAAGGCGAATGTGTACCTGGAGGTCACGTTTCAGTCCTCATTCACGTGCTAGGGTGGGCCCCATAGAGAAGGAAGTGTAGACTGACTCTTGAAGCTACCATATGAAAGCTAATAAGAAATTTGAAAGTTTATTCAGATAAAGTTCTTCATGATTTTTATTTTCTTATTTTTTAATTTAGATAAACCTTTATTTTCTTGATTGCATATTTTGTTTCTTGTTTTTAAGTGAAATATTTACTCAAAGCATAGAATATATGTATGTGCAGTGTATTGACTAATTACAAAATAAAAACCCGTGTAGCTCTCAGCCAAGTCAAGATCTGAAGTGGTTCCCATACTTTAAAAGCCCTGCATGTGGCTGTTGTAGTCACAGCCATTTTCTCCCGGAGGACAGGATCTGGGTTTGACTGTGGTATCGCAGTGCCTTCCCTTATTCTGTGCTTACTGTCCTCCCCCCATTGTCGTGTTTTTCCTTTGTGACCGACTCCTGCGCGTACTCCCCACCTACGACAGGACCTAAACTGCTTGTCGCTTAAGTGTCATTATAGCATATAGCATGTCTGTTGTATAAATCCTGGAAAAGCAAATACAGATTTTTGCTTTTTTTTTGTTTTTGTTTTTTGACACATGGTTTCTGTGTAGCTTTGGAGCCTGTCCTGGAACTAGCTCTTGTAGACCAGGCTGGCCTGGAACTCACAGAGATCTGCCTGCCTCTGGGATTAAGTGCTGGGATTAAAGGTGTGCACCACCACCGCCCGACCAGATTTTTGCTTTTTAAGACAATCTATATTTCAAAATAGTGTTTGAACACTAAAGTATGTATCCACATATGCTTTTAGAAAGACCTAAGCAGTCATAATTACATGAGATGAGGGCCAACAGTGTGTCCTTTATGCTATGTTCTGACAAGTGTTTGGGTGTCTGTGTGTCTGTATAAACTGGATGCTTACATTAAGGGCTTCCTTTAGATTTGCATTATAGATTCATATGTCAGACGACTTGATAGGCATTTTTTTGTAAAATAATATATGAGATATTTGAGTCAAAATAGTGTTTTATTTAAAGTATTTTCCCCTTTTTTTCACAAATATCTATTATGAGATAGATGATTAAAATTTGAAGGATCTTGGGACTGTCATACTGACTCTGAGTGTGCTTGCTTGTGCAACCTCACGGCCTCAGTTGGTTCCCTGGTACCCTCGTGAGGACGGAGAGAACTGACTCCTCTGCACACGCTTCATGGTTGACTGCCCTCACAAATACATTTTTAAAAATTGAAGGACTTTATATTTCACTTAGAAACATTTATTTGGGTAATTATATTATACTTATAAACTTAGGTTTCATTTTAAGAGACATATATGCAAATTGTTTTGAGATGTTTAATTTTTTTCCCTCTTTGAAGTTTCCTTTGTATATTTTCACAGGTCATCAGAAGACTGAGAGAAAGAGGAGAACCAATTAGGCTGTTTGGAGAAACCGATTATGATGCTTTCCAACGTTTAAGAAAAATAGAGATTCTTACACCTGAAGTTAACAAGGTGAGAAGTCAAAGCTAAAGACATAGAACGGCACCATGTAAGCTGGAGTAGATGGGCTTGAACTGACTGTATTGTGGGCGAGCACGGGAACAGTGTCGGTGTAGGACGGCACTGCGGGAGCTGTGGCGGAGTGAGATTTGACTGACTGCATTATCGTAAGTAGGAGAAAATAGTGCCAGCTTAGTGCTGCTGAAACAACTGTTCTTAAGGGAAGTGTATCTCGAGCATTACATTCGGTCTGTTTTAACTAATACAGGTGAGCATATAAGGATAAAGAATACATTTATCACCCAATGCCTGTGTCCCGTCTCTGCTCACAGGCAGCTACCTTTCTGAATTAAGACACCATGAATTGAGTTTTGCTTCCTGCTTTGGTATTTACATTTTTAGTATTTCATATGGAGAGACCCAAGAGGGAGTATCTAGTTTCTTTTTAAAGTGCTATCTATGCTATGGAGGACACTTTCCCTTTATTGCTCAGTTATGTTTAGTTATGAGTGCTCACTTCTAGCTTTGGGCTACTGTGAATAGAACTACCCTGAATACGCACATGTAGTGATTCGTGGAGGGGGTGAGAGGTCTCCCCACTCTCAGTACTAGTGCTAGCTACAAGCAGCGTTACTCAATGATAAATAAGAGTAAACGTGTGCTTTATAAGAAGTGCCAGGCATTTCTGAAGATCAGCGTATGGTATTGTTAGACTTTCGAGTTTAAACCATTCTCTCGTGTGTGCAAAATCTCATGTCCCTAGTGACTGAAGGTGAATGAGAATCTTTTCATACTTACCTTCCTTTGTACAGTGTCTGTGTTGTGTCATTACTGTGCCATAGGACCTAACACAAGCAGCTTAAGGTTAATTATTTTGGTGGCACTTTCTAGGGATACAGTTCAGTTGGGCAGGAGTCACATTGCACACACAGTCAGGAACAGAGGGATGTGTGCTGTGCTGGTGTTTGCCTCTTTTTCTTCTTTGTTCTGTTTGGGACCACAGGCCATGGGATGTGTGGGTGTCCAGCCTCACTTAACCCAGTCTAGATCATCATAGCTATACCCAGAGATTTGTTTCCATAAAGTCCATCACAGGTTTATTAAATCCCCTTGTTCAGTTTTTAATTGAATTGCTTGTCTTTTATCAACATCTATTTATTTATTTGTTTGTTTGTTTGCTTATTATCCATCCATCCATCCATTTATCCATCCATCCATCCATCCATCCATCCATCCATCCATCCATCCATCCATCCATCCGTCTTCCGGTTTCTTGAGACGGGGTTTCTCTGTGAGATAGCCCTGACTGTCCTGGAACTAGCTTGTAGATGAGTGTGGTTTAAAGCATGAGCCACCACCACCTGGCTGATGTCTTTTTATTAATTAGGAGTTGCTTATATGTGTTGTGTGTAAGTCCTTTGTTAGCACACAGATAGGATTTTGGGGGTTATTTCTTCCTAGCCTGTGGATTATTTATGTTTTCAATGAAGTATTGTTGAGCAGAAGTTTTAAATTTTGATGAAATCACAGTTGACTGTTTTTTGAAATGTAATTTTTAAATTTTTCTTACGGTTGTTGGTTTTGTGTTCTGTTTGAGAATTCTTAGTATATGCCAAGGACTTGAAGAGATGCTTTGTGTTTTCTTCTAGAAGTAACCGTTGAAGTAGATTTTACATGGGAGGCTGTGGTCATGTTTGTACTCAGCATCTGGTCTATTCTGTGGGCTCCTGAAAGGAGTGTGGTTTTGCTTTGGTGGTTTGGTTCTACATGTGTCAGTTAGGGTTGTGTTTGTTCAGCTCTTCTGGGGCTTTGTTAATGTTTTATCCACTAATTGTTAATTACTGAAAGGTATGTGTGGTTGTTTGTGGCTGTGTAACAGACTGTCCCAAAACTTGGTGCTGTGAAGCAATTTATTAATATCAAGTCTTTCTTGGTTACTTATAACTTTAATGACACTAGACAAACTTATTCTGACAATTCATGGGCTAAGCTAGGCAGTCCCTTGAGGTCTTCATGTGATTGCAATCAGACAGAAGTGGTTGCTGGCTTGGAGTCTCAGCAGAGCGGTGGGATAGCTGGGGGCCGGCTGGTGGTCTTGTTCACGTGTCTGTTTGCTAGTTTGTGCTTCCTGTCTGCTTTTCTCCTGTCCACACCACTTGCTGCCTTGCATCCTAGCAGTGCTCGTCATCCCTGTGGTACTCAGTCCCTGCGATATTTGTGGACTTCTGTGTCTATAATGAGACTCTCTCCAAAATGTGTCTGGAAATAGTCCTCTGTTCTTCTAGACGCAATGCAAAAACTCCCCCCCCCCCCTTTTTTTACTTATCCGCAGTCCCCGTCAGAATTAGTTGCTCCCTTCTCTATGTTCCCACAGTAAATCTCTGCTGGTGCACTTAGTGTATTACTTAGTGTATTTCACTGATGCCAGAGTTTTGCGCATGCGTAGCCCATCCTGAGGGTCAGGGGCTGTTCTGTTTTTGTATTTGTGGCTGAGGCCTCACTTGTAAAGGTTGAGGACAGCAGATAGGGGTGAGGGTCTGGATTCTATTCCTGAAGTGGAATGGTGAGTTGTGGACCAGCGGCAAGTCTTCTGACCTTTTCCAGTCCGGCTTGTGAAACAGAGACAGTGGGACCTCCTGCTCACTGGGGTGTTCTGAGAATTAAATGAGGTAACCATTTGGAACCTGGTCCTGTACATTACATAGAGCAAGTAGTCGGTGTTTGCTAAATTAAAAGTAATAGCATTGAGTGTTTCTCTGTGTTGATGAGATGGTGTTTCTCTGTGTTGATGAGGTGGTGGTAGGAAATGTTCCGATGCGGCTAGAATAACAACCTTAAGAGTCTGACATCTTCCAGGTTCTTACCGTGCTACAGTAACTGATGAAATTGCACTGTGCATTTATTAACTCCTTGAAGGAACTTTATATTTTGCAAGGCTTTGGGAACAGTCTTAGCACACAGTAAAGTTAAATAAAAAAGCAACAACTGCTTCTTGTAAGGAGTCTATATAGTGGGAGGAATTACTCCTAGTTTACAAACATGAAGGTAAGTTCTGAAGAGCTCACACAGCATAGGTCTGAGCCAAAGCACTTCTGCTCTCAGCCACTACCGCATGGTGTCTCCCTTTCCCCTCACAGCCAGTGCTTAAGGAGCCTACCCCTTTCTCTTTTTAATCAAATACTCAAGCCAGGAAATACACTGGATGTGGAACTTGACATTTGGTAGAAACAAGTTTAGAGCCTGGCTTAAAGAGATGCCAGGTTTAGTCCATTGATGTAAGGGAGTTCAAGAGTAGTTGAAATGAGGTTTGACTTGTATAGGACATGGTAAAATGGATTGGGGACTTCTAATGAGACCCAGTGTCCGTCTGTCTGTCTGTCTGTCTTTTCTTAGAATAATTTATATTTTAAATGATACAAAATTTTTGTTTCTGTTTATACAGCAATATAATTTATATTTTTAAAAATATCAATGCTATAAGAGCACACTGAATGTTAATATTTCTAATTCTCAAAATAATAGGTAGGTAACCATGTATGTTTCTATATATACTTCACTATAGCATGCAATAAACATCATTATAAAATGTCATTCATACCAGCAACCCAAACAAAATATTAGCAAATAAATGCAATGTGATACTTGGGTGAAATTGTTAAATATCCTGAATGCACTGACAAGACAATGAAACATAGTAGTACCACTTATAAAGTTAAACTAAACAGCTAGCAAGGTATATCTTACTTGAACTACTAATGGTATACTGTTTTCTATTCCCCTTGTTTAATCTCCTCTGCCAAACTATAAAGCACATTTTTACTTGCTCTGAATTATAGTATTCTTCCAATAATGTCTAGGAGTTCAAAAATTAATAAATATCAAAATTATGATTTATTATTTATTAACTCTAACAAACTTTCTGTCCTGTATTATATGAAAAAATATGTGGTAAATTAATAGATTAAGATTAATTTAACAGTCTTATATTCTGGCTACATTGTAATAATTAAAAAATCCAATTGCGGGGGCTGGAGAGATGGCTCAGAGGTTAAGGGCATTGCCTGCTCTTCCAAAGGTTCTGAGTTCAATTCCCAGCAACCACATGGTGGCTCACAACCATCTGTAATGGGGTCTGGTGCCCTCTTCTGGCCTGCAGACATACAAGCAGACAGACTATTGCATACACAATAAATAAATAAATAATTTAAAAGTCCAATTGCTTATTTACTCTTATACTTTATAACATAGTAAATTATAAAATTTTCGTGATTGACCCATCCAATAATTTGAGAAGGTAAAAATCAACAGGTATAAAAAGCACTTCATACAGCATCCAGTTAGTGTCATCCTTACTGAAGACGGGTCTGGGGAACGAGACGAAGGGAGGAACTAAACGCCCAATGACATTTCACTGAAGTGTTTGTTTATGAATTTTCTTTTCTGCTCACCTGTGAATTTTTACACCAAAATCTACCATTAACAGAGGGTGTGTGCACGGTGAAACAAATTGTTCTCAGCTTGTCTTAGACTGAAGATGATTCTTGTTGTATAGTATAAAAATCAAATATTTAAAACATTTATGGGACCAAAGTAGAAATTATTTTAATATATAGTGATAAAAGCTGTTTTTTTCCGTACATTAAGAAACATACCATGTGTGCATTATTCGAACAATAAAATCCCTAAAAATATGAGGCTGAATCAATAATTTTTCTTATAAAATCCATTATAAGGTTGCAAAAAACAAATTACAAGAGTCTTCAAATAAATATTGCACAGTAATACAAGCATGCCATTGTTCTAAAATTGTGCTTCAAGTAAACTAGCATCATTCTTCAAAACAAACAAGAGAATGGATTGACACAGAGGACCCTTGCTTGGTGTTCTTGTGGGGTTCCCAGCAGTGGGAGCAGGTGAATCTCTGACATCTTTGCCCTCTCTCTTTGTATCTTGCCCTGTCCTGTTTGGCTGTTGTCTTCTGAGGGCCTGCTGTCCTCCATAGAGGAAATGGAGTGGGGAGTAGCTGCAGGGGAGAGTGGAGGGGAGACTGTGTTTGGAGACCCATCACTTTCACTGAGCTTTGTAATCAGAACATAGTGGCATTGTTGATACAGATTTTTAGATTTGTAACTCATGTCTGTTTTTATTTTTCCTAGCATTAGACTGGATAATGTTGTTTTAAAATACATTGTTTTAAATATGTTTATAATAATTAACTTTTGAGTGATACTAGTGTTAGTGTATTGAATTGATTTGTTTGAGTCCCTAGTTTTGACAAGCTCTTAACATGCAGTGTACTTTTCGGGGTGAGATTTGGGAGGGGAAGTTGAGACAAGTTCTCATGTAGCCCAAGCTGGTCTTGAACTGAATCATCTGGTCCTCCTGCCTCTACCTCCCAAGTGCAGGGACTACAGTGTGTAGCCCATTACTCATCTCTAGGGTTCTGAGGAACTTTGTGCATGCTAGGCAAGCACTCTGCTGACCGAGCTGCGTCTCAGCTTGGAGTGTACTTGATATCAGTGGAAGATCACAGATCACACCCAGTGAGGTTTCTTGACAGGTGCCCTTCTGGTTCTCGCCTTCCGTAGGGCTTAAGGAATGATCTGAAAGCCGCTTTGGACAAGATTGACCAGCAGTACTTGAATGAAATTGTGGGTGGTCAGGAACCCGGAGAGGAGGACACACAGAATGACTTGAAAGTTCATGAAGAAAACACGACCATTGAAGAATTAGAGGTAATGTCTACCCCAGGCCAGGCTGTTCTCCCACTTTTCTTCCTCCTCAGGAGCGGTGTTCCTACACAGCATACTCCTTTGTCCTTGAAGGCTCTTGATTGGTTTAGGCCTCTGTTTTTTCTTTTTCTCATTCACTTACATTTCTGTATTTCCCGCCATTAGAAATAATCATTGTAATATTTGATGTGCACCCTTTCACTCGCTGTGGTGCTCTTTAAAGATCGCAGATTTTATGCACGGATAAAGTAATACTGTGCTGTGTAATCTTTATTTTATTCCATTCCCACCCACCCCCATTTTATACTGTTAATATCCATGCTTGCTTTTTGTTTTGTTTTGTTTTGTTTTGTTTTTGTTTTTGTTTTTTGTTTTTCTTTGAATTGGCTAAATATTATGGCATTCCTGTATTTTTGTGTCCTTGTTATAGTGGACAGCTTGGCTGCTCTCCGCTCCTTCTTAGCCACAGACAAGGACTAAAGCAGAATCATGGAGCTTAAACACACATATTTAATTTGTCTGCGTACAGCGAAGCTCCTCTCTGGCATGACTGTCCCTGTACGTAACCCTACTAGCAGGATGTGAGGGGCCTTGCCTTGTGTTCCTGCCAGTACCCAGCACTGTGTAGCTTCCTGATTCTGTCACTGTGTTGCATGTAGAATATGTGTCGTCTTTATGAAGAAACAATATTGCCTCATGTAAGTGACTAGCATGTAACAAATACAGCTTACAGGTTTTTTTTTCTTGAATACTACATAAGCTGTTATTTCTGCTTTCTTAGTTTCTGGCTCCGGGACATGTCGTGATCTCACTAGAGATCATGGTTGAGAAGGTTGTCCTTTGACTGTCCTTCCCTCCCATCACTTGCTTAAGGTGGTTTGTAACTTTTGCCTAAATGACTGGACTGAGCAATCACTTCTCAGTCAGGCTCCTTCCCCCCTTCCCAATCTTAAGATATTTGCAGCCTATACAATTTACCCAAATAAAGTATATAATTGAGTGGCTTATAATCTACATCTGCAGGGTGTTGTCACCACCAGCATAATCTGACGTTAGGCTATTTTTATCTACCTGGGAGAAATGCCCAGATCTGTAAACAGTCACTGATATTTTATATTAAATAAACAAAATTGGGGCCAGCAAGGTGGCCCAGCTGTTAAGCATACGGTGCACTGCTCTTGCAAGTGTGGTTCCCAGCGCCCATGTTGAGCTCTGGTCTCTGTGAACACCTGCACTCTCATGCACATATCCAAACAGAGATGTAGCTAAAAATAATGAAAGCCTTTACGATGTTTTGAGCTATCATTGTGGGCATATATGGTGTGTGCATGTTTGGCAAGGGTCACCTGCCACTGAGTGGTGTGGAGCTCAGAGGACAGCTTTGTGGACTCCATTCTCTCTGTCCACCTTTATTGGATTCTGAGACTTGAACTCAGGTTGTCAGGCTTGCCTCGTCAGACACCTGTTGCCTTTACCCACTGAGCCTTCTTGCTGACGCTTCTTATCTTTCCAGTTCAGCACAGTCTCCAAATAGAAACATGCAGCAGGTTTTTTTTGTGCATGACTTGTCTAGAAGTTTCAACAAATTCTAAAATAAAAATTGGCCAATATGTGTGATAAGCCTCTTTTAATCTGTTGTTGGTCATACACACACACTCATACACCTTTTGAAAAACTGTGTTGTGTTAGTGAATAGAACGATTATTCTTTCTCTTCAGGCCCTGGGGGAGTCCTTAGGGAAAGGTGACGATCATAAGGACATGGACATCATCACCAAGTTCCTAAAGGTATGTACTTAGGGAAAGAGAGCACTGTGGACATGTAAGAAACAGTCTTACATTTGAGGATATATTTTAGGCAGGGTAATTGTCAATATTTGTACTTGTCGGGTAAGTACTGGCACTAATTGGCTGTGCTGCTAGAGCCTCTCTCGCTGTCTATACAGTGGTTAATGAGTGTTTACCTTCTTTATGGTACTTTCCTTAAAAGCCGTAAAATGATCTCTGCAGTAGAGTGAGGTCTCCTGTCCCCTGTAAATACCCTAGAGAGAAGTGCCACCGAGGTGATCCAGTGGCTATTATGGGAGGGTGGGGGAAAGGTGTTGACAATGCAAAAGTAAACAGATTTAACGTTTCAGCAAGGTTCGTTTCTTGAGTTCTGTGTCCATTTGCTTATTTTTGCTAACTTACTAGTTCTGTACTTGCTGTCAGCATTTCTTTGTAGTTATCTAGGTAGAGTGTGGTCAAATCCTAAATTCATTTAAATATTTGTTCACATACCGGGAGATTTAATGCAAAGAATGTTTTTATTTGTATTTACATTTTTATTTTACTTAGTTTGTTATTAAAGTATTTATGTTTTTTTTTCAAGAAAAGGTTTCTCTGTGTAGTCCTGAACTTTGTTGGCGCAAGTTTTCTGTCTCTGTCCCAAGTGATAGGCAGTCCCAAGTGATAGGCAGCTGCTTCCCAAATTACCACACAGAGGTTTAATATTATTTATAAATGCTTGACCACTAGCTCAGACTTATTATTAACTAGCTCTTACATTTTAAGATTACCCATATTCCTTATTTTTGCAGTACCCTTTCTCATTATGGCGTTCCTATCTTGCTCCCTCTGCATCCAGCCTGTGTCTCCTGACTCTGCCCTTCTCCTTCCTGTCATCTTTTTAAAAAAATATTTATTTACTTATTATGTATACAATATTCTGTCTGCGTGTATGCCTGCAGGCCAGAAGAGGGCACCAGACCTCATTACAGATGGTTGTGAGCCACCATGTGGTTGCCGGGAATTGAACTCAGGACCTTTGGAAGGGCAGGCAATGCTCTTAACCTCTGAACCATCTCTCCAGCCCCTCCTGTCATCTTTAATTTGGTCGACCTGCCTATGCATCCTGCCTGACTACTGGCCAATCCGCGTTTTATTAAACAATTTGAGTGACAAATCTTTATAGTATATAAGAGGATTATTCCACAACAGTTCTCGAACTTGTTCTGTAGACCAGGCTGGCCTAGAATTCAAGGGAATCCTCCTGCCTCTACCTCCCAAGTGGTGATTAAAGGTGTGTGCTGTAACTACCCAGCTAATGTACTTATGTTTTGAATACAACATTTTAGTTGTCCAGGTTCTAGAATATATTTAGGACACAGTATAGAACTGGACAGGCTATCTGATATGCGACCCCTGTGAAAAGGTCGTGCAACCCCCCCTCCCCAATTTTCTGTCCTATCAAAGGGCCAAGGCAGTTTCTTTATTAACCGATGAAAGTAACACATAGACAGATGACTCTCCTCCATCAGAGTACAAGTAATAATACAGTGTTAAGGAATTTGATGGCTCTTTTTTGAAGAAATGGACCATCCTCACACGTTATGATATATGAACCAGAGGCGTTTTCTACTTTGAAACACATCAAACAGCTGTTAATTAAATCTTACTTGATGACAGTTTTATCAGTGAGATTGTCTTCTAAGAATGATTGTATATCTTCGCTCTGTTAGGGAGCTATTCTACCCGAACCACTGGGTGGCGTTGCAGCCTTAACTTTTTCTGTCAACAGTTTCTTCTTGGCGTTTGGGCTAAAGAACTGAATGCCAGAGAGGATTATGTGAAACGCAGTGTGCAGGGCAAACTGAACAGTGCCACCCAGAAGCAGACCGAGTCCTATCTCAGACCACTCTTCAGAAAGCTCCGGAAAAGGGTAAGGCTTCTGGAAAGTACTTCATTAGCAAGTGATTTTCTTTCTTTCTTTTTTTTTTTTTTTTTTTTTTTTTTTGGTTTTTCAAGACAGGGTTTCTCTGTATAACAGTCCTAACTGTCCTGGAACTAGTTCTTGTAGACCAGGCTAGCCTCAAATTTACAGAGATCTGCTTCCTCTGCTTCAGGGTACTGGGATTAAAGGCACTCAGTGCCACCACCCAGCTTGTTTTTTCTTTATTTAATCAGTATACAGATTTAAAGTAGTTTTCACTATATATAGTAGCTTCCAAAACTAGTTATGTTTTTTTCTTTTTCAGAATCTTCCTGCTGATATTAAAGAATCAATAACAGATATTATTAAGTTCATGTTGCAGAGAGAGTATGTAAAGGTAAATTCTTATACTGTGTGTTGCAGCTGTTGTGACCATTATCTAGCTTGTGGTCATAGTGTAATGGGTATTTGGAGTGGGAAGGATCGTGCATAATACATTTAAGAATGAATGTGAAGCAAGCGAGTAGGAAAAAAGCCTTTTTCTTCTCTTGGCATTGAGTAACAAACTTCAGACCACAACTGTATTTTCTTGGTCATTGCAAAACTGGGTTAAAAGGTTCCTCGGAGCATGTGCTGTACATAGGCGGTGTTCATTTTATGGTGGGATTGAATTTCGGTGTATAAATAGTTGATTATGGCATGGAACGAATCTCCCATAGGAACAGGCTCTTCAGACCGCTACAGAAGCCCACTTAATCTGTAATATAGCTGGACTACTGTACTGCGGAGTCAGTGGATGTCACCTGTGCTTTGCAGTCGTTTCTGTGGGAGAATGGTGCCTGGAAGGCTGCCGGACTCGTCTCAGCCTTTACCATACTGTAGCGTGCAGCGCCCGCTGGGGAGGGCTGCTCTCATTCACTGCAGTGTTTTTACCTGTGAATGGTTCTGGGGCAGGTGCTGGGGAGAAGAGAGTTTGGAAGGGGACGCCAGAGGGATGGACGTCAGTTGGTAGAAGGAGAGGAGGGCTCTGGATACTGAGGAGACAGCAGTGGGGACGGGCTTCTAATGGCTGAGCCTCCCGAGAAGCCTAGAGCGAAGGCTTCTCTGAATCGCAGTGATCCTGGAGCGCCAGAGAAGGGAAGGGGTGCTGCTGGCGTTCTTGGAGGCTGCTGTGTACTGGATGAGAGCATTGCCTTACTGAAGTGATTTTACTCTTAGTAAAGCCAGTTGTTTGAGTGAAAACATTTTTATTTCATTCTTAGTTCCTGTTAATTGCATGTCTTTTTAAAATTTATTTTAGTTCTTTGAGAGTTTCATACATATTTTGATCATATTCCCCCTCCCAGTTCCATGATATTTAGTAAGGATGATTGCACGGCAGAAAGCATTGTAATCCCTGCTTGCCCTTTCGGTACCTTTTCCATTATTTTATTCTCATGGTGTATCTTAAAAACCAGGTGAGACCTTGTTTTGTATAAATGACAGAAAGAACCAGGTTTAATAATGTGCTGGAAAATTCTCTTTGAAATTTAGAGAAACTGAAAATTGGAAGATTTATTAGTTAAAAGTCCTGTTTTGAAGTTACACATGAGAGCCAGTGATTAAAAAAAAAAGCAGAATTCTCTGTAAAATTAAACTCTAAAATGTGTCGCATAGCAAGTTGCCGCTCTCTAGAGTGCACGGTGATCTCCCAGTTCACTGTGGTGCTGTGCTCTCACCCACTGTACACACCACACAGTTGGAATTTTGATAGGATATCTGAAGCCTTCTTGAAGTCCTTGGAGATCTTTTAGAAGTTACTTGCTCTTTGTTCTGTTTTCCCCTCCTTTCTCACAGCTAGCCAGACCTGACTGTAAAATCAAGCCATTTGTCTTACTGGTTTCTGTCTTGACTTTTCATAGCTTTTGTTTTAAGGCTCTTGGCAGGTGGGAGACTTGCGGGGTGGGAATTTGGGGATCAAAGTGAAAAGTATACTATTCTCATGCTTACCATGCTTCAGCGTTTGACTTGTAAACCTATGTCCTGTCTGTGTGTCCATCCCAGCAGATAGAGCACCCCCATCCTATACACACTGCCTCCCGAGCCCGTAGTGCTCTGTGCTGTGCTGTGTGTGTGACTGCAGGTCGGGTGCTGAAAGGCTAGCTGGCTTCTGTCTACCTTCCAGCTACATCTCTGAAGACTGGGTCTAAGACACAGTTTCTGTTAGCTTGTCAAGTTAGCTACCTGCTATTCCAGTCTGAAGTGCATTGCTTTCCAGTGCACAAAGGCTTGAAAGGATTGTTTGTTTTTCTTGCGTGCTTAGCATTGGCTTCTCTTTCCACAGGCGTTTGTATTTCTGGGCAGGGCAGTAAGTCACCCCATGGTTGAATGTCTTGATTTGAATAATGGAACACAGTATTTTCATCAAGAGGTAGATAAAAAGTATGCCAGGAAGGGCTATGCAATACTTGAAATAAAGATTTGAGCCAATATGTTTTCTGTCTTTCTGATTTCTTACACTTTCTTTCAGGCGAATGATGCGTACCTGCAGATGGCCATTGGAAATGCTCCTTGGCCTATTGGTGTCACTATGGTTGGTATCCATGCCAGAACTGGCAGGGAAAAGATTTTTTCCAAGCATGTTGCACATGTTTTAAATGATGAAACCCAGCGGAAATACATTCAGGTAAGCAGCTGTAAGGGACAAGATTTGCTCTGACAATTTTTTTTTTTTTAAGAGTTATTTGTGTGAGTGCATGCGCACACATGTGCCGTGGCATGCTATAGAGGTCAGAGGACAACTTTGTGGAGTTAGTTCTCTCTGCATTTATGTGGGTTTGAGAACAGAACTCAGGGCATTGGACTTGCACAGCAATTGCTTTTACCAAACCATCTTGAAGGCCCTGCTCTAACATTAATTCTCCAAACCTAAAATCTAAAATGTAAGAAAAGGGTTATGCTAGTTCCCTTATCTGTGTGGAGTGTGTTCAACAGCCTCCTGTGGATACCTGGAACATTGGATAATACTGAACCCTACATATACTACCCCACAGCCCACATACATATTTCAACTATGATAAAGTTTAATTTATTAATTAGGCTGAGTAAGAAATTAACAACACAAACTAGACATGGTGACATATGCCTGTAATCCCAGTACTCAATAGGTGGAGTTAGGATAGTCTTGTTCTGAGCCAGCTTGGAATAAAGGACAGGAGGGAGAGCATGTCTCAGAGGAGGTAGGGGAGATAGTTTATAATCGGAGGAGGAGCAGAAGAGGGAGATTGTTAGTAACTGATTATAAAGGAACAGTTGTAACTATATTCTGTAATGAAAGTCATGTGATTATGGCCTCCCTGGAAACTGGTACTCTGCCCTCTGTGATAATGTGAAGTATCATTTCTGCATAAGAAGATGAGGTGAGGTTGGTGATTTATTCGATGTCATGTTGAGTAAATGGTGGAAGCTGCTGTTGAGCTTCTGCTGATCCTGTGAAAGGAGCCATGATGATAACCATCGACTAAAGGTAGCCGGAGTGTGGAGACTAAAGCCCCACGTAAGGGGACGTGCGCACAGTGAGTAGGGCGTACACCGGAGGATATAGGGGAGTTCGGTGCTGATGAGCACTTGTGTTTATGACAGCTTCATGGCAAAGGACACCAGTGACTTTCATACATGATGGAAAGAAGGGAAATCATTATGCATTTAGCTTTTTTAACACTGAAATAAAACTGTTGGAATTTGCTTTGTTTTGTGTAGTCCAGGCCAGCTTCAAACACACTGCCTCCACTTCCTGAGTGCTTGAGTTATTAATATGAACCATAGTCCAGCTTGCCTTTTTAAAAAAATACATCAAATGAGTTCATAAGAAAAAACTGGGAGTTTAGTGAAGACAACGAATTTAGAGTGTTTTATAATAATGGGACTTGCAATGTGGATTTAGTGTATGCTCATCTAAGAAGATATGGAAAGTGAAGTCTTGTTTCAGTGTATATCATTATTTTTAAGTGGCATATGAAAATATTTTTTAATTATGTTTTATCAAGTCTGAAGTATTTATAGTTTTCTTGAAGTTATGCATGCCTCATACAAACTTGTTTGCACTGAGCTAAACTTTTCTGAAAACTCTATGTGAATAAAAAACAAAATTAACTATATCTAGCTTTGGCAAACTGTCACAAATCCCAGATTGTGTGTAACAACTTGCCGGGTAGCGGTTCTTAAACTTGAAGATGAGCTTTGGAAGTTTACTTAAAATTTGCTTAAAAGCATAAAGTGTATTCAGATGAGGGGCCAGAGCACAGTTATTACCATATTCATGAATTATCTTTGTTTGTATTTTAGTTCCAAGTGCTGAATGTTAATTTTGTGGCATACTTTATGCCTTATTCACATACATTAGCATTTAAAGACATTTCAACCTGACTCCCCACTGTGAATTGTGCAGTTTGTAGAGTTCAAATACACTTGGGTAAATTCAAAAAGACATTTTCATTCTTTAAGTTTTAAATGACATTATGTTCTTATTGTGTGTGTGTATGTGGGGCGGGTGGCATGTGCCGCGGTGCCCTGTAAAGGTCAGAGTATCCTCTCCTTCTGCCTTTATGTGGGTTCCAGGGATCTAACTCAGGTCATTAGACTTGGCTGCAGGTACCCCTGCCTGCTGAACATCGCCCTGGCTTCATTTTCATTTCTTAATAACCACCGATGACTGTAGTAAAGGCAAAAGCTTTGAGTTAAAAAAAGTCTTTTTTTTCTAATTAAATATAATTTCTAAGGATTAAATTTGCTAATCATGCTCATTTATACCATGGCTGCATTATAATGCTTAAAAGTTCATACAGTTAAATAATTTTAAAGACAGCATTTCTTGTAGACAAGGGTGTGGTTTCTGCTTCCTCTCCTAGACTCTTTTTCTTACACACACACACACACACACACACACCTGTCTCTATATACATCTTTCTATACCTATGTCTATGTGTATTTATTATTTATTTAAGAAGATTTCTGGTTTATTTTGAAGCTCTGTAATGACCTGGTCTTCAAACCTTCCTTTGTAACAATGTTCTTTGATTCTTTCCTTGTTTAAGATACTTCCTCTGGGAAAACTTTTAGGTTTGTTGTCGTGGCACTTAAATAAAACTACTAAACTAAAATTTGAAAAGGGATGTGGGCTGGAGAGATTGCTCAGTGGTTAAAAAACACTGATTGTTCTTCCTAAGGTCCTGATTCCAATTCCCAGCAACCACATGCTGGCTCCCTACCATTTATCATGGGATCTGATGCCCTCTTCTGGCATGCAAGCATACATGCAGACAAAGCACTCATACATAAAAAAAACACCCCTTTAATCCCAGCACCATAAAAAAACACCCCTTTAATCCCAGCACTCGGGAGGCAGAGGCAGGCTGATCTCTGTGAGTTCAAGGCCAGCCTGGTCTACAAGAGCTAGTTCCAGGACAGGCCCCAAAACTACAGAGAAATCCTGTCTCGAAAAACCAAAAAAAAAAAATCAGCATGTTGCTTGAAGTTCAAATCAAGGTGTGACAGACCTTTTTTTTTTTCAGGGTCAGTTACTAAGTATCTTTGTGCTTCCTGTGAACTTCACCAGCAGCCAAAGGCTGCATTCCAGAGACAGTTATTAAGAATAAGGTGGTTTTATAGATCAGTTTGTGACCCCTGGCAAATGTATAAGCTGCATGAAGATATTGATAAGGAGACCATGTGAAATCATTTGATAATTACTTTTTTAAAAAATACACCTCAAGAAATGCTGTATTGTTTAAAATATATAACCTTAATTCTACAGCCCAGTGATTCTGGATAATGTACCTTATTAAAAATTAAAATTGGCAGCTCAAGGCCAGCCTGGTCTACAGAGTGAGTTCCAGGACAGCCAGAGTTGTTAAATAGAGAAACCCTTTCTCGAAAAACAAAACAAAACAAAAAACCCAGAAAAACAAATTAAGATTAGGTCTAGAGCGTTCCTAGTATATTCAGCACATTCCTTCATGCTTGCCTTGTACCTAGGTCCCCTCTTCCCATCAGTCAGTGCTACTCTTCTTTTTAATTATTCATTTATAATAATTTACGTCTCTGAGTTCCAGTTTTGAGCTGTCATGTGGGTACTAGAGGAACCAAAAATGGTTCCTCTGCAAGAGTAGCCAGTGCTCTTAACCACTACGCCATCTCCCCAACCCCCTAGTTAGTGCTACTCTTGATTTAGAAGTCTTTCCTAGTTTTGCCTGTGACTGAACGCCATATAAATGGAAACTTAGAATGTGTGAAATGATTCTTATTTTTATTTGAAATACTAGCACAACACGTTTTAGGAAATGTGGTGGAGAGCAATTCAGGAGGCTGTTTGCTGAATATGACTTCATCCTCTGGCTTTTATGCAAACCTCTGTAGACTGTGGATGTTGTTTGAAGTGCTCTGTTCTTCACAAGATTAAATACACCACAGGGAGTTTTCTCACCAGGCAGATCAAACAAAAGCTGTGTAGCTTATTAGCTTACCTAAGTCTGCTTGTTAGCTTTAAATTTGCTGGTGATAACTTCAAGGATGGTTCATTCCTCCAAATACAGAGGAAACCTTTGGACCAGATTTTGGAAAAGCTTCTTTTACACAAATTATAGAAACTTGATTATTTAGAGTCTATAATTTGGTCATTTCTAGAGGCCTTCTGGCAGTGTTGTATGGAAAGACAGTCAGAAGGAAGCCGAGAAGAAAAGTGGCAGCACCTCCCCTGCCAGTGCTTCTCCCAGACGGCCTCCTACCTCGCTCTGTGAGCACTGGCCGCTTCCTTCTCCCTGTGGCTTCCATGGGGCAGGTATGAAGGAACTGGGGTTGTTTTGTAGTGGGACAAGTTTCAGATGTGTTTTCTCTACAGAGTTCCTGCTGCATCCCTCTGCCTCAGGCCTTCGCTTCCCCCAAGTGGCTGTCTCCAGACATTTGCTGTGTCTCTTCTCTTGCCTTTTTAGAGTGTGACCTGGCCAAGGTCTCAAGATTGCCAACTCCAGGGTCTTGTACTATCCCCTTGTTGGCCCTGAGCTCTGCCAGCCCTTTGTGAAGTCCTTGGACCTGCCCATTGGATTATCAGTTCAAGTTTTTGCTCTGCTTCCTGTTGGTATCCTTCCTGCACTCGTCACACAGATGGTCATCCTAGAAAGTTTTTTCTAAGCTTTTGCTGTCACACAAGGACAGCTGTCCTTAAGACCCTCTGGCAAGTTTTCAGTAATCTTAAATTCACTAATTTTTTGGTATCCCAACATTTTATCTCAGGCTTTGGCTATTTTATCTGTAATAGCATTGCCCAGCCTTGTGGAACATTTTATATATTTATATTATTTATATCTTGCCAATATACTCACCTTATGCCAAAATTAGTATAATATGAACTTTCATTCCTCCAGTAGGTAATCATAGCTTGACTTGCACATTGTATACATCACAGTATAGTTATTGGTGAGTATTCTTCATATGTTAGTACTCAGATTATACATGACACATTTACAGGTCAGGTGTCTTCATGCTGAAGCTTCCAAGTCTTAGCTGAGGTAATTTTTAAGTGGCAAGTTGTTGCACGGTGAGAACCTCCTACCCATGCGGTACGTTCCGGTGGTGTATTTTACACTGCATTTTCAGAAGAAAACACACGCTGGCATTTTACACGGTGCTGCCCTTTAATACCATGGAACACTAGCGTGCTGATATAAACTGTGCAGTGTGTGCATTGTTGCTTTCAGCAGCTCAGATGATAGGAAACAGTATATGTTTTACCCCACCAAATCTCATTGCCAGCCACAGGCTTGAGAGGAAATAGGCCAGATCAACCTCTGCAATAAATACCTGATGACCATATGAATGAAATCTCCCCTCAGATTAGAGCAAAGCAGATCACTCACATCTCAGGAGTTAGTCTCATCGTGCCTCTTTTCATTAGGAGTGCCTAAACTAGGACGGAGTGAAGTCCCTTAAATTATAAAGGAAGTAATTTCCAGCTCAGTTTCCTAAATTCTCAGTCGGAGATGGAGTTAGGGTAATGACATTTCTGGCAGGCAAGGCTTCACAAATGTGACCTTTGACATAGATCCCTGGAGTCTTAATCACAGTTTGCACAGTGCTTCCAGAAGGCAACAGTAGGAGGAGGAAGATACTGCCATTTCTCTTTGACACATGCGGCTCTGAGACAGAAAGGCATGTTCTCAGTCACTTGCTAGTAAGACATGGGGTTAGGTTTGAGCCTGGACTGTCTTCCCTCTGTTGGTAGTGTGCTACTTCTGTCTGAGGATAGGTAGTGTGCTACTTCTGTCTGAGGATAGCCTCCACTAAAATGAGGGAAGCAAACCACACAATCCAGGAATTGCAATCAAGCGTAGAGCAAGGTGAGAGGAATTCCAAGGCTGAAGGTGATGGATGTCCTGGCGGTAGCAGTACATGACAAGGAACAGAACGGAACAGAGGGACTGGATGATCCCAGCACAAAATGGAAACGATGAACTTTAAAGGGGAGCAGACCTACAAAAGGAGTGGTCATCATAATACCGTGTGGCTTACATAAAGGACACGTGTGGCATTTCTAATAACTGATTTAGGGAGGATGGGTAAGAAAATATGTTGTGTGTATACATGCGTGGGGCCAGTGGGCATGACATAAGCTCATTAAATCCTCCTAATTTCATAGAGTCAGTAGGAGATCCTCAAGGAGAAAGTGGTGTGGAAGTGTTTGCCTCTGTGCCCTGGAGTTGGGGGTAGGAAGGAGCAAGGCTGACGAATACTAATTTCATGACCCATCTGTGCTATTTACACAACATGAACTCAGACCCCAGGATTGTCCTTTTCTCTTTCTGTCACAATTCATTCCTACTTTCAAGTCTCAGTGATTCTATATTGAAAGGTCTGGGGACTGTCCTCTTCTGGGTGCCATTTGGGACAGCCACTAACCTCTCTCCTGTGAATTTTTGCAGTGTCTCCTCCGAGTTTGTCCTTGCTGCCTTTGATTTTCTTCAGCACCTACACTGTTGCAGTTAGAATACAGCTTATGTTGCTCAGTATGATATTAGCTCTCTTACTGTCAGAGTCAGAAGTCCAGCCACAAACACCCTCACTGTTTCCACAGCTCCTACTACTGTTGGATGGATGGATCTTGTCTGTCTTGCCTTATTACTCGGGGTGTGGGTTTCTTGTTTTTCTCCTGGCTTGTTTGTTTTTTGTTTTTGTTTTTTCAGAGTTTAGCATAGTGCTTGATATACAGTAGAAAATACTTAGAACAGCTGTTCAAATAAATATGTTTTTATAAGAATATAAAGTCAGGTGGCACATATGACTGTAGAGATATCAGTCCACAGGAGGCTGAGGCAGAAGGATTACAAGTTTGTGCCCAGGGCTGTCGAATGATTTAGAAGTCCGTTAAAATATCAATGGCTCTTAGCTGTTTGCTTGTTATGATGAGTTACACTGTTGTCCTGCTTATCCACCCACAGCAATGTGAAAAGGGAAACTAAGGGACTCTAGCTGAAAAGACTTGTTTCCTTTTGGGAAAAACAAAAACAAAACCCGTACCATGTCTTGAGAATGACACACTATTAAAAATCCATGCTAACCTATCAATCCTTATTACAAGGATTTATAGTAGTGTCCCTGGTTAGGGCTTGTGACTGTGCCTGTTCTTAGACTCTTGAGTGTAAAGGCACCTCATAAATGTGTCTCCATGGAGCAGCTTGCCTGAAGTTCTAGTTAAGGAACGTTCCCTGACTCCTTGTTCAGAACAGTTCATGACATGCTTGGCTGCAGACTGAAGCCCCTGTGTCTCATCTTTCCTAACTGCACCTCTCTTCCATCTATTCTGTCAGGACACTTAGAGATGCCAAATCAGTGATGTCATGTGTCTTTTCCATAGCTACAGTTCAAATTTTGCACACTTATGATTAGAGCTCAACAGTAGGGGAAGTTGGGAGTATGGATTTAAAAGGACACTGTGCTTTTGTTTCCTGGCCATCCAGACCCGAATAATCACACAAACTACATTAATTACAACACCATCTGGCCAACAGCTCAGGTGTATTCCTAGCTAGCGCTTGCATCTTAAATTCATTTCTGTTATTTTATGTTTTACCACGAGGCTTGTGGTTTGTTACCTCACATCTTGCTTCTTGGGCAGCTACATGGCGTCTGCCTGACTCTGCCTTCTTTCTCCCTGCATTCAGTTTAGCTTTTCTGCCTAACTATATTCTGCCCTGCTATAGGCCAAAGCAACTTCTTTTTTAACCAATGGGAAAACATCTTCATAGCATACAGAGGGAAATCCCACATCATGTGGAACTGAAGTTCTTTATCCTAAAGCAGATATCTGGCTAGTGGGAGAAATACGAGGAGCAAAGTAAATTATGGGCTCTCCTTCCCACTGCTGGGAAGCCGTTTACCATAGAAATCAGTGGAAAGATAACCTTTCCACATTTTGATTCTTAACAAGCTCGACATGGACAGTGTTTGGATCTGGGGAAGACTCAATGTTTCAACATCATGTTCCAGATGTTGTGTCTATTAGATCATAGCTCAGTTCACAGTAGTTGATATCTGTGTTAGCAGTTTCTACTAGGAACAAACTGATTTAGTTTGTTTTTGGTAATTTCAGTGAGTTTCTGAGAGTTACTTGGTATGGGCACAACAGTAAACATGTTGTGAGCTCCAGACCAGCCTGGGCTGCTTGTTTGACCCTGACTAAAATTATAGACAAAAAACTAAAGCAAAAATAAAGTTGTTTGAATATTTAGAGTTAAAAGATTTCTAAATAATGGAATTTTAGGTATCCAATGCTATTTTAATCTTTCTTCCTAGATTGCCAGCTGTTTTCTTCTGTTACCATTTCATATAACTGTGCCCTGTAGTTTCTTCCCACTGGGTCATGAATCTCTTGTTTAAAGTTGTCCTATCTTGTCAGTTAGAGAGAAGAAGGTGGATTTGAGAAGAATACAACATAAAATACCAGGCAATATGCTACATGTTCATTTATAGCCAGTGCTACTATTTTAGACCTAAGTTTTATTATTTTTCTTACTGTGATGGGAACTGGGTGGTTTTAATTTTTGTGAACTTAAATGAGAAGCCATAAAATAATTTGGTTAAAAAATTGGTATGTACTATAAATCATTAAAATTAAACATTGCTGTTATCTGTCCTTGTTTTAATAACTAGCCAATAATGTCATAAAGATTTTAGTAAGGCATTTAACAAACATTTCTTGCAAACAGGGAAATTTGGAAATTGATTAAACAATTAGTAAGATTATTTTCTGATTGTAAACTCTTCTCTAGTTTATTCTCATAGAGAGATCGATGGTGGGTTGCTGTAAGCTTCTGCCGTTGCCCTTGGCCTGTTTGTAAGGGATACAAAGAATTTGTATACAGGTTGGGAAGACATTTTTTAATCTAGTAGTGGATGAGAAAGCCAAGAAAAATAACTAAAATCTAATGGCCAACTAAGAATTTTAAAGGGTCAGATCAGAGGATAAGTTGAAAGGAAACATCACCTGCAGTGGTTGTCCTGAGCATTTAGGGCTTAATTCTTGGAGCCTGTTTGAGGAGGGCTGAATTGTTAGGTGGTAGTTAGTGCATTTTTACTGCTGTAAATACTCCATTTGTCTGAGTGTTCATATATTCAAATGTAGATGGAAAACTATTATTTCCAGGTTTCTTGCTCCTAATTTCTTTTGTTTTAAAAAGTTTCAAACAAAAAGTAGTTATATAGATGTAAAATTTCCATGATTTGAGTGGATGAGGTCATTTTTTTATTTATCGCAGTGGTTTCTATAGTTTCTTTAACTCTGGAGATGGGGAAAACTTTTCTGAGAGAACCACATCCTTGAACATGCTTCTCTCCACCCCGACTCAGATGCCTAACATCACAGCCCTTAGAATGCATGTTTTTCATTGATAGAGTTGTGATAAGCAGTGCCCATGAATAAATATTGATCTAGGAATCCTTCTGAGTCGAATTGATGGTGATGCTTTATTTTGGTAGGGACATTGACTAAGACAGGTAGAATAGCTCAGTTGTGTCATAATGGACCTTTATTTTATGCTCTTAGGGACTGAAGAGGTTAATGACAATTTGCCAAAAGCACTTCCCTACGGACCCATCCAAATGTGTGGAGTATAATGCGCTATGAGATGCATGCACACTGTGCACATAACATGTGCACATAGCAAGGAGCCTAGGCAAGCAGCATGTGGACTTCTGGACTTACCACCGCAACAAAGGAAGAGTTCCTCAGGAGAGTGCCATCGGATACAAGTCTTGTTGGTTTAAGAACCGTGTTGGTTTTCATATGGTATTAGACTTCTAACATATTTATGTGTGTTGTTTTCATTTTAATCAGTTGAAAAATTAAGTCCTAAAGCTATTATCCATAGTGTAGATGTGTAGACAACAACCACCAGAAGGGGGTTTGAAATGACCTTTCTCCCCAGGACCCAAAATATGTCATTGGATAATTAGAAACATTTGAGGTCAGGTTTAAACTTTCTGTAAATTATCGTGATTTGCACATTTTCCTCTTATATAGTATTTACAGAAAATATTTTTTTTGTATTTCAACAAAAGTGTCATACCATTGAAATGTTCCTTTACAGTTCTTAAATATTTTGTGGACTTTTGTCATCTTGCAATAGAATGTAAATGCTACTGTTAAGTGTTATTTTTTATTGTGTTTCAGACTTGCTTTTGTTTCTAAGCAGAGTATATTTTAGTATTTGTCATCTTTCTGAACAGATAGGGTTAATAGATAGAAGGCTGGAGAGCACAGACGGGCAATTACACCAGCATACGTTCAGAACACCAGCGCATCCAGGTGAGGGTGAGGAGATAGACATTGGGGTCAGCAGAGAGTGGCAGCCTTAAGATGGGAAAGCTGAAGAGGGTGGAGGTCCTGGCTTCGCCATGCCACACTCGGTCCTCACTCCGATCTCACCAAATGAGGACTTGCTCAGTGTCGACCTTTGGTCATTGTGCCCACTCCTGGCTGCAGCGCTGACAGGACTGGGTTGTTAGGTGACAGGTTGCGGGGAGCATTAGAGAAGCAAGAGTGGTGGGCCACACGAGGACTGGCAGCTTCTCAGCTCCATGCGCTGACAGAACAGCAGTGGACAAGTGCTTTCATCTTACCGGGCTTTCGCTTCCTTCTCTGACATTGATAAGAGCACACACACCTCACGTCGTTATTGTGTGAGTAAAATGTTGAGCCTGCCGCCTGGGGGAGGACAAGATATCATTATTGCCTGGCATATATTCTTACTACAGTGTAGACCAAGGGCCGTTATGGGCCCTGCCCTGTGGCTACAGTGGGATAGTATGTACTTGTGTGGTAACAACAATAATGATTGTAGTAGCAGCAAGTAGTAAATGTGGAATCGTTAAGTTTTGCCTGTCTTTACTTGCATCTAGGTCCAGGTTTAGAGTTGCAGAGAATGGGAGCCCAAGGCTGCTGGAGGTGGCTGAGAGTCACAGTTGCTATGGTCCCTCTTTAGAAAGAGTGAAAGCCACTTTTGGCTTCTTGAGGTCCAAGGCTGTGCATAGATAGGACAGTCTCTGCCAGTTACTTGCAGGGAGGTAGGTGTCTGTCTTGATCTGACTCAGTGTCATCGTTGTTCCCCCCACACAATGTAGGAGTCTTTTCTTATGATTAAATTGGGTAGAACTTTGAGGGAATTTATTTGACAATGAGAAACCTTGATGAGATGTGCAACAAGTCCCTACCTGTGACCTGTGGTTTTGTTATGAAGGTCTTTATGAACATTACAGGATAATGCCTTATTATAAATATTACTGGATAATAACTTATTATCGCTGTCATGACACAACATGGTAAGTGATTTTATGTTGTCTTCCTTTCTGTTGTTAGTGTTCCACATGAAGAAGAAACTATCATGCAACTTCAGTACTTCCTAAACTTGATCAGTGTAGGCTGGTTTTGGTTTTGGTTTTGTTTTGTTTTAAGAGGAGGGTATGTACTCTACAGGATTATGATGTGACTTTAGTCTTTCTGAGTTTGGGTGGAAGGAAGCATGTTTAAATATGTGGCTTTCAGAAAAGTTTTTTATGTCTGAAATTAAAGAAGCTATATAGATACTTCTGGGATATGTAGAAAATGATATTTCATTTAAGTCATGGAAATTTTACTTCTGCATCTACTCTATATATTTTGTTTCAGATTTTTTAAAACAATAAAGATATACTTTTCATTTTAAACCGTCACAGTTCTAATTAACTATATTTCTTCCTGCCTCCCCATCCTTCCATTCACAAGAACTGGGATTTTCTGTATTCAAATTTAATAAAAAACACTTTTTTCCTTTGGAAATGAGTGCAGGTGCTCCTTGACTCAATGTAGTCCTGATCATATAGGTGAACACACAGTCCATTGAAAATGCATTTCATGCCTGTAACTTAATCAGCTTGATCTAGACTGTCTTAAATGTGTTTAGAACACTTGGCCTGTGGCTAGGTAAAGCCATCCAACACAGATCCCATTTCTATACTTAAGCATTAAAGTTCATGTACTATTTTGGATGTTGTATGCTGCTATAGATTAGTGTCTTTTTTTTTTTTTTTTTTTTTTTTTTTTCTGAAGATCAAGTTAGAGGGATGCTTGTGGAGGAACCACTACCCAGCATCAAGAGAAGATTGTCCTGTGTGTGGCTGGCTGGGGAAGAGACCCACAAGTTAGTGTTCCAGAGTAGTTTCTACAGTGCTTTCTGCTGTCACTTGGTGGAAGGTGAGAACATGTAATTGGAGACTCAGCTGACAGATTTTTTTGTCATTGTAACAGCCTGTAGGGGGCAGTCTAGAATAGCAGTGATTTTAGTGTTTAGGGGGTGGGGACTAAGGAAATAAAGCAGGGGCCTTGTCAAGATATTGTAGGAGGGAGAGTGAGGTCCTGGGAGAGCAGAAGGAGGCAGGCAGTGGTCAGGAACAGAACTGGGGAATCTGTCATGTGCCTGCAGGGACTGGGAAGTAGCCCGATAGTGGTAGGCCTTGTAGTTTGGAGCCCTTCCTTCTGGCGCTTTTTAACCTAGTTCAGTACTTGGACCACTCTGGAGTTTGACCTTAGTAAATCATTTCAGGATGCAAACCTTTGTTATTGCTGTTGAAAAGGAATTTTGGAAGTCAACAGCCTGGGAAAGATGAGATAGGTTTCCTCAGTCTTTGTGGGGCTTAGATTTGGGCATTCATGTCTGGTTCCTTTCCTGGCCTACAGCCTCACTAATGCCTCTCCACAGAAGGGAGGCCTGAGTGAAAGGGAATCTCGAGTTGAGCTTGAAGTTTCTTCTGTCTGGGCATCTTGAGCAGATAATTTAATGGATTGTACCGTCTCCCTGCTGCAGTCTTCTCCCACGAAGCCCCTGAAAGCATAACTTTATCCTCTAGAAATTTATGGTATGGCATCATATTGGGAATCTTGAGGCGAGAAGCACTTTCTCACGGTGTGTTGACGGAAAGGTTTCCAGCTGTCCGGAGAGCCGAGGCCAGCGCAGTCTCCAGAGGGTCACTTTGGGAAACTGCTGTGGCAACTGGTTTTCATCCCAGGCTCTGCAGTTGCACTGACTTAATTTTAGCCACTGGAACTTTAATGGTTAACAATAACCCAAAGTCTTTTGAAATTTTAAAAACAAGTTCTGGCGGTGTGGAATAGCTAGGGAGTGCTGTGTGCTGGCTAGCAGCAACAGCTGTGTGGGAGCTAACCCAGCCAAGATTCTGGAGTTGTGCTCATTACAAAAAAGGGTTTAGACAATGGCCAAAATAGTTTACTACTAAAACATTGACTATTTGTGTATTTTCCACATTTTAAACTGGGATACTTTACCCAGCATGCTTGAACTAATCCGTGCCCCGCCGATTATGGCTGTATTTTAACTAGGCCACTTCTCTTTGTTTAGCTTCTTCCCTGTCCCTAAGCTCTGCTCTGAAATCACTGTCAGCCACCCCTGTCCCGCCTCATTGGCCAGGCTTAATGCATACCTTCACGCAAAGGAGAGCAGCGGCTCCAGCTCCAGAGTTTCCATTTTCTTTTTGGGTGTTACTTAGTGATCTCAGCTTCATTCACTAAGCTTCCTGCATGGCAGCTAAGTCATTCCCACGGGCTTGCAGCTGCAGCTTTACAATCTGCCAAAACCAAATTGCCTTTGCACTGGGAGTGCTCTCCTTTGAAGACTCAGAAAACGTTATGACCTACGGGTGTTGCAGCCTGGGCTTGGTGGAGACTTTCTGTCCTGTGAAGGAGTTGAAGTTGTAGATTGGAGTGTTTCTGACACTCACAGCAAGCAGTGAATGCTTCAAGGCCCAGTATCATACAGACACACATGTATAGGACAGGAACAAGCACTGCCTGGCCGTGTTGGATGTGTTCCTAGTCTGGATTTTGTTTGTTGATTTTTTTTTTTTTGGTGTTTTGTTAGTGATAGTGGTGGGTGGTGGTTGTTGATGTTATTGGTGGTAGGTGTGGTAGTTGGTGGTGGTGGTGGTGGTGTGTGTGTGTGTGTGTGTGTGTGCGCACATGTTGCAACATGTGAAGATCTCAGAAGGCAACCTCAGGCAGTTCTCATCTTCCACTTTGTTCGAGACAGTAGGATCTCATGTTTGCCTCTACGTGCTCCAGGCTAGCTGGCACACAAGGTTCTGGGGTTCTTCCCCACCTCCAATCCTTTTATAGGAGTGCTGTAGTTACAGGTTCATTACTGTGTGTGTATCCAGCTTCTGTGTGGATTTTAGGAATTCAGACCCAGGTCCTCATGATTGTACATCAGGTGCTTTTGCCAACTGAGCATCTCCAGCCCTTGTGTTTCTTTAAAAACACGTGCTGGGTATGTTGTAGAGACAGAGACCCACATTGGAGCACTGGACTGAGGTCCCAAGGTCCAAATGGAGGAGCAGAAGGAGGGAGAACATGAGCAAGGAAGTCAGGACCGTGAGGAGTGCGCCCAACCACTGAGACGGTGGGGCTGGTCTAATGGGAGCTCACCAAGGCCAGCTGGACTGGGTCTGATGGAGCATGTGATCAAACTGGACTCTCTGAACGTGGCGAACAAGGAGGGCTGACTGAGAAGCCAAGGACAATGGCACTGGGTTTTGATTCTACTGCATGTACTGGCTTTGTGGGAACCTAGTCTGTTTGGATGCTCACCTTTCTAGACCTGGATGGAGGGGGGAGGACCTTGGACTTCCCACAGGGCAGGGAACCCTGACTGCTCCTTGGACTGGAGAGGGAGGGGGAAGGAAAATGGGAGGAGGAGAGGAGGTGAAAATTTACGTGTGCTGGTTGTGGGCTCTCAGTTGACGGCTTACTACATTGTCAAAGTTACTGATACAAGGAATCACCTGCTGACTAAGGAGGGAAACCACTTGTTTGGTGATGTAGAACAGGAGTTTACTCCTCTTTAATACACAGATAACACTTGACTCTTATGGTTGGTATGACACTTAGCAGATATAAAGTGTTGAGTATTTTGTTAAGTCTCAAATGAGCTAGATTTACTTGGTTTTGTGTTTTCCCAATTTGGAGATCATATCCTTTGCTTGACTTTCTATGTTTGACTTGTTCAGTGGAACTTTAGGTTTCTAGTATTTACTCTTTGATGTCGTTGTGATTTGTGGGAGTTGTTCCACTTTTCCTGAACTCTATGTATGCATTTCTTGTTGAATATAAATTTCTGTAGAGACTATACCAAGGTGCTTGTAAGGTACTAAACATTCAGCTCTAGGAGACCTTTCAAGGGGTCCTATGGAGCTTATACAAGTGCACATGCCTACTTTGGGGATTTGAGAGTTTGGTTTCTCTACATCTGATCACATCTGAAGTGTCTTCTGTCACCTTCATTTTAACTTAGTGTTCCACTGTGGATTTAACTTGTGTTTGCCTGATGACCAACCCAGCTGAGTACCTCTCCTGCATTCAAAGCCCTTTATGAAGACCCTAATCAAGACTGACTTCGTGTCTGTTGTTTACTATTGAGCTCTGTCCATTTTCTTGCTTCTGTATACATTCTCTTAGACATGGGTATTGTATGTCTCCGAGACTGACTGTTATGCTAAGTAATTGTTAGTGGAAGAGACATAACCTTGTGACCAGCTTGGATATTGCTATAACCTTTTCAGCTATCTTTATGTGATAGATCCCATAAAAATCAAGTCACATGTCATTTTTTAAAAAATATTTCTAAAAGATTTAGTTTTATGTTCCTATTTTGCTAGCACATATACAAGCACACCACATTTAGGCAGCACCTCTGGAAGTCAGAACAGTGTCTGCTCCCACAGAAGTGCAGTTACAGATGGTATGAGCTGTATAGGTGCTGGGAACTGAATCTGGGCCCTGTGCAAGAGCAGCAAGTGCTCTTAGCCACTGGGCCATCTCCAGCCCAGCACATCAGTTTTAATGTCACTTTTTTCTCTTGTTTAATAGTATCATTATAGTGGCATTCCTAAGAGCATAGAATTTGAGAGAAGAGGGAACTGGGAATGTCTGTACTTGCTGTAAAATGCTAGTGTTTTGTTATTGGTTTATTTGTATGTGCCTGAGTTTAACACACATGTGTGGGAAAATGCACACCGTTGGTGCACATTTGTGGAGGCAGAAGAGGGTCTCCTATCCCTTTGAGCCAAATCTCTGATTCTGGGGCTCACAGGTTTCAAACCTCAAGTGCTTTTGAGATCGCTGTATCCTGACTCCCTCTTGCCGGTCTCACTGTGAGGTGGCCTCACCTTTTTCTCACACCAGTTTAATTTGGAAGCAATCTTAAGAACCATATCTGCAAGCTTCCTGGAATTTCTTTTCACCAGACCTGGAGGAAATGATGCTGCCCTTTCTGTCCTAGGCTGAATCTTTGTCCCTGTTTTCCTGTCACTCTCTGGTAAATGATTCAGTTTTTGTTTTCTCCCCATCTTCCACAATGAAATATAAATCTCCCAGGATGAGCACTCATATCTTTTTTTGTTTACTGCAGATGTGGGAAGAAAAAGAACAGTCAGGGATGATTGCTAGAAGGATGGATCTGCCTCTAAGTCGAGAAGGAAGGCCGTTGGTGGAGCACATTTGGAGGGGACGGGCAAGAGTCCAGTTCTGTACATGATCACATTAATCATCTAGCTGCTGAGGCGGCAGTAGGAGGCACAGATTGAGGGAAGAGGTCCAGGATGGGCGGAGAAGACTCGTATCGTCGGCACAAAGGTGGCATAGCAAACCATGAGGTCCGATGTGAGTGTTAACCGCTTGAATCTGAAGTGTTCCCAGCAGGCTTGTGTCTGAATGCTTGGTCCCAGATAGTTGTGCTCTGTTGGGAGGTCGTGGGGCTTTTGGGATGTGGGCCTTGGTGGTGTAAGTAGCTCACTAGAGGTGGTCTTTGACATTTAGATCTGCCATCTTGTTCCAGTATTGCCTTTTTGTGTTCTGGTCAGCCAAGAAGCAAGATGCTTGCAAGGACTTGCCACCACACCTAACCTGCGATGAGGGACTGAAGTCTCTAAAACTGAGGCAAATAAGCCTTCTTCCCTCAGGTTGTTTCTCTCAGATATTTTGTAATAGTGATGAGAAAATACAGGAAGCCCCCCCCCCCCAAAAAAAATAATTGTCAAGAGTAAGGGAGTCCAAGAACAGAGCTGTGGGAAACTTACTTCAAGGTCAGGGAGGTGAAGATAAGGAGAGCTCCCACTGTGATGGGAGAGTGTGGTGTGCGTGAAGGATCAGGCAAGTCAAGCAAGGAATGCTGCCTGCATCCAGCGCCTGCTGTAAGTTGCATACAATGCCAAAAGAGAATTAACTGTGCATTTGGCACCATGAGGAGTCATCTCAGTATGTATGTGTGTGTGTTGTTTGTGCACCTCTAGACCTTATTGATCACCTGTCGACAGTATTACAGCATAGACTTTTCTGATCTTGCTTGAGTAGAAGTGACTCTGCTGGGAGCTTGGCTTAGTGCAAGCCGGGCAGGTTCTATACCTCAGTACCTCTTCCACCTTTTCCTGCCCTCACAGAGGCCAGCTCCTTGAACAAGGTCTGAATGAGAGCTCCTGTCTAGTGTCTTGTGTCAGTTCTTTGGGAATTGGCTTAGTCTCCTCCTGGCTTCATGCTGGTAGAGGTCCCTTGCTCTTTAGAAACTGATCCCGTGCTACTTGACCTTATCCATGAGCACCTCAGCTTTATAGGACACGGGTTTTGTGCCAGTGTGCAATGCCTTGATGGAGGCCACTGTTGCTCACCAGCCCTCAAATGGGTCTTGCACACTCCTCTTTGGATAGTTTCGTGTGTTTTTTTAAATATATATATATATATATATATATATATATATATATATATATATATATATATTCTGGGATGGCAAGGACAGGATATTTTTACTATTTTCTACAGGATTAGGGTGTTTGTATTCTCTAGGAATCAAAATAGAAACCTGAATTATCTTGTTGACTTTATGTAAGGAGAGAGGAAGAGGGATTGTGTGCACGCACGCACGCACGCACACTCATGTAAAAGGAACAGGAAGCATGAGATGGTGCCACCTTCCTGGGTTTCAGTTGTTTTCATGTGATGGAGTTTAAGGCATAGGCTCATTTCTGACATCTTAATCCATAACATATTTACAAGAGAGCTTTTTCTTTTCAAGTGTAGATTATTTTGGGATGCTCAGAAGTCTCCGAGGCAGTTGCCAGAGTTGAGGGAGTTGTCCACACTGTCCCTTTAGCTCGCTTTCAGACAGGGCCAGCATCTAGTGCATTGTTCCTCTTGCTGGCAAGCTTTAGCCTTACTCTAGTGATCAGGAAGGGCTTTCCATCCAGGGTGTTCCTGGAGGCTAGACTTCTAGTTTCCTGCTAGGAAAGAGATGTCTGTCAGGTCAGGGGTCAGGGATACAGTGGTAGCAGTCTGCTAAAGCAAGACAGTAGCCATATGCCTAATTGGGGGACTTCTGTAAATGCAGTAGGCTGTTGCTTCAGTGCTATGATTTAGAGGTAGATAATTTAACAGAATGCTAGCCTCTACCAAGTCAGCAAGCTTGCCTTTGTTTCTGGAAGCCAACAGTACCATGCATAGCTGGGTGTGGTGCATACAGGCACTCAAGCTGCAGGCAAAATGAGTGTGAATTTAAAGCCACCCTAGGCTATACAGTGAGTTCCAGGCTGGCACGGACTGCAGAGTGAGTCTGTGTGTGTGGGGGGGGGGATGGGTGTCACACACCTCCCACACACATATATTTGGGGAAGACCATGGGTAGACTGATGATGTTTGTTTTTTGGAAGAGCCCAGCACACCTGATGCAGATTCTGGAGCATGGCTACACATTTGTCATTTAGAAACAAACAGTTTCGAAGAGGCAGCTGGGGTGTTTTCATTTTGAAAATGCTTTAATAAGTGTTGACAACACTGTTCTGCAAAATGTAAAGGTACTATACAAATTCTTAATACAAAAAGAATAAATTAAAAGCAGATTTCTCTTTTAATTCTGCAACTTTGTCTACAACATACATCTTTTTCATTGATTACCGTTGAACAGAATCCAGTAAAATCATTTTACATGCTCTACAGTCAGTTTCAGGAGCAACCTAATCTTTCCCCCATTATTAAACTAGAGTCCATTTTACACAACTTGTAATAAACTATTGACATGAATGGATATGTAAAACTTTACACCTAGTTAACTAAGCAGTAATTGGTCATCTGATAGCACCTGGATGAGGTTTGCTATATTTAGAACTAAACTAATACTGAATGAAAACAAATTGGGCTTTTAACAGTTTCAACACTCACCTGCATATAACAAAATAAACCAACCTGGCTCACAACATAGTCTTCTGGCTGAAACAGGCAATTTCTTACATGTACCCAAAGAATCCAGTAGGGGCGTTAGACCAGACTGGGGGCTTCATATCTCATCTTCCTTTAAAGAAATAGGGATCTGTAAAACGTTTGCAGGTGCTTGAATACAACACCCAGAGTGTTCCCCACCACACTGACCTCCGTCTCAAAGGACTTATGCTTATTATGTACATTGTATTAACTGAACACAGCTAAACAGTAAAACCTGTTTTACTTAATCTCGGTCCTTACTACCAGACTCTCCTGATGGTGTTCACAGCTCCCATACAATTCCTCTCTGCTCCCCAAATGTATTACATTTTAGATTCTTTCTGCCTCTCTTGTTTATCCAACTGAATTGAGAACTGATTTTCAACCTGCTGTCTATGTTATAACCTGTAACCATGTAACCTTGCCTTAGTCTTTGTTCCCTTTGGACTTTTCCTGCTGCACCATAGTTCAGTCTAATTATTCAGGCATCTCTTTTTGGAAGTAAAAAAATTGACCCAGTTTATTACATTTCCTATTAGGGAAGGAAAGGGAAAAAAATCCCCAAATAAACATGCCTTTTGTAGCTCTGATCATCATACTAGGAACAAGAAAAGGTAGCCCCCATCTCCGTCAAGCCCTGGGTTCATTTGTACCATTATCAGTTCCTACCAATCCTACAGGGTTACGCCTACAAGTGTCCGGAAGAGTACTGTTTCTGAAAGCTGGGATCATCAAGCCAGCCGTGCCCAGCGCTGGGGTACCTGGCCTTTGAGTGGGCCTCAGACTGCATGGTATGAATGCCTCTGACTGTGGAAATGCTCCCACTTGACTTCCAGAACTTTCCAAGCCACGGCAGAGTGAGCCACAGGGTTGGTCCTTCCCCTCCTGGGCCAGTGGAGTCTACTGTTGTTCTTGGATTCACATACATGAACAACAGGTCTTTCTTTTGATGCCACAGCTAACTTTAGATCTGCTTTCCCACAAAAGTACTCCCACCCTGGCTGCTGTTCCTGGATGCCTTTCCCACAGGAAGTCATGACAAAGGCGACCCCGCAAGCCCCGCTTACATTCACATGTACTACCTCCATGAAAACTCTGGTGCCATCTTGAGTAACCCAGCTAAGACTGTTCACTGGTTAGTTATTATAAGATTTCGAGGCCTTTGAAGATTGATGGCTTTTGGTTGTGTGTTAAGCATAGCTCAAAACACATGTAAACGAGCAGCTTGCACGCATGCTTTTTTTTTTTTTTTTGCCTTCTTTTATCCTCTTGGTATCTGTGGACAGAGGTGGTAAATCAAAGTCATGGATACTGCTGGAGGGAAATGGGCCCTTTAGGAGCTGAGTTGCTGCAACTCTGCTCTGCCTGCCGGCTGGTAGACATAGAAATCTTCCTACCTAAGGGCATCCTTGGGTTCTTACTAAGTGACGCACAGGAGAGGTCCGTCTGAGTCCGTTGTCACACAAGTGCTAACAAACAGAATGAGCCACAACAGTAAAACACTTGAATAGACCGCAGTGTGCTTTTTCCCTTGGTTTCCCATAAAAAAGAAAATGAAACGCCTTGTACAAAAAAGAAAGGTTACACTTTTACTGGCTGTTTTAACAAGTGAGACCTGCTTTTGGCAATGATCACCTTTAGCTTCCGACCAATCCGAAAAGGAAAGCAGCTTGGGGGGTATAGGCTGAGGCCCCTGCATAGGGCGCTTCTTCCAGCC
Source organism: Arvicola amphibius (assembly GCF_903992535.2). Lineage (NCBI taxonomy): Eukaryota > Metazoa > Chordata > Mammalia > Rodentia > Cricetidae > Arvicola > Arvicola amphibius. Next base: position 101,182,719 of record NC_052052.2, on the reverse strand, counting down.
TCTGTTTCCCTTCACGCCCAGACAGACAGACCCTGCTTCTGCCAGGCCAGCCAAGCCCCCTCCATCTTCACTGTCCCATTGGGTGCATTTCCAGGCTCTCAGGTCGGGAGAAGTGGACGGGACAGCAGATGGCTCACGACAGGACACGATTTACAAATGGTTGACTTTCACTTGTGCTGCATAGAAGCAGTTTGGAACTGAGAAGGAGTTTCACTGCAGAGAAGGTGTGTTCCTCTTGGCCCCTCCTATCTATTTATGGTTGTAATGTGTTTAATCTTTGGCAGCATAGAACCGCTCATGATCCTCCGATGCGTCTCTGAGGCGCTGGTCCTCCTCAGCTTCTCTTGCAGGCTGTCTCACTACAGAACAGAGTAGTAAACTGAATGTCCCCACGAGGCAGCCTCTCTGGAAGCACCCAGTGGCCTGTGGTGGCAGCTGACGCAGCTTCACAGTCTCTGCACAGATAGGTCTTTCTTTTTTTTCATTTCTACCAATGCTTCTCTTCCACAGGAACTGCATATGCTGGCTTCCCTGACAGTCCCTGGCCTGGGCTGTCATGGCAGGGGGAAACCACCAAGGTGCCATTGAGGATTGTTGTCTGGCTCTCCGGGTAAGAGAGCCAGGGGACACACAGTGGGATCGGAACCTTCCAGAATGTCTCCTCAGTCAGGTTTTTGAGGGTGAAGGGGATGTGGAGACAGGAGGAAAAAAGTGCCAAGGGCCGAAGCTGGTGCAGGTGACAGTGTGTCTGGGTAAGGCAACTGAGAGGCAGTGAGGTGACTCAGAATGGCGTGCGGCGGTCAGAACAGGCCGGGCTGGCTCACACGAGGGTCCCGGGCTTGGCTTTTTCCTGCCCGTACCATTGGACATCAGCTAGCTCTGGATAGAGGGAGGAATCCAGGAAGCAGCTATCACTGTAGCTCCTGTGGGCCCAAGAAGAGATGGTGAGTCAGAGGAGAGCAGCACAGACGGGTTGTGTTCAGGGTGCAGGTGGAGGGGCAGGCCCAAGTCTGGCTGTGCTGCTGCTGGCCTGGGGGGCTCACAACTGTGGGGACCTTTCAGAGTCCTGTACATGATTCTCGGGTGCAGCCAGGGCTGAGGAGTCCCTGGGACTATATTATTCCTCAGGATGACTTCCTACATGACAGTTAGCGGCTTGCCTTATATCGAACCAAAGGGTCTGCACTTCTGTCCTGGAACAACATTCAAAACATGCCCCCCACCCCCCTTTTTGGTTCTTTGAGACAGGGTTTCTCTGTGTAGTCCTGACTGTACTGGAACTAGCTCTTGTAGATAGACCAGCCTGGGCTTGAATTCACAGAGATCTGCCTACCTCTGCCTCCTGAGTGCTAGGATTAAAGGCGTGCATCCCCACCACCCAGCTATGCTTTTTAAATCAATAATGTTGTGATTTTATGAATGGATTTTTAAAAAAACATGCAGGGACTGGGCCTGTAGCTCTGGTAGACAGCGTGCTTAGCATGTAACAGTCTTGCACTTGGTGCTCAGCACCAAAAATAGTGTAACGTCAAAATAAATTTCCCTCTACATAGAAAAACGTGCGTAGAAGAAAAGGGAAAGTTCTTTGGTAAGTATTGTTAGTAGATTAGATGGGAGCGATTCCTAGGTATCAATGATAGCTCACACAGATGAGCGGCTGCAGCCCTACTCACTCAAAGAGATTCCAGCTTCTAAACTGCCCTGCAGTTCCCATGCCTTGTACCAGGGGCAGAGATGCTGAGCCACTCTAAAGAGCATCTCAGAGCCTCCCAAGTCAGCTAACCTGAAGACCACCAGCCCCTCTCGCTACTGTCTCATTTGCTCACTTCTCCAGGAATACACTGAGTATTTAATACTTGGTAAATATCCCTCATCTGACCTAGCAAAGTCCGCAAAAGCTAGAAAAACCCCAAGGCATCTGTGACAGCCTGTGCTTGGAGCCCTGGAAGTGCATGAGGTTAATTCTGATTAAATGCAGCGTTAGAAGCAAAGGCAAGGCCTTAGTTATGACACTGGTCATGGGGGTCTTTGTGTGTATCTGTATTTAGGGGTAAACAAGTGGATGACTTTATACTCGTGCTGCAAACATTGGCTCCTCACTGCAAAACTGGCTTTTGTAAACTGTGTCAAAGGAACAAGAACTTTTAATGGCAAAAGGCGGTTCCTCTGGGGAAAACAGTCCCTTCATCGAGCCCTTGCACCTGCCAGAGGGGACACGTGACCTAGGACCGCCCTTCTCCAGCCACACTCACTGGCTCAGAGATGGCTAAGTAGCTTTGAGAGCATGAGGGTATTTATTTCCTCCCTGTGGCAGCTAGTGAGCTCTGCCCAGCTTAGCCGCTTAACGCATGCTCATTTGCTTAAGCTTATTTGGCTTCCCTTTCCCATGCAGCGAATACTGGCACAGCTTCCTAGATTCTTCTAGAAGTTTGTTTCTGATAAAATTGCAATGTGGGCCTACTAGGGACGTCATTTTCCTGACTGCAGCATTGGATACAGGAGTCACGCTAACCAGCGTTTCTGAAGGGACACCTCGGATGGGCTCTGAGGAAGCGAAAGGACCCGGCCTTTTGGAACACCACAGTGAACACTGAGTACACACCACAGGCTCTGCGAAGTCATGCATTGCTCTGCTTCACCTGGGATATCTCCCACGGTATCACCTAGTGACGCCTACAGAACACACGTTGGAAACAACACCATTTCTCTCTCACACAGCTCAATGTCATAGAACATGTTTGAGTCTCTTGTATGTTGGATCCTAAATAGTCTGAGGTTAAAACACTTTTTAAAAAAGTGAGTAATCACTAAATACTGAATGATGCCATATCTCCATACCCACTGTGAATTTAGAAGTGGTATTTAAGTTACTGAGCCAACTGGCTGGACACTTTGGGGTTGGTGAATAGTGCTGTAGGTCGGTGGCCATAAAGCCAGGGTGATAAGATCTCTGTGTCAGCGTGACTCTTCAGGCCAGGGTGTGAGCTGCTACCCATTTTGAACTGACTCAACCACATTCTCATGGGAGCTTTTTAAGTGCATGTCTCAGGACTCCACTGCTACCCGCTGCCATCCACCACTCAGCACATCTTAGTCCCTTCTTATTGGAGGGGAAGAGTGACTCAAATTCAAATGTTCTGGTGACATCATTCTCAGTCCCTTCCCTGTCACCAGAGGATGAGCTGTCCCTCTTCCTCCCCTGCTTTCCTCATCCACAATTGGCCAACTATAGAAATTGTTCCTGGTCTTGTCCTAGCCTACATTCCAAGCTAAATCCCTGCTTGAATCCACACCCATGACTTTTTATCTTGGTTTCTCTCTACCTCCCCGCTCCACTGCAGTTCTTTAAAGCCAGGCTCACGAAGCATGTATGAGAACGAAAAGGCATCTCTTGTCTGAGTCTTTTCATCATTTTGATTTGAATTTGTAGAGCATTCAATACTTTTATGTGGCATTTCTTCCTCAGGACTCAATTTTGTCTGTTTTGTTTTGCTGGAACTTTCCCCCTACTTCTGCCTGGCACCCTTATCATTTTGGTGTCCCGGATGTGCTTTTTAATTTCAGTGCTGTACAGTTAGTTACTTAGACTTTCAGGACCCACTGCCTCATGTTTGTGATAATAGAGCCTTACGGATTTCAGCGGTTAGTTTAGCAGCCGTGGTGGTGTCTGGGAGTCCTTCTGAGCTCCCAGCTGGTAGTGGTGACTTACAAACCACATTTTGAAAAACAGGACTCTATGGCATTTGTTGCAACATACAACTGTCACTAAAAAATGGTAGGATGCAGTTACAGTAGTTTGGGTATTTTAAACAGCAGTGGTGCTGTTTTTATGGATATGACTTACAAACCTGGTAAACAACAAACCTCTCCTTTTTTTGTATTTAAAGCCTAGAAAGTCTAAATATACTATTGAGGAGGGGGGATCTTGTGGGAAGAATGGGGACCATCCTACATCTGATGTAAAAACACACAACCAAACACATAGCTCCACATGTATCTAGAAATAAAACATAAAAATAATAGCTTCCACACCATCCAGACATTTCCTACTGGAAACTCTGACATGGGCAGAAGCCACACATATGCAGGACATCTGGATCACACACTCGTGGGCAGTAAGAACAAACGGTCCCTTACAGTACCTCTATTCATCAGTACTTTGGTGAGTCGGAGACTCAGACCCATCCATGATGGGAGAGTTTTCTGTTGCTTCTCTGAACAAAGGAAAGCGGAAGGAGGAAGAGAAGAGAGTTCATGTTACATAGAAGAAGTGGCACACATGATTAGTAGCTTATTAACACACTGGGGAGACCCAGTGACTATACGCCCATGAGTCCGACACAGTAAGAGTCACACAGAACTTTGAGTCTCCATCGCTGAGCGACAAGACCTCATTAGTTATGTTAGGAAGGCAAGTGGTGGCAACTTTTACCCATCACCTTTTTCTCTTATCACATTATTCTTGAATAATTCACAATCTGGAAAAACACCGACTTCAAGAACAGTATCTTTTTGTTTCCAGTTTGTCTTGTGCCCTTACTGGCTACATGTGACAAAGAAGGCAAGTCCAAGGGCTCACTTGAGTGAGTGGGCGTGGGACGGATGCTTGTAACTCAGAGCCTATTATTAGTCAGGTGATACAGTCATATAGTTGAATCAGATAAAACTGGGCATGACCCAGGAACTTGAGAGGGTCCCCAGAGGGTTCCAAGGGTCCTATTTGGATGGCGTGGTTTAACCACTAAAGGCACACAGATGCGTCACTCTTGTATGAATCAGTCCTGGGAGACTCTTCAACCCTGAGCCAAGCGTGTCTGGATTCAGAGGCTACATTTGTAGAGGACGGTATGACAAGTATGTCAGCGATTTGTAATAGGAACAGAGGTAGCTACTGGCAGAAGCCACACTGAGGAGTGGACCTGAGAAACATGATGAATAGTTGTAGACCATATTTTTCTTAATTTGAAAAGAGTAAAGAGGCAGCATGAAATGGTCCAGTAGATGTCCAGTCATGTGACCTGAGGGCTCATTTAAATACACCCAGGGTCGACCCAAGAAGATCCCAGGTGAAGCCCAAACTGCTGGCCTACAGTCCACATTTGAGGACCTACCAGAAAAACATAAGGTGTATGACATCTTTCTCTGTCTCACTGATGAACCCAAAAGATCTAGATACTTCCCCTTGCCAGGGGAGCAGAAGGATTCCATGAAACTCATTTATGTAAGAAGAAGCTGTAGCCTCAGTGTCATGGAAGTACTCAGTAAGTGCTAGCTCTCCTGTCCTCACCAACAGCGAAGGCTGCAGAAGAGGCCTGGTGTCAGCTCACTGCAGATAAAGGTGGGGAGTAAAGGTGCCCAGCAAGGGAGCCTGGGCGCCCAGTGGAACCAACTGCGGGGCTGTGGCTTTCTTCTGCTTCAGCTCACGGCTGTCAGATTTTCCCAGACAAGTGCCCAACTAAACAAAAGCTGTGGATTGGGCTGGAGATGCGGCCCATTTCCGGTAACCAACAGGTGTTGACAGACTAACGTCTAAGAGGCCGCAACAGAAGAGAGGAGTGGGGTGACAGCGTGTGATAAGAACAAGGCAGGATACTCGTGTCTGCTTGACCTTCTGACAGAGCAGGGCATCCCCACTGGCCACAGCTGCTTCGGCCCTAAGTCCACACTTAAAGCTACAAATGAGAGCCGACTGACAGTGAAGATTCATGGGCTGAATCTTCAGTCCCTGTGTGCAGCCTCTACTGAGAGGTCTCAAGGTACAGTATCCCCTTTGCTGATGAAGAACACTGCTTAGCCTAGACAGAAGCTTTTTCTCGGGATGCATCCCGGTAGTAAGACAGTGACCGCACTGAGAAGCATGTGTAATATCTGGCTCAGGGTACTCTCTCCCACCCCTGACAGTTTTGCTTGGCATTTCAAGTCAAATCAAATGCTTTCTGGAATTGGATCCACTTCTTGGTTTGCCTTCCTACATCCCAGGAATCACAACCTACTTTTAAGTAGAAAACCACATAGAATTTTAAATAGAACCACGTAGAATTCATCCCCATCAAAGACAGTAGGCCAGCTGGAGAGAAGGTGACAGCCATACAGGGAGATTCTTTTAGAAGGACGCGTGAGCCGCCGTGGCACTCGCTGGTGCAGCCTTCCAGCACTATGAGCTCAATGCTGACAGTGTTCTTCCTAGCTAATACAATTCAGATCCCAGAAGAACCAAGTCAACAGCTTCAAGGGACAACTCACCCAGTCTGCCAGGTCAGGATGTGGTGGGGACTGCTTGGTGGGGTGGCTCCAATTTCACTTGACGGTGTTGAGCTTCTCTGGCTTTGAGGTAAGGCAGCTATATGTAGTTGGTGTGGGAAAGGCAGGGAGAGACAGGTAAGACAAAGGAGCTTATAACACAATGGCAGACTTCAACCATTGCCAGACATGACCTTGTAAGCAGGGTCTCAGTGACCTCATGCCATAGTCACAGCGGCGAAATACCTTTGTACCCCCCAATTGCATTTTCTCCTCCTAACTATGTTTCTCCATTCTGACTGAGGCCACAGGATGGCTTCTTCAACTGCACAGAATGGGAAGCTCCTGTATTTCTGAGCATGGAGGGCTGCCTCGTGGCATTTTAGATGTGGCTCCTATGTGAGGGTCATGCTTTATTGTAGGAAGGGCCTCTGGAAAGTCCTCTGCTGTCTCAGACTTACCAGCTGCCACTTCAGTAACCCTTCAAATGAACAGAGCTTTTAACAGCTCACCCAAACATAGGAGTTTACTGATGGTGGAACACAGAAATCTCATTAGGAGTTTTCAGCACCAAGTAAATCCTACTTAAATACATCCTTTGCATTGTTTGGGGTAGGGGGTTGGAATCCTTTTCTTCTGTCAACCTCAGATACAATTTACTAAGATCTTAGTGATAATATCTGCCTGCTACCATTTAGTAAAGCATAACCACACAGACAGCAGTTTTGAGAGAATGAAGCACTCCTATCTTTTGGTCATTGGTACTTAACCGTGGGATCTAAGAGGACCAGAAGTGATCATGACCTTCAGGTGGCAGATAGAGTGTATCCATTCTCAGAATCTTTCTGGGAAGATAAATAAGCAGAGGAGGGAGAAGGTGTCAGTGTCGTCCGTGGTGTCTCAGGACTGCTAGCTCGTTTGTAGCCTAGTCTCTGGAGCTTGTTTGGTGTGTGTGCCCTAAGGAGAAGGATGGCGGGGATATAGAGGCAGAATGTACTACTTCCTTTCAGGTGACACTCGTCCCCAATCCTTGGTTTTATTCTTATACTGCTTACTATTTGTCTGGGAGTCCTCCCTCGTTTTCTGCCTACTAGAGTCAAGGGTTGGAGTATTTTTTTTTTTAACCACAGTCTGAGTGGTAAGAGTATACAGATGAGCATTACCAGTGTAGCAAAGGCAAGTGCTCAGCTAAGGTGGGTTATTAGCTTGTTATTTCACAGAGAGACTTAATGGAAAGGACAGTCCTCCCATCTTTTTCTTGACTTGGCACTGCACAGTGGGTTCAAACCTCAGTGACACAGTATCAAGGATACTGAAAGCACTGTTGTGATTTCTGTGAAAAAGGAAGTTACTTTGTGATTGTATCATAACCTCATTGGAATAGCAAAGCCAGGAGCAGCCAGGCTACCTATGTAGGGCACTGTCAGGCTCAGCGAGTAAACACTTCTTTCCCCAGGGCTTCAAGATCCCAACCGTTCTTAGCAAGGTTATAACTTGGGTCTCTAACCTACGAGAATTTTTCTTCACCAGGAAAAAGGTGCACCTTTAGCAGGATAAACCCCCGAGACCTGACATCACATGGCTTTCTGTCCTTAACTAGAAGGGCTAATGGAAAGCTCCTTTTGTGCTCCAGATAAGGAAGGAGGAAACACTAGTGTTGGGGTAAGAGCCAGCGGGTTTCCCGCATTCCTCAGCAAGGCCTCCGTAATAAATGGCTCCCTTTCTTGGCTGCGACGGCTACCCAGGTCTTCGCAGTCCCTCCACTCTGCTCACCTGATGTGGCCTTGCACATCTGGGGCATCCTGGTGACCCTGCTGTGCGCCACGAAGGTGCTCTGGGAAGAGGTGCTGTACTGAGAGCCGCTGTCTGAGGAGGTGGAGCTGGTATGCGACAAGCGGCTGTGCTCCTTGTGCGAGGCTGTGGAACGCTGGTACCACTGGCGCAGCTCGTCTGATACTGCAGCACGGCCAGAGCCTTTGTCATGGGCGCCCTCCCGCCCCAACGAAGGAGTCCGTAGGATCTGGGAGCGCGATGGTGTAAGGCGGCCTGCATCACCCTCATCGCCACCCCCACGCCAGCTCTCTTTGAACAGGCCGCCAGCCGTGTAGGAATTAGAGGTCTTGAACTGTGCCTTGACGCTGTAGTGACCCTCCTGGTCACTCTCCAGGCTGCGCACTACCACGGGTGTGGCGCTGCCCTCAATGTACAACGGGTACTCCTTGATGCGATACTGCGAGCTTGGCTGGCTCTGGCTGTGCAGGTACACGCCGCCACCCGCGCCTGCAGCCCCGCTGCGTGCTGCCAGGTTGGGCATGCTGCCGGAGCTCGCTGAGCCCAGGGCGCCTGCTGCCCGCTGCCTCTGCCGCTGGCGCTGGCGCGCCTTGGATGGCGAGTCCTCAGCCAGCGTTGAGTAGTTGGCGTTCATCTGCGCCGGGTAGTAGTGCTCTGAGCTGGAGTGACTGGTGCACGACGAGCAGTCATCCATGGGGTCCGAGCCATTGCTGCTACGAGTCCTCGGAGTGTAGAAGTCGGGGCTCCCGGTGTCGTTCTCTGAGCCCAGGAGTTTGCCCTGGGACTCCAAGCTGGAACTCCGATGCCGAAAGTGCAGTGCCAGGCTGTGCAGTCTCGTGGGACTGATGTCTACCGACCTGTGGGGAGACCTCGGGGTTGGTCTTGGGGTTCTGGATCAAAAGGTCCCATGAAAGCCATAGGGATGGAGTGTAAAAGCCTAGGGGGACTCAGGGCTTCTAGCCAATGAGTTGTCCTGGAAAGCCAGGTACTTCCCTAGGTCCCAGGTGAGAAAGGGAGCTAAGATCCCTGGAGGCTGGAGCCAGGGAAGTAGATTTACATCTAGGATTTACCTTTCTGCTAAAAGGTGTTGACCAAAATACAAAATAGGGCTTTTGCTTTTTAGGGAACCTAAGAATTACTATGTTCTAAGTAGTATGTTAACTCCTTTAAAATGCTGATTGTAGGTAAAGCAAACAACCTCCCCATCATCCCCCCCCACCCCAACCAAAACCCAAATCAGTAACAATAAAACCTCTAACAGAGGCACTCTCTGAACCAAATACTGCTCTGGAATGAATGCCAATGGCTGTTTCCTATAAGGATTCTAAGATTGAGGGTTGGTGGAACATGGAACCCCTAAACAGGAAGGATACAAATGCCTACTGGTAGTGCCAAGACTTTGTCTCTGATCTGCTCTGCTTACCCACCAATAGCAATATGAGATAGGTAATGGTACCTAATGCTAGAACTACATACACAAATTCACAGTGACTTTAGGCTCCATATGCAGAAGTATACTGCCCTAACCATGATCTGGCTTTATAACTACTTAGAAAAGGAATGTGATTCAGTGAAGCCATTTTCTGTTCATTCCTTTGAGCGTTATAAATGTAGAGTCCAGGGCTGGAGAGATGGCTCAGAAGTTAAGAGCACTACCTGCTCTTCCAAAGGTCCTGAGTTCAATTCCCAGCAACCACATGGTGGCTCACAGCTATCTGTAATGAGATCTGGTGCCCTCTTCTGAACAGCAAGCATACAGACAGAACACTGTGTACATAATAAATAAATAAATAAATCTAATAAAAAAATGTAGAGTCCAGAATAGACGTAGGCCTTGTGAGAACAGTCTATGAGGAATGGGGAGCAAAGATTAGCCGGGGGTGTGTAAGGCCGCTGCACTTCCCACATTAACTGGACTAGTTTTTCCACTTCCACTCCTACTAGGATCCTACAGTCTCCAGGAGACTGGGGTTCTCTGGTTTCACAAGTCCCTGGATAGGAACAGCATCTGTATTGAGTGTCCAGTCTGACTAGCTCACCTGTTATTGGGGCTGAAAGGTCTTGACCAGAAAGGCGGGTAGTCTGAAGGTCCTGCAGACTCACCTCGTGGAATGGACGTAGTGGGGACTCCGGACGCGCAGGTCTGGGGTGGACGGCATGCTGGACTGGGAATTCCAGTGCGGGAGGCCTCGGATGGGGCTGTTCTGCAAGGAGCTGCTTACTCCTGCCTCAGTACAGCTTCCTGTGCTGGGGAAGCGCTTGTGGCTGCTGCGAGCAGAGGAAAGCCAAGCTGGTCACGTAATATAGTGTGGCTCTGTCCCCAGTGGCAGGGGCTGACCAGTGTGGGACAGCGGGTCTAGCTGGAGGGAGAGCTTGCCCATGACGCCAGCTCTCACTGTCCCACTGGAGGGGGCTTTGTCCCCTGCGCCCCTGCAATGAGCACAGGGCATTGTTTCCCAAGATACAAGATACCTGTTCCGGCACCCTCTTGGGGCTGTGTAATTAAGGAAAATGAGGATAGCAGCAGCAGACCTAAAACAACGTCCAACTAGTCATCTCTACGGTGTTGATATTAACCTAGTAATGAGCTGCTAATGTGTGCCTTTCATTACGGCAGCTTGGCTCCAGACACTGGCTGGTAGATGGTTTAGGTTCTGCACCACCTTGGGGAATCCTTTGATTTTGGCAAAGGGGACTCTCCTCTGCCATTCTGGAATACTGCTGGCTACAATTTCCTAATTAATTCCTGTGGAATTTAACGGCATTAAAGCCATCTGCCAACAGGTTGATTGCGAGCCAAGCCTTTGGTTTTTTTTCCCCTTTGGATGACAAATCTGTACTTCTCCGAGGCCGACAGCAGAGGGCTTTGTGAGCAAAGGAAGGAATAGACGCTGTGGGTGTTGTGTAGCGCCACCCTCAGACTCTGCCAGACACCCCACTTGGGTGCTCCGACCCAGCTCACCTGGAATGACTGTGGGAAGAGCGTTTCTTCACCTTCTCATAAGGCTCGTCTAAGGAGGACTCGCTCCACATCTTGGGCTTTAAGGGTGACTTGTCATAGTCGGTGCGGTGATAGTGCATCTGCCTGAGCCCCTCCAGGGACTGCGGGGGAGGAGGCCTGTTGTGCGAGGATGGTGGCCGAGGAGGAAGTCCCTTGTGCGGAGACTGTAGGGGGGAGAGTGTGCTGGTAACCTGAGAGTCTTCTGTCAAGACAGGAAGAGGAGGGAAGGATCAGCGTCACCGGTCCCACAAATCCAACCCACCACATCTGCGCCTTGGAGCTACACATCAAAATATGCCCAAGGACCCTGCTGACCCTGCCTCGACTACTGGTCAATACAGGGCAGTTAGTATCACTTTTAGTTGAGTACGAAGAAAGTCTGAATTGGATTCAGTGCCCCCAAGAAGTGATCACTTCATACTAAACAGGCAAATGTAGTACTTAATGGCCTAATTTTTTTTTAAATTGGTGCTAAGGAATGAACCCAGGGCCCCAGATGTGCTAAGCAAACACTCCAGCATGGAGCTGTGCCATAATATGTTTGAAGAGACACTAGACATATCTTGTTTGCTTTGTGGGGGAGAAGAGTTAGCCTTCCTGAGGATTTTATCTACTCTGTTAATCAGCGTGTCCTCAGGGTTTAAATGACAGTTGGCACCCAGTAGGTACTCAATAAATATTTGTTGGAGGAAAAAAAATGAATCGAAAGTGTATCTGTCAAGTGTAATTAAGTGCTGGCAAAACTGGTTCTCTATCAGCCATGCTTCCCCCCCCCCCCCACACAAGCTACTTAAATTCTTTACAATCTTTTCTGGCATATTTAGTCGTGTGATGTCGGGGTGGAGCCCAGAGCCTCATCCATGCTAGGCAAGTGTTCTCCACTGAGCTCAGCGCTGTTCAAGGTGTTTTGGGGGAAAAAAGGTCTCAGTCCTAAGAACACCTCTGAGGTTCAACCCAGCACATCTGTGTGCTGGATGACTTCCAAAGGAAGCAAAGCCATTTAGCCAAAGAAAGAGGCGTCTCACCAGGCATGGTGACTCTGGCCTGTAATTCCAGCACTTGGTAGATAGAGGTAGGCAAATCAGCAGTTCAAAGCCAGCTTCAGTTACACAGTGTCATCCTGAGCTATCTAGGACCTGGTCCCATTAGAAACAAAACAATCCCCAACCAAAAGGTGCCGGTCTGGAAGGAAATGAGCTCTGGGTAGGCAGAGAAAGAAGGAAACTGGGTAGAAATGTGGAGGGGAGGGGCGAGGAGGGAAGAGGATATAAGCAGGAGGTGCCACTCAGCTGGGGGAGAGGGCAGAGCCCAGGAAGGAGGAATTCTGAGTGAGCCCAGATAGTGAGAGACCTTGAATTCCAGACAAGGAGTTGATATTTGGCCTAAAAGCTACAAGAAAACTTTGATAACTTAAACATAGATATGTCAGGGTGAAAAATCCTGTTTACGAACCATCATTCTGGCAATTTTCACCCTCGGAAAAGCAACAGGAGAGACAAGGGAGGGTTTTTGAAGAGACAATGATGGGAACCCGAGGTGCAGTGGCTTCAGGAGTAGAAAGGAATGTTCACAGGGAAGGGGGCATGGGGGAAATCAACCAATCATTCGTAGGATCCTATATCCATTTTCAACTCTTGATTCTTCCATAGCCTAATCCTCAATCCCCATAATTCAAAGGCTCTGGCTTTGCCCCTCAAGTCAGACAGGAGGAGTCCCTAGCGAGCGAGAGCCTGAACTGGGAACACAGGACACAAGAGGAGGCGATTACAGTTCTCAGGAGGTCAGGGGCCTAGGACATGGGGGCAAAGCTGTAATCGTGATGTCTCAGCTAATGCCCTGGAAACTACTAGCACAATGGAACTTCATCAGCTCGCTTCTTCCTCGGCAGACTAGGGTGTTAGGGATCAGTGGTAGGACTGGGGGTTCACATGTTCCAAACAGACTTCTGTGTTCTCATGGAATACCATGTCTTCCCCATTCACTTAATGCAGCAGACAATCAGTTTCTAACAGCAAGGCCAAGACAACTGGGCAAGTAGCTCCCCAGGCTTTCCCCACATCCAGACCCATCGTTACTATTGTGGCAATTATTGTTATTACTGTGACTTGGGTAGGTCTTTTATGTTTCTTGTCTCAATAGCCACTTGCCACTGGCTGCCTGAGGTTTTCCTAGTGGGCAAAAAACAAACTACCAGTTAATAGATTTCCATGTAATTAGTGCCCTCACTGCCCAATGTTTCGGTTTAACAACCACAGGAATAGCTTGGGAAGGTTCTAAGTCTGGAATGCTTGTTTCTGCTTTGGGGGCAGGAGGGGTTTTCAACTCTGATTTCCTAAGACCTGACCAAGAAAATATCCTGGCAGTTGCCAGATTTAAGAATTCAGCAGGAAACAAAACAACAGTTTCCAAGGCTGCCCATGTCACAAAAGGGACATTCCCACTTCTGTCTCAGAGAAGAGAGCAGATAGGCCAACCCCTTCCTGGAGCTCAGACTCCCAGTCGGTCCCAATCTTTTTTATGTAGCCCAAATCAATGTCTATCCCTTTCCTTGTATGCCAGCACTGCCCAGAGGAAGATACACATGATGAAGGCTCTTGTGCATATTTTTTTTTTTTAGTCCTGAGGATAGAACTCAGGTCCTTGCATATAGGCAAGTACTCTAGCAGTGAACTATCCTCCCAACCCTTGTTTTTGACTCAAGGTCAACTTGCTACATTGCTCAGGTTGGCTTTGAACTTTTGATCCTCCTGCCTCTGTTTTCACCCCTCATGTGCTGGGGTTACAGGATTAAAGGTACCGTGCCAGCCAAAAAAAAAAAAATTCTTTGGTTATTACAAAAACAAAATACCATTTCATGAATATCACTCGGGGTGTCCAACCTTCTGGCTTATTGGCCATATTGGACCAAGAGTAATTTTCTTAGGCCATACATTGCAGAAGTGTCCAACCCATGGCCCACAGGTTATCAGAGCACACATACGTGTATTTTCTATGCTACTGGAACACAAGAGCTGCTTGTGGCCCACAGACTGCAGATTGGATAACCTTGGAAGACACGTGTCAAGGTAGCAGTCACTCTGAGCCCAGCAGTGACTCCTGGGGAAGGGAAGAGCCTGTCCCAGCCAGCCTCTTCTTGTCTATCAGGCCATTCCCGGGCTGCATACAGAATAACCTGGGTTTAACCCGGATTCCACTTTTAAGAGCAGGGAACGGACAAACCTACCATCTTCAAGAACAAGGGCATCAGAGAGGGAGCTGTCTTCACTGGCAATGTTTCCATCTGGAAGACAAAAAGTGGAAGTCCACAGGGTGTTAATACACTCTGGAAACCAAGCCTGTGTGTAGGAAAGAGCGGCCTGCCCTCCTCCCCCGCCCTGGCAAACTCACCCATCTTTTTTTTTTTCATCAGCAAGGAAAGAAGCCATGAAACAAAGATGCTGTTGGGTGTTTCCCTTGACAGTCCCTGTGGTGGGTTATGAGCACACCCTTCCCACCCAGCTACGCAATGGGCCCTAGTCTTTGTGTACTTATGCCCTTGTTCACCAGACACTGAGGCTCAGCATGTCATAGAAAGGTGGTGGGGCCTGGTTAAGCCACATCATTGTCCTAGAGCAAACTCGGGGCAAGTACCAGCCGAACCAAAGAAACCAGCGGCTGTTAGTCAACAGATATGAAACTAGGGGGGCACTTAGTTTTGCTCACATGGCAAATGGTTTCTCAATGAACTTAAGGCATTAGCAGAGAAAACAGGCTTGCTAAATACAGACTCCATCTCTCTCAAGATTTTCACGGTCACCATTCAATTAGGAACATGCCTGAGAGGGAAACCGTAAAATGATCTCCCTCCCACTGGGGAAACTGAGGTACTCTCAGGAAAGCAGGTTTGTCTGAAGTGACTCTACTCTCTGGGAAATGTCAGCAAAGGTCCATCCAAAGTCTTCGGATTCTGGGCTTAGCGTTCTGCTCTTAAAATGAAACATTTGCCAGGGATCTAAGGAGATTGCACATTCCCAACACAGACGGGCCTGCCTCTGTGATGAAAACATTACTCCACGGTGGCAGCAATGCAGGGAAGGCAGATTCTTGAGCTTAACAGAAAAATGGCTGGAGGCTCACACGGAAGGAATCAGGAGCTGGCATGAGTAATGATTTAGGAGCCAGTGCTGCCGCAGACCCAACAGAATAGCCTTCACTCAGCCAACCTCAGAATGGGCTCCCGAGGTCACCTGGTAAGACAGGCTCCCACAGGCTGCTCTTCCCAGACATAGCTCCGATGGGTCTTCTACATGTTTCTACAGAGCAGGGAAGTTCGAATGCCTTTGAGGAGGCCCCAAAGGAGGCAATGACAAAGAAGAGCTGACTCACTGTGGCCCTGTTAGAAAGTGGGGGAAAGTTCCATTTTCATGGCAAAGGATGACAGAACAAGATATAAAAGATGGGAACTTCTGAGTTCCTAGAGCAAATGGCTCATCCCTTCAGGGTCCCCCAGGGAAGTGTCACAGGTGACACCAAGGTTCTATGTATGGTCTCTTTCATCTGTGCCTCCACATGCAATTGATTATTAGGATGGAGCGTCAGGCTTACTCATTCCCTTTTATGGATGGACGATAAGGTACTCAGGGAAGAGACTATTTAGATCCTGCCAGGATCTGGATTAGGACCTAAGGGGAGCAGGGCAGGAGCTTGTGGGTGGCACTGACCGTCTATGACCAGTGACGCCCTCTGGGTGGGTTTCTTCCCTGACTTGATGCGGTTCTCGTTGATTGCATTTTCAATCTCCTGCAGCTTCTTCAGTGCATTCAGGTAAGAGGTTTTTCTTTGCTTCTTCAGCTTTTTGCTGACGTTGGGGTCACTGGCTAGGCGGCGGGCAGCCTCGGTGATCTGGGACTGAATTGCAAACTCCCGTTCCAGGCGTTCCAGCTCGGCTTCCTGTGGGAGGGGAAACCAATGCTTACAGCTTCCAAAGATCCTGCTGCCCAAGGAGACCCAACCTTGCCCGCCCCTAGGCCAGATCTCTGCCCCACCTCTACCAGTGACTGCTGAAGACACAGCCTTAGAGGAAATTCAGACTCTATTGCTATCGTTTTCTTTCTCCCTGGAGCATAAGATGCAGCATGACTTCTGGGACAGCCTTCTGCTACTGTCCTCTGGGGTTTGTTCACGCGTGGACATCTCCTGATCCTCCCACGTATGCCCTGTCGTGCATCTTTGTGTGTCTCACATTAGGACGAATCCCCACTCACCTAGGTGACTTCTGGACGCTCCTTCTGTAAGCCCTAACCCTTCTTTTCACACTGTGTGTTCATAAAAGCCCTTCCGGGCCCTCTAGGAAGCCAAGTGATGTGGGGGTGGGTAGTGGAACCAGTTTTCCCCCGATCCTTGGGTAGGTTTTGGACTCTCTCCCTTCCTGCCTTCTTGTGCAACTCCCTCCTCTCTCTCTCACTTCCATTGGCTTTTATCAAGACGAGTCTCCCTTGTTTCTGGGCCTAGGAGAAATGAGGCTATGGATGCCAGATATGGCTGGAAGACCCAGAAGATAGTACCCCATATGAAGCATGTGTAGCTGGCCTACAGTTCGGGTATTTCCTCTGCAGATGGATACACACAAGGTGATGCTAGAGGTGGAGGCAGAATCTGCCTGTTGTTAGCATCTGTGGATGGATGCAGAAGCCCCTTGAGTACCACACAGTTCAGTTCTCTATTTCTTCTCTTCCCTGGTTTTGGGGCTGTGCACGTAAACTCTCCCTTGTGCGTGGCTACCAGCTGCTGGCACTGCTCTAGAAAGTTTTGTAGCCTTTAGTCAGCGAGTTCCAGCTGGAAGAGGTAGAAGGCTGGGAATGTGGCAGGCTAGGAGAGGTTGGGGCTGATAACTCTGCCTCCTGCCCAACTTCTCTGTTTCCTGTCTGATGTGAAGATATAGCAAGGCTCACACCACAGACTCCTCCCTCCAGGCTCTCCTTCGTGCTGAAAGGCTAGTCCTTGAAAGCATGAGCCAGAATAGAACCTTCTTCCTCTTTTATGTTGCCTTTGTCAGACATTTTGTCATGGTAACGAGGAAGTCAACTGACTTACTAGTGGAATGGTTTTATCAAAGCTGGCTCTAAGCAGCAATAGTTTCTCTGGAGTTTGGAGTATCCGGTGGGTGCAAGGGTACTAGCAGCCTGGGCGTGTTCTGGAAACTCCTAGGAGATATGGGCTCCAATAAAGCCATACTGCACAAATCTGTGATGAAAACGCAGATGTGGCTTCTCTTTTCCTGGGACCACACATGACCCCTGAAGAACACATGTCCTGGGCGATTTGGGGTTACACTGAAGTTTGGCAGGGACCGACCAGACTAAGGGAGAGGAGACGGGCATGTTTCCTGGACCCCACGTCTTCTATTATGGTGGCCCAACAATATGCCTCTGAGCACAACTGACCAGGCTGGGTGTGCGGGGAGGGGCTACTAAGGAAGAACACTCTTTGCCTGATTTCAATGACTTTTGAGCACTTCAAGTCTAGAAGAGGCAGGAACCAGGAGTGGGAGGAAAAGTAAGGGCCGAACGGAACCACTTAGAGAGACAATAAACTCCTTCCAGTGCTGGACACACTTGTTCTCTCAGAGGAAGCAGGATATCAACATGGATTCCTGCCCAGAGCCTTGGGACAGGGACAAAACCCAGCCTATGAGTTGGGCTCCCTGAAGCAGCTGTTTCTGGGCGGTTATGATAGCTCTTGTCCAAGACACTGACCCTGAGATTTGCAGGCAGAACAAGTCTTGAGATTCCAACTGAGTCAAGGACAGGACTGAAAGCCTTGTCTGAGGAAGGGGTCATAGGGCAAGGAGAGCCAAGGGGATGCAGAAAAGCTGTGAGAGCGCAGAGTCCCTTCCCGTCGGGAGGAAGCTCTGCAGAACTCTGCCTGCTTCCTCTGAGGAATTTCAGAAAGATGCACAAGGGCCAGCAAGGAGTTCTCAGAGCCCTGGAGCCAGCTTTCTTGAAAAGTGGAAAACACTGTAACACAGCGATGGGAAATTCAGGCGCGGAAGGACACTCGTCAAACACGGGCTGCTTTTTTTTAAAGCTCAAGCTGAGATGACGATCCAGCTTTGGGAGTCATCCGACCACATGGTGCTCTAAGTCACTCCCCTCTTTGGCATCTCATCTCTCTTTGCAGCAGCTGTTTGCTGAGCTTCAGGCATGTGTCAAGTATCCAGTGAAATGCTCTTCTAGCTCATTTAATCCGAGTGATAACCCAGAGACGTCAGCACCAGGAACTTGAACGTACGGAAGAGGAAGCGGCCTGACTAGGCGTCACTTTGGATGAAACACTCCGCTGTGCCCAGCAGGCCCCTCCACCTGCATGCTGACCTGATTTTAGGAGTATGTCTTTCTCCAAGATCCTTAAAAAACTAAAAGTACTTTACTTTTCTTTCCCTTCGTGGCGGCTACTTTAGTTGTTGAATGTCTGTGAGCAATTTCCTAGACTAAGTTAACTGGAGTGGGAAGAAGCTCCCTCAATGTACGTGACCCCATTCCATGAGACGGAGGAAGTGAGCGGAGCACCAGTGCTCACTGCTGTCTGCTTCCAAACTGTGTGACGAGCTGCCTCACAGTCTGCCCAAGCCTTCCCAGCCATGACTGTATCCTCAACTGTGAGCCAAAGTAAGCCGGCCTGCCAGCCCTCCCTCCCTCCCTGCTTTCCTCTGCTTTTGTCAGGCCGTTTTATCCCAGCAACAAGAAAAGTAGCTAATGTGCTAGCCAGGCTTTGCGTCCTGAAGCTGTCTTGAGTCTTCCGTTTGCTAGCTCATTAATCAGTAACTCTAGTCGGAAGAAATTTGGGGAGACCCGAGACCTGAACGTAAACCTGGCTTTTTGTTTCTCTTCAACAAGGGCCGGATGCTTTGTGTGTTTATTTATTTATTTTTTCAAGACAGTGTCTTACTGTGTAGTTCTGACCATCCTGGAACTCACTCTCTAGACCAGGCTTGCCAGGAAAGTCACAAAGACCAGCCTGCCTTTGCCTCCTGAGTGCTGGGATTAAAGGCGTGAGCCACCACACCCAGCTGAGCTTTGATTACCCTCAAATCTGAATTCTCTAGTCCCAGCCCTCACCAGTGTGCCACCCAACGACAATAAAAATCATGTTGAAATATGGCTTTTCCAATTACAGATGACAAGCCCTGACAGAACAAGCATAGGACACAATGTCCAGGCAGTGATTCTAGCAGCCATGTGACTTAAGATGGAGGGTAGACCCCTTTGTCTTTCCCCGGACAATGAGAACTGTGCCCGGAGATTCGCTTCTTCCGTGTACAGGTCAGGCATCAGGCAAGACCAAGCGTAACAAAGGGCTGGGAGGTCATTTTGTCTCTTTGTGTGTTACTGAAACATTCTCCCCAATCTTAACTGATCACTTGCACCTGGTCTTCAGTATTAGATAAACAACCTTCAACAGCGATCCACTGTGTACACTGAGGCAATCAAAGTCATCTTATAATGAGAAGCCATATAGCAACTAGCAAGTTCACCCAAGAAAGGGTGAAAGGAAAATCACTGGCATTTGGAAACAATGAAGAGATTACACCGAACCTAGTAGCTGCAGCAACTGGGGCGAATGAGGATAATGCAAAAGGGATGACGGGAAAGTCTGCAACGCCAGAGGAACGTACCTCTCCTTTAGGCAGGATTTTCTGCTCATCTAGCTTGAAGGCTGTTCCAATTCTTCTCCGAACAATAGGTGGTTCCTCTCCTGGATCCAGGGGATATTCGACAGGCAGTTTGCCTGTGAGCTCCTGCGCGTGCAGAAGAGCATTCAGAGAGCTTGGCTAGGACACACATCCATCACCAATCTGATGCGTAGGTAAGGCCCCTTAGCATTAAGCACTAAAGCCTAAATAAGAGTTCATGATGTAGCTGGACCTGGCAGTAGAGATCTGCTACCTAGCTACTCAGGAGTCTGAGGTAGGAGGATCACATACTCAGGACCAGGCTGGCCAACTCATGAAACCCCTCCAAAACAAAACAGCCCCATTAAAAAAGATTTGCAGATACAGTGGAAGCGACCTTGTCCGATATGCATGGAGCCCTGAGTTCAATCCCCAGTGCTGGTGAGGGGCAGGAGGAAGAGTTCACATTACGAAATTTAGCCTCTACAAAAAATGAATGAGCAAATGAGGGCAAATAACACTCCTCTACAGAACAGATATGTTTTGGGCTCCCCTTCCCCATTTTCATTCATTTGCTGATCTAGTGTCTCCCGCGAACCTACTACATGTGACAACGGCCACACAGCCGGTAAGCAGCAATCAACACTTGTGCTTTGCATAAGCATCAGATATTCCCTCTTGGACACTTAAGGTTTTCTTTCGTTGTTGTTTTGCTTTGTTTTTTGTTTTTCTCTCTCCCCAAATAAGTTTTCCTATGGGGAGTACTGTTTGGCGGATGCCAGGAAACTGCATTATCAAGACTGAATATGCTGACTACCGTTTGACACTGGCCCCGTATACAGCAGCAGGCTGAACTTAAAGACAGCGACCTGTCCAGGTGTGATGTTGCAAACCTGTATCCCCCAATACCCAGCAGGACTACGAGTTCAAGGCCAGTCTTAGCTACACAGCAAGACCTTGTCTCAAACAAAACAAAACCCCTAATTTTTGTTTTAGTAAAAAAATAAACATGAACAGACAATATATATATCAAAGAAATTCTGGAACTCTAACTGTTGTGGGCACAATGATAGTGAGTAGGTGACATTCAACAGTGACCCTGGGCCAGCACAGGCTGCTTGAAGAATAACTCAGAATTGGAAGGGTGAGCTTGCGTATACGACATCTGAGTCACATACAGACTGGGTTAAGTCTGCAGCTAAACCACACTGTGGAAGCCAGATAGGAAGGCAAGAAGTCACTCTCCAGCACCAGAAGAGGATGGAGATGCCACTTTGTGCATTCACCAGGCACATCTGGGCAAGCACCAGCTCTGGCTCTCTGACCCTAAATCAACGCAGATGCTACAGGATGCCACAGCGGGTGGCTGTGATGAGGAAGAGCTCAGAAGTGTCCTTCTGCAACTCGTCATCCACAGAGAGCGCTTGTGTTCGGCAGCCCAGGCCTGAGTGCCCACAGCAGGAAAAGTCAAACACAGGAGGTGCCCCGAAGCCCTTCTCATGAAGTGGCAGGCTGACTACACAGCTACATGTGTCTTTGTGGTATGTGTGTGCCCAAGCACCCCCTTCCTGGGCCTCTTCTGTGTTCACAGAACTGGATATGGCTCCTTGCACCTTCTTTCCTTATGCAAGCATTTTAGAATTTTAGAGTAGGATGGTCCCCTGTTTGGATGACTGCCTCTGCAATATTCAGCCTTAAAAAAAATTTTTTAAAAAGGTTCAAGCGTTTCTCAGATAGTCGCATGTTTATTCTGTGACTTCTTACCTGCTCCCTGCTTAGACCTTCTACAAATAAGAACCTGCTAAGATTGTTGTTTTAATATATATAAATAACAAACTGTCAGGACTTCCTGTTTGGAAACTTAGGAAGAGGAAAGAGAGGTTGTTAACACTGCCGTGCAGTTGTAACTCTGAAGTGTTTGTGGTTTCAGTCTATATTTTTAAAACGGGGCTACTGATTTTCCACCATCTGCTTGGCAGGATCCAGGTCAGGGCCTCAATTCTCCAGATATTTAATCTGATTTCATAGGTAACGAGAGCCGCATGGTGGGGAAGTAATTTAATGCATGGCGGTGGGCCCTCCTGCTGTAGGACACTGGGGCTCCCACACTGCCTCATTCTGGCTGCTCTCTTCCCAAGGGGCCAAACAGCATTTCCTGTTCCCTGAGCCTGGAGGATCTTCAAGCTGAGGGGTGGTGGTCGTGGGGGGGGTGGGGGTGTGTGGGGGCACGAGGCCCCTTTATCTCACACGTGTCAAGAGTGAAAGTAAGCATACGTGCACAAGGCTTTGGGTTACTACTACCTAAGTTATATTTTCTGTTCTCAACACTATAGGAAGTGGGAGCTTTTGTTGTGCTTATGATGTATTTGTGCAACTTTTATTGTACGTGCTGGTCTTGCCTTGACATGTTCCTTACGTGCTGTAATGTATATTCCTTGCTTGCTTTAGGGACTTCTTTTATTAAACACAAAACAAGGCTTTACAAATTATGAAAGGCAGACACCAAAGCCCATACTTTTTTTTTTCTCTCTCTCCTTCAAGCATAGTCTTTGTAAAAATACTGCTCATATTTACAGTATCACATGGCTCATTCCCCCAGCCAGGCCCACGGCTTTCCTGATTTGCAATGGATTTGTGCTAATGTGGTTCTGCCTTGAGCGAGCTCCGGTTTAAATCAATCCAGACATAATTAAGCCAAGTTGAAATGTAATGTGATCTCACTCTCCGGCCCACTGTTTCGCTCTTCCTGCTGCAAAGCATTATTATCTGGGGGGAGGAGAATCCGCCTCCTGGATTTAGTTAGGGACCCTCTTTAGACTCGCCACTCAGAACTGTTTACCCACAGAGCTTTCGGTCATGGTCTGTGGAGCACACCCACTCCCAGGAGAGCAGCCCCACACTGTGCTCACGTGAGGCACACGTACATGTGTGTGCGTGCATACACAACACACACATGCATGACCATACGTGTTATGCTAAGAATGAAGCCTACAAGCACTGCTAACAAAGAGCTATGGAATAAACATTAGAGGGGAGGAATGGACATTTCCATAAATGTCAAAATGAATTGTGGGAGCCCCTACAAGCTTATTGAAATTGGGACCTGCCCCACCTAAGGCTGAAGGAGACATTCTGTGTGGGGAATGGGGTGCGTACACTCGCCATAGGTCACATGTGGCGGTCACAAGACAACCCTTCGGTGTCAGCTCTCCTCTTCCAGCTTGTTTGAGACAAGGTCTCTTTTGTGGCTTGTGACTGAGTATACTCAGCTAATGGCCTCCCCTCTCACCATAGAGATTACAGGCGTGTTCTACTCTGCCAGGCTTTTATCTAGGTTCTTGGGATTCCACTGATGTCCTCATAGTTGCAAAGCAAGTGTTTTATCCATTAAACCATCTCCCAGCCCAACGCAACATTGCTTTACATAAAAGTTAAATGAATCACTATGTTAGGTCTATGGCTCAGAGGAAGAACACTAGCCTAGCATGTATGAAGCCATAAATTCAAGCCCCGGTAGCACAAAAATAACCAAAAAAAAAAAAAACCCCAACAAGTCACCACCACTTCCCCACCACCATTTCCCCCACCACCACCAAACTAGGAAAAGAGTCGATTTTCAACAAGAAAGAGCTAAAGAAACAGTAGATCACCATGTTTAAAGTGATTACTGTATATTTCAGGTGACATTCTCTTGCCTTTGTTGATCTCCAGTGATGTTACATCACATCCAAAAAGACAAACTCTGAAGAAGCAAAGCTATCCCAGCAATAAATGGAGGCATAAGCTCCTGCGAAGGATGACAGTGTGGTAGGCATGTCCGTGAGGACATGTCCTGTGCTCTGTGGTATGCCATGCACGGTTTGGGGACTGTTAAAGTGACTTGTCATTTAGCCTCGGGGTGTGTGTGTATCATACATAAGATTCAGCTGGTGACTGTTTTCACTGACAGTGGTGGTCCCTCAGTACCTTGCTCCTAACAAAGTACATCACTGGAGGTGCCGGTGTTCCCAACACTGGGGAGGGAGAGCACTTGTTTTCCTGAAAGACAGTCTGTATTGTCTCCACCCTGTCTTTGTCCCTACCGAAGATGTATGACATGACAAACAACACAGACTTAATTGCTTACAGCTTCCCGGAGACACAATCTCTTCAGTTCCTCCAGCCTCTGGCGTAGCGTCTCCTCCAGAGCTTCCTGCCTGGATTTCAAGGCAGCCAGCATGTCTTTCTTGGCCGACTGTGAGCTATCTGATTCCTGAGAACCTGTCAATAAACAGCGGGGTTACTAGGCCAACTGACGGGGGACATACATCTGGACCACTGACGAATTTCACTGGCGCTCACACTCCGGATATGGGATTTACCCTGGGAATCAAGGAGCGTGAAGTGAGACAGGTGTGCAGTGTTCCAAGCAAGAGGGGTGAATTCCAATACCACATGGAATATATAGCTACTTGGAGGGCTGGCAGGAAAGTTGACACTCCTGAACAAGAATGCTGTCGTTTCGGATTATCTCAAGACACGCTGCGTACCTGTTTTACTCACACCAGCCAATTTTAATATGGTTTACATGAGAAAAGGGGAAAGTTAAGTTCAAAGAAATGTTAGCAATCTCAATAAAGGTTTTAAGTTTTCTTTTGTCTACTGGAACATGCTGATTTTTGCTTAGTGCAAAGATAGTATCTGTTTACATTAAAATATCTGAAAACATAGACAGGTATAAAATCATTATGCTGGGTGTACGGCTCAGTGGATAAATAACCAATAAACTAGGCACGTAGAGATAACTATCATATTATGTATTTCTTTTGGTCTTTCTGCCAAAAGGGACACACACACACACACACACACACACACACACACACATTAGAATTAGAATTCTGGGGCTGGAGAGATGGCTCAGAGGTTAAGAGCGCTGGCTGCTTTTCCAGAGGTCCTGAGTTCAATTCCCAGCAACCACATGGTGGCTCACAACCATCTGTAATGAGATCTGGCGCCCTCCTCTGGTGTGTGGGCATACATCAAGGCAGAATGTTGTATACATAATAAATAAATAAACCTTTAAAAAAAAGAATTAGAATTCTGTCCACTATTTTATCTCAGTGTTGTATCCTGAGAAAATTCTCTCCTAATGGAGAGAATATAGTAGAGAGGGATGCATACATTTCAAAAGACATACACATTTTCCACGCTCTCCTGGCTAGGATATCTGCATGACGATTCATTCAAACAGCAGGCTGCTAGATATGAAAACTTTTTAGAAGGCAACATCGTGAACCAAACAAAGGAAAAGTGAACCAAAAATGCCAACTGGAGGAATTGAGCTTAGATCAGAAGAATAATTTCTGGGCTGCATTGTCTGGCGCAGGTTTCTTGTAGTGAGGCTGGTGGCCCTTTCTACCTGGTTGAGGGTATGGAAAGCATATTGATGTCCCAGAAACAGCCAGGCTAATGGCTGCATTCCTTCTCACATCCACACCAGCAGAACTGTTAGATATGAACAGGTATTACTGAACATGCATCGAGGGGCTCAGCATACACCACCAGCAGCATCCAATCATCTCACACGCCTAAAAAGCTGGGTGTATGCCTGTAACCCCAGTGTCTCAGGATGCTCAGGCAGGGGGAACACAAGCTCAAGACCAGCCTGGGCCACAGAAAGCCAGTTCAGGGACTGACAGTACCATGGTTAAACGTGAACATCTCTCCAGCGAAAGGTGTGACGCGTTGCTGGGAACAAGCAGAGCTGTAAACGGATGGAGATGACTACTGTGGACCTGGATCCAGATGTTAATGTTTTGCAGATGTCAGTTCACCATAAATTAAGCAATATAAAAAATGCAATCCTAATAAAAATCCCAGCAGGACTTTGTGGCAGTGGAGTGGGGGTTAGGAACTGCCTTCCCGTAACAGACAACTTTGGATGATTCAGTGACCAGGTACTGGAGGCTGGCTCAATTGGTAAAGATGTCTCAGAATCCCAAGACATAAGAAGACTTCTATGCCTTTGCGCTGAACAGTTCTGCTAGACCCAAACACCTATAAACATGCTGTCTTATTCTTTGAGATCTCTGATCAGGAATCTCATATTCCCTTAATCCCCATTCTTTCAAATGACCCCTATAATCCGAATAATGAAGAATTATCAGTATCCAAGCACAATGCGACTCTGGCTTAGCCTTTGTTCTCTTCTTTTTTCTGACCCATTTGAGCTTGAAAATGTAGACATCTATCACCGTAAGAACAAATCATCTTTGAGCATCCCCAGGAGCAAATAAATATTGTCAGCTGTATACTTGGGTACTATAATTAAATTGTATCTCATTTTAGTAAAAAAAAAAAAATCCACTGCCTGTCTATCATTCTGTTACGGACGCTACCTTCCAAGCTTTGAGTCATGCTGTAACTCTTTCCCGAGTTTTTGACATGCTTTAGTTGCAGGTGTCCAAATTCAATAGCAAACTACAGCACACACTTGGTCCTCGCTGAGACGCCATTACCTCATGGTTCTCACAGACTAAATCCAGATGTGCCTTTCTCAGGTATCGCATCACTGGATCTTATTGCGGACTCCCCCCTTTCGCCAGTGGTTCAGATTTTTCATATCCCTGGGCCCACTACTTCATGCTTATCAACGCTAAACCCTCTCCAGGCTGGGTCCATCTAATGCAACCTGGAAAAATCATTATGAATCTTAATTGGGTCTCTTAGTACTCACCACCAAGCCCATTTGAAGACAGGAAAATTTAATGAGGCATTCTCTGCTCCATCCTCTAAAACATTAATAAGGATGTAAAATGATACTGGAAGGAAGTCAGACTTTAAAAACAGGCCTGGGGAAAACTTGGGTCCAAAAAGATTAAAGAATTTCTAGCATGAGTGAAAAATTCATCGTTTTCCCTTCACCCCTGCCTAACCTTTCGGTAGGAAATGGTGATTTATTGAATCAAATCGAAGAGCCTGCGATATTCAGGAACGGCAGAACACACCACAACATTAAATTTGGGGAAGCAAGCATATAATTTGTGGATGACTGGACTGCTGTTACAGGATTAGTAAAGATCTGGCTTTGAGTAGCAGGGTTCGTTACTGCTGCCTAAATTATTATTTCTAATAATTAACTTAAATCTCAACCCACATAAGATGCTCTAGAGAGCCTTGGCAGGCTTGATGGCTCCTGACTCTTTCTGCGTGTAGCTGGCACCCCAAATGCTGACTGGCTCCGCTGCACACCTTGAGTCTGGAAATTCCTTCAGGAGGAATACAGTGCCTGGAAACCAGGTTACCCCCTCTGCCAGTAACTGAACCAGGCAATTCTGGACACACGGGTTTCCATTTTCATGGTAACTGGACAAACAGGTAGATGGAAAACATCTGGATTTGATAAAGTCTAAGCCATTTGTTAGACGGGTGGCTCTTGAATCTTCTATCTCTGAGGTCAAGAATGAGATAATGCTCAAAAATACTTAGCACTGTGCCTGAATTAGGTAAATTCCTCACATAGGGGTTGATCTACCACAGTGGTGTGGAGTTAGAGAAATCATTGAAATTATCTCCTCCCCTGCTTTCCATCAAGTACTCATCAAAGGTAAGAACTTCCCTCTACATTTTGGCATAGGGCAAGGATCCAAAGCTCCACCTATAGAAAGATGCAATGGCAGATGAAGGATGTATCTAAAACCACGTTTCTAAGCACCAGGTCTGGGGCTGCTGCAGGTGATGTGGGACTGTGGCTGAGGACACTTGGTGGGCTCCATTGGCCTCCATCCCATATTCCGCAAACTTAGGGTGGCTCCACGTGAACCTGTCGGATCTGAAAAGACTCCACTGCTGTCCTGTCTTGAAGGGAAATCTACTTATTGGAAGCAGGAGATCTGATGGCTTCTCTGTGTAAGAGCTTACACGATCTAAGCCTGTGGCTGTGACCAGTAGCTAGGGTATATGGCCACCAAGAGGAGAATGGGCCAAGTGCCTTGGAATAAGCCCACTGAAAGCCTCTCAAAGAGCACCGGGAGAAGAGGCCCATAGTCCTCTGTGGTGCTGAGCAGCCTCCACAAATGACCTTTAGGTATCCTCTGAATGAGGCTCTTGCCTCTTAAAAGGGATAAAGAAAGGAAGCCAGCAAACCAGGCAGCAACAAGGGGCAGAGATGCTCTTTGGCTTGGCCACCACAATAGTAGAAACAGAATCAGAAGAATCTTAGAGCTGAGGCCAATGGGAGTTTCTCAAACTAAAGGTTCAAGACACACCAATGATACCTTGCCTGGTCCATCTAGCTGTTTGTTTGTAGACAAGGTCTCACTATGTAGACCAGGCTGGCCTTGCACTCACAGTGATCACCTGCCTCTGCTTCAAGTGTGCTGGGATTAAAGGTGTGCACTACCACACCCAGCTGACAAAAATAATTTCAAGTCTGTATTTGGACTTGGGGAAGTCTGACACTACGATTTGTCCGTTATCAATTATTTGAACCCATACATATTACACATGCAAGGCCTCTTCAAGGTTATTATGTTAAGCCCGTAAAACTGACAACAACACATACATCTGCTGTCTTTGAAAAGGACAGTGACCGAGAAAGACATCGGGATTGTCATCCCATAGCCACTACTGAACAGTATTAAGCTTTGGAGTTTCAACCTTCTGAGAGCCATCATGGGCCACTCTGTAAAGTGACCACTTTACCAATCTTCGAAAATGCCTCCAAACCTGAAGCACTGATTACCTAATAAACAACCAATTCATATGATTCCTTCTCAGCCATTAGCCTTCCCTTCTGCAAATTTTCTCAACAATACTTCATCCAGTACAGCCTTCTTCCTTCCTTTACCACCTAGACCTCCAAGAAGGATGAACACTCCACCATCTCTGATCATTTCCCTGCTGCTGTTGCTGCGGCTGCTGCCTCTTTGTTGGAGGGGGCATGCTTAATTACCAGGCATGCCTAAAGGGTTTACATCTTCCTCCAGCAACCGGCCAAAGCAAGTGTCTGTGATTGTGGGTGCTAAATAGACTTAAATGGAGCTGTCTGTAAGAGGAAGAAGATGGACGAAGCATCTCTACCCAGAAGAGTGAAATGTCAGAATTTATACATTGAAAAAAACCAACAACCCAGTAGCCAAGGGCTGCCTGGGAAGGGATGAAGGGAAATAGTGAATTGGTGTCGTAGGCCAATGAGAACAGAGGTGAGATGAGCATTTCTGAAAGATATGGATAATGCATGAATACCATTTTGGGGGTGGAGGGTACCAAGCAACACTCTGATTTACAGGAAAGGGTACTCAGAATAGTCTTTGGAGAACAGAGTAAGAGCCTACAGTCTGGGGTCTAGGGGGTTCCCAGAACTGTGTGTTTCAGCTCAGCTACTCACTGGCTCTGGAATGATGGGAAGCAGGTTCTAGAACTTCTCTGAGTCTCAGTTTCCTCCCCTATGAACTGGACCATGAAAGCAAGCTCTTCAAATATTGGGAAGATGAAAAGAGATGATGCCTGGAAGATGCTAGAAGGAAACCCAGAATACACTAAGAGTCACATGAATATTAGTTGATTTTTTTTTATTAAAAAGGCTTTCTGGCTTTTATTATGGGTTGGCATCTCCATTTCAGACTGTTCCATACTATAAGAAAAAGAGAGCACGGAGTGGACCAGCAAGGAAATGAGGAATGACGGCAGATGCAGCCTTATTAGTTCAGGAAGCTTGGGGCAGAAGAGAGAGAAAGCGGGGATTTCTTACAGGCTACATTTCTTTGTCTCTTCAGAGAAGCATCTCCCCATTCATAGGGGAGGCCATGTGGCCTAGGGAAGCAGACGTTTGATGGAGGAGTGTCTATGGGCTTTTCGTGACAATGAGACACGTCTGCTCCTGGCAGCACCATCTACTTCAAGAGGAAGATGGGCATCGAAGAGGCTCCTTATGGAGTTTGATAGCCATTTGGGCAAGAAACTGCTCTTGCCTGGACTGTTGCATAAACTGGACACAAAGAACCCACAGAGAGAGGACTGCTGAACTTGCCTAAAGGTGAGACGGTCTTTTGGGGTTCCTGATTCATGAAAGAGTCTGCGAGACATTCTGCAGGACACAGCAGAAAGTGACTGAACTGTCTTTGAAATTTCCTGCTTCATGGAAATGTCTGCTGGACACTATGGGCCTGAAGGCCAAAGATGGATGCCCCAACGGTATAGAGGAACTTTGGGTGACTGTCCAGGCAGTGAATTGTCTCTGTCATTTCTAGAGTTTCAAAGTTGCATATTTCTTGTTTACTTAGGTAATATTATATCCTTCTGGAGTCTTTGATGGAGTTGAAGAATAAATAGATAGTTATAGCTTTCCTTAGTTATGATAAAAGATAAAATAGATTTAAATATTGTAACTGTAATTCTTGCTTGATAACTCTTTTGTTACATGTAATTTTACTATGTTAAAGTTAAAGCCTTTCTTTTTTGTTTAAACAGAAAAAAAGGGGAAATGATGGAGGAGTGTCTATGTGTTACTTTCATTATTAATAAAGATACTGCCTTGGCCCTTTAAGAGAACAGAAAATTAGGTAGGTGGAGTAGACAGAACAGAATGCTGGGTAGCAGGCAGTGGGGAGATGCTTCAGGCAGTCGCCATATACAGTCGCCATGCTTCTCCTCTCTGAGATGGACGCAGGTTAAGATCTCTCCTAGTAAGCCACACCTCATGGTGCTATATAAATTACTAAATATGGGTTAAAGCAAGATATGAGAATCAACCAATAAGAAGCTACAGATAACGGGCCAGGGGCCAGGCAGTATTTAAATGAATACAGTTTCTGTGTAATTATTTTGGGTAAAGCTAGCCGGGTGGCGGGACGCAGCCCGCTGCTCCATTCTACAGACGTTGGATTCAAGCTTTGCTCTGTGTGGCCTGTTTTTTGCTTGACTGGAAAACTCTATGAGGGTGGGAGGTACCACCCTGAGCTTCCATCCACCTCCCCAGCAAGCTCCTTCCGCTGTACTGTACACTCTGGTCTCAAAATGGAAGAGAAGGCAGAAGGAGAGGAATCCAATGAGGGTCTTCAGGTCTCCCAGTATAAGAACAGTCCTCAGTGCTGCCCACTAGAGGAGTTGGAGACAATCAAATCAACAAGGATGGGAGATACTGTGGTCGCCAGAGAAGGTACCCATAGCACAGGGAGCTAGGGGATTGACTTGGTTTCTTGATGATCACCCTCCCCCTGTTTGAATTTTTGAGACAAGCTTTCTCTGTGTGGCCCTGGCTGCTCTGGAATGCTCTTTGTAGACCAGGCTGGCCTCGAACTCAGAGAGATCCACCTGCCTCCTTAGTGCTGGGAGGCACCCCTAGTCACTACCAGATGATCACTTCTCTGAGGAGGTTCAGCCTCCGTCTGATTGACTGCTGAGGAAACCAACTGTCAAGTAAGTTCCCTAGCAATTCTTTCCTGAGTTAGAGCTTAGCAAGTATCTACTTGGGTGAGAGAAGAGTGAAATTTGGCACTTTAACTGTTTATGATCATATTTATGATCATGATCCCCTAACATGACAAATTTGACTAAGATAGGTCACTGGTGGGACAAAGAGCTGATCATCACCAAGAAGACAATTATGTATATGAATACATTTGAAGACTGGCCTTGAACTCTGTGTTTACAACTATGACCTTGATCCTCCCGCCTCTGCCTCCTGAGTTCTGACATTAAAGAGGTGAACATTAACACACTTGGTTTATCTGGTGCTGGACAGGATTGTGGGCTTTATGCCTGTTAGATAAGAGTGAGCCAGTGAGCTGCATTCCCCAGCCCCAGGAAGATCACTCTTGTACGGACAGGGCTAGACAAAAACTGTTGTTCAAAGAAAGTCATTGTCAGTGGGCATTTGGGGATCTTCAGAGGAAGCCAGCTGACATCACAGACATTACTGCAGACTTGGGACTGATTTTCCACTTTCCAGCTGGGGAATCTAGACTTCAGAATGGTGGCATTTGTATATGGGAAGACCACATGGGGAGGGGCAGCAGAGCAAGCAGTGGCTCTTTCCTGGTGAACATATGGAAGGATCGCCTCACTAAACTGTGATGGAGACTTTGTTGCAGTCATTCCAAAGATCCCAAGCCAGTTGGCACCGGATATGAGTTCGCATCCTGCTGAGGATACACAGGGACCTGTGCATCTGTTTTCACACACAAATGCTGATGACCAGCCTCCCTGAATCCAGAAGGCGGAAGGGGTGCTTTCCTCTTTGGAAGGAGGGGAAATTTAACACAAATAGTACCTACCCCCTCCCAAGAAATCTGTTGTCGTAAAAGCAAGGGAAGGAAATGACTGCCTGTTTTGGACTTTTGGGAGAAAATGAAAAGAAAAAAAAAAAAAAAGCCAGCCAAGTCCCAGCAGATCTGTAGAAGCTGTGAGGAAAAGTTTTGGCAGATACCCAGGAATAAATATGGGGAAAGGGGTTAGGCTCCCCTTTATGATTAAGAGATATTTATTTCCCAGACAAATCCTCAAGGATGAATTCCTTGCATCAAAGATGTCCTAGGAGACCCTGTGATATAATGCCACATGGCAGATGGCAGGAACAACGTGTTTTCTCCACAGACCATCTCTGTGAATTCAGCGTCTTTTCCAACATGAACAATGCATGCTCGGAGAGCTTTTCATCAGTCTTGGATATTTTACAAATGGTATAGCTTAGTTCAGAGTTTACAGATCAGTGGTGAGACTGAAGCTCTTTACAAAGCAAGCACCTTTTGATGGCGGCTGGGCTTTGGGATGATTTTGCTCTCTGTGCAGATTCAGAGGCACTTTTTGCCAAAAGGGAAGAATATGAATGCCATTTGAAAGGGGGCATGTTCTGGGGTAGGAAGAAGGGAAGGAGGTAAACAGAGAGACAGTCAGTTTTTAAAAGTTAACACAAATTGGGTGGTGGTGGCGCCCATGCCTTTAATCCCAGCACTCGGGAGGCAGAGGCAGGCGGATCTCTGAGAGTTTGAGGCCAGCCTGGTCTACAAGAGCTAGTTCCAGGACAGGCTCCAAAGCTACAGAAAACCTTGTCTTGAAAAACCAAAATAAATAATAAATAATAAATAAATAAATAGTTAATGCATCTGGTAAAATATCTAATTGAAACCATAACTTGGCAGTAATGCAGATGACTTCCATTCCTTAGCTCAAGACCCCAGGGAACTGATCTTGCTGGCTCTAGGGCTGTTGTCTATTGTAACATGGAGGTTTGGAGATTAATTGCAAATCTCAATGACCCTTATTCTGGGCTCTCACCAAAGACGGGGAAGTTGAGCACGGAGCTTGGCTGAGTAGAAACAGAATGCTGTGTCTGGGATGTCGCAGGGAGATCGCTCTTCCAACGTTTAAAACCTTACCCCTTGAAAACCATTCACTAAGACTATGTCAACCTGAGTTCTCTCTATCAGGCAAGTATACCATTACTAGTAACACTCAAAGGCAGGAAACATGACCACAAAAGTGATTTTGTTACCCCCACCCTCCACCAAATAGAAGCGAAAGGGGCCATCATTTCATTTTCCTCTTGGGCCAGACCTGCTCAGATGAGCCCAGAAACATCCATTCTGCAGACAGTACTTTTGAAGCCTGCCCAATTTCACAGTCCAGCATAAACAACTTCTCTGGCAGTGCCTGGGTTTTGTACCCAACAGCAGAGCCGAGGTTATGACCAAATTTAAGGCCTCTGGAATGCAGTTCATCTTGGACCTAAAAGGAGAGGCACCACACAGCTAATAGAAAACTCTAAAAGGCCAGAGAAAGATCCAGGAAGGAGACGGACAAAATAGAAAGGATGGAGACCAAAAGAAAAACACTCGACAAAATGCACTGCTTGATTTATACCAGCACAGAGTCACGCAGTGTGAGCTGGATACAGCTACAAGCACACAGCCGGCAGGCGCCTAGATCGCCTCTCTGTGGGGAGAGATGTCAAATAGCTGGCATTGTCATTTTATACTAGTTATTAATAAACCTTCTTACAATGGAAGGAAGTGGTTGCATTCAGAGAAGGAGAATGTGGGAATTGTTTAATTATGAAGGTGGACCGGTTCCTGGCAAGGCCAGGGTCAGAATTGAACACAACATGTTTTTCCTAGAATAAAAAGTGTCAGAGCGGTGGCATGATAGCAGAATGTGGGGTTGGGTGTGGCTTTAAAACCTCGGTTCCATCATCATAGTTGTCATGTTCCTGTTTGATCAAACAGAAGAAGACTCAGCTGCCACCGAATTAACCACACAGCCAAATTCCTACCCATTAACTCATACTATTTTGTTTGGTGGTAAAGGGATACTTCAGGCCTCTTTATTTTATTAAAAAAAAAATCAGTGTCCTGGTATTCCTTACAAGTCTCTTTCTCTTCCTCCGCCCCCCAACACACACACACACACACACACACACACACACACACAGAATATTGGTGGCTAATACAGCAAGTCACAGGGCCCTGCACAAAACTGGCTATTTCCTAAGTGGGTCTGTGTCATTCATTTTAAATAGCCTGAGAGCAAAATACTCTCCGACAATCCCTACCCTTCCACTGAAGTCCTGACTATTCTGGAAAGACAGATCCCTAAAACAATGCTAACACAAACCCTAGACTCCACACAAGCTATGAAGAGGCCATGTGTCTTCAGCGACAATGACACAAGTACAGTTGTTTTCGTTTTGTTTGCCTCCTCCTCACCCCCTCCCCACTAACATTTCAAGTAATAGGGGAAGGGAAGGGAGAAAAGACCCCTTTGAAGAGCCTGCAAAAGATTTGGGATGGGCCTTCTGTTTTTCTTTCTTGTTCAGGGCTGGGCATTAGACTGAGGGCTTTAGGCAAAGGTTCTACCCACTGAGCTATCCCCCCACTCATGTCTAAAGAGAGAAGGCAGCTGGGAGAGGGAAAGAACAAGCTCTAAAAACAGCTCAACTTAATGGATGGTTTGAATTTATAGCTGTTCCCTCAAACTGTATTTGAACATCTTAACAGTTTGTTATTTGAAGCCCCATGTGAACAAATGCCATAGCCAGAGCCATCTCCAAATCTGGAGGAAAGAGCTAGGCTCCTACAGGTCACCGTGACTAAGTGCCCCTTTTTCTCTCCCTGTCCGGTGATCATCAGCAGATATCCTGAACCCCTACACACCACACGTAGAGTTTGTACAACACAGACCTGTAGCTCTGACCCAGATGGGGGGCACCACCTTGTGGGTCTCCACCAGGATATAAGCCTACGGTTTCCTCATGGCAGCTCCTATATAAAATGTCTTGACCCCAAACTTACTCACAGAACCACGTGCCCTCTTCATCTGGAAATGCTAGTCACCACCCCTTCTGCCCCACTCACACTAATGACTCAGGGCATCGGTGGGCATGAATTCCTGACTTTTGCAATGGTTAACAATGGCATTCCTTTATTTATTTCTCAGATACCAAGAGCTGGACTTCCTAGCCATTTCAAAGACAGTTGCACATCCTTATGTAGGAAAACAGCCTTTAAGGTTATTAAGACTTGGAACTATTTTATTTTGTATCCACAGACAATACTCAAGCTCTTTTCAGAGACGCCCATGCGTCTTAAAATGCTGTGTATTTTACCTCCTTTCCTAGTTGTGACTCAGGCCAGCCCTGCACAATTGAGCTCAGAAACATCCATTCAGCAGAAGGTGGTCCTTGCAGCACTCAAGGTTCTGCGGTCCAGTATAAACAATCCCTGGCAGCACCGACCAACTCCCTTGGCAATGCCTGAGGTTTGGGGGAGGGCTGTGTCCAACAGCAGACCCAAAGCAATGATCAAAATCAAAGCATGACCTAGCATCTCTTAGGAGTTAAGATGAATGTTTCTACCAGGGAAATGTGACAGCATTGTTATATGGGTCGCTTATGTGTGATGTTGCGGTACGGGGAGAAGGAAATGGCTGGAAACAACAAGGGTTGGCCGCCACCATTGCCCCAGGGGCAGTATTGGAAAGGGCTGAGGGACAGATACAGATGACCTCAAAAGGTCTAACACCAGTATGACAAAGAATGTCAACCTGAGAGCAGGACAGAGATGTTCTGTCTAGTTTGAAAGATGCTTAGATGTCAGTCCTAATGATCAGTGTGGTATCACTTTTACCTTAGAGGTTTCTGTGAGAAAGAACATTGGTGGGAATTCCCATTGGAACTCTGTGTGAGACCAGGAACACCACACATTCCAGAAACATGGCGGCTCTTACCATGCACCATGGGTCTCACTGCAATTCCTTACTACACAACTTTACCGAGTAGCTACCGGGTGCTGGACAATAGACGTGGGATTTTCTTGTGCTAACTAGGCTTTCAATATGCTTTTAAGAAACATTTATTAGAACCACATGAAAAGGGGGGAGGGGGAGACAGTTTGTGCAATTGGATGCTGCGTTGTCTCATTTGTGAGTGAACATTAGCTGGGAAGGTCTGGCAAGTGTTAACAAAAAGACAGAGCTGTCCGGTAACAGCAAGCATGCAAGGACACGTTACAAGCAAGAGGACAGAAAGCAAAAGGAAGGAGACTAGCTAGATGCCCCAATTTTTAGACTAGGGGCTAAATTTCTTTACAGTGGGATACTAGCCTGGTCTGTCATAGGCAGGGCTACCAATGGCTTTCCCCAAGTGAGGGCTGCCTCCTCCCACAGCAAGCGCTCATGAGGGGCAGTAGGCAGTAGCCTCCGTGGGAGGGAGGACCAGATTCATATATCCTAGAAATTCCCTTTGTGTGCTAATGGCATGCATCCTGTTCTGGTCCCTCCCTCCATTGTCCCAGCTGTTTTTCCTAGTCATGATGGTGGGCGTGTGGGATCCCCAAAGAGCTTCAACTGGAATTCATGAACATTTTTCAGGCTCAAACTTGTATGGCCTGAGAGAGGTTGACATCTCACCCTGTGCCACTATAACCTTTTAAAGTCACTTCAACATCTTGAGAGGACAATGCTTGCACATTATATGTAGGCATGCATTCAGCAGGAAGATCTTCTTGTGATTTATCTTTTAGCCCACTAGATTGGTGGCTAATGTTAATCTGATGGTGGTATAAAAATGCATTACATTCTGGTATTAAAGATGCTTAAATGCCATTCCTGATGGTTATGTGGGGTCAGTCTCCCCTTAGGAACTTCATCTACACCTGCTCTGCCTTGGTGCCCTTAGAGGTTGCACAGAATATGAGGGGCCCAGGAAGAATGACCAGGTCATAGGCTGAAAGTGCAGAAGCCTGGGTTTCTTTATCTAGAGCAAGAAGAGGTGCCCTTCAACGCATAATCCCTAGACCAACAGCTGCAGAGGGATCCAGGAACTTTGTAGAAATATAAACTCATTCCCAGGCTCACACAGACTTGCAGAATCTTGTACGATGAGGGGAGAACCAATGGTCATATTGCACTCCTACAACCCTGAGCTGGAAGAATCCAGAGTGGAGCAAGACCGGATTCTCAGTAACTGGAGAAGGAGGTGGGTTGGGCAGATCCAGGCTCTTATCTGAAACTATTTAACAATCATTGCATGCTGTATCTAAAAGACAAACATTCAGTGGGAGGCTGGGAGGGGCTATAACTGCAAAGAGACCCGCAGGTTTTGAATGGTCTTGCCTTGATACAAGAAGACAACATTCTCATAGTCTTCCTCGCAAACTTCTAAGCCTCAGAAGTACTGCCCAGTTGGCACACCTTTTGTATGAAACAGCTTCGAAGAATTCCAGGCAGGGGCAGAGCTAGAGTTAGAGTCAGCCCCATGAGGTCTGGCAGAGACGGATCCAGTTTTTAGGAGCCCGAAGCTTACATCATTTTGACAGTTCATTTAGGACAAACAATATACAGCATATTGTATAGCGCTCACAAGCATGTGACGAACATATTACTAGGTCTCTGAGAAGCAGCGTCATAGTCTGTCCAATATGGAGACCTGAGTTCACACTCCATTAGCCCTATGGCAAACCCACTTCTCACTCCAGGCCCAGAGTACACGCTCCTATCCTCACTATCCTCAGCTATTTCAGTTTGAACTTCTCTGACTGCGAATGCAGAAGCTAACACGTATCAGCTCATCTTCTTCTGTCTTTCCCTTTTTGGTGGTTACTGCTGTTTGCAGTCACTGTGCATAGGCTTAGAACTGGTCCTCAACAATGACGGGAGGTAGAGACTTCTTTTGTTTTCCTATCTCAGTGGCCAGGTGACATGGCTCCTGTCCTACCTTTCTCTATCAACTTGACACAGCCCAGAGTCATCTGTCTGAGTCTCAAGTACAGGATCGCCCATGTCCGACCGGCCTGTGGTCAGGTCTGTACAGGCCTGTGGTCAGGTCTGTGCAGGCCTGTCCTGACTGATGAAGGATGTAGGAGAGCTCATTCCACTGCGGATGCTATCATCCCTAGCCTGGGCTGCATAAGAAAGCTGGCTGAATAAGAGCCTGGGAGAGCAAACCAGGAAGCAGTGTTTCTCTGTGGTTTCTGTTTCGGTTCCTGCCTTGAGTCCTTCTTCTGATTTCCCTCAGAAATGGACTGTCAGCTGGAAGTGTAAGATGAAATAAACCCTTTCCCCCCTAGGTTGCTTTAGGTCATGGTGTTGATCACAGCGACAGAAAGCAAACGCCGCCTAAATTAATCAGACTTTAAACAGGCAGCTTTGGAAGAGGCGTTAACTCGTCACACTGAGCTCCCATTTCCAAACAACTGCTGTCCTTTTCTCCCTCAGCCCTCTGAAAACCCGTGCCTCTTCTTGTCATTTAAGCAAAGAGCAGTCTTCATCTGTAATTAATTTAGGGGCCAGGGGTTGAACCCTGAGCCGTGGGTGAGCTAAGCAAGCACTTTGCCAATAAACCAATTCCTTGATCTCCACTCTTGAAGCCAAGATAATTTTGATCTGGTTCCCCTAATCTTTAACAGCAAAATGGCTTGCATGATGCTCACATAAATAGACAATAGAACCAGATAGTGAGTCAAGGTACTCATTCAGCCATCTCTTGTGACAGCAAGGCTCCCCTTTCACACTGACCGTTTAAAGCCTCAGATGTATCATTGGAAGCAGAATGTAGCAGCTTGATCCTGACCTTTGTCCTTTTCCAGTATAGGCCCCCCACTTAAGAATACACAATTAAATTCCACTCTCTGCCTTTGGAGTTGATACTCCCGGTGATCGTTACTGATTACACCAGTTGGCATTCTACAAAGCCCCGTGAGGTACCTGAAGAGATGCCTACAGTGCCCCACACTGTGAAGTTACCCTGATCTCCCTCTGCCCCTTTGGATACCTGAGGAAACTTCTTAGACCCACATATGACTCCAGAGTTTAGTCTGGGAACGAAGGCCTGCGTCTGGCCGGCCTGCCCAGTGGTCTACTGTGCACGGTGTCCCCTACCTCCCTGGGGAGGAGCCATTGGGTGGAAGGTGTCACAGGCGCAGGCTCTACCTGAGGACAGCAGGCTCCCACTGCTGCCGCTAATGATCTTCCCTTTGCTGCCCATGTTGGCCAACTTCGAGGTCTTCAGCGTCCCTGTTTCTGTTAGGTCAATGGCGATCTCGCTCAGACTCCGCGCTGCATGGATCTTGGACTGGAAAGGAAAGGTGAAAAGGTTATGGAAGGGGCAGAAAACACTCAGTCACTCGTAGTCCTGAAGTCAGGTGGCTCATGAGCTACAAACCGGAATTCACAGCGCAGGATTCCCCAGGCATCAGAGAACAGTGTGAAGAGTATGGTCATTGCAGTCTATATTCCGGGGAAAGTATTTAATCTTCTTGAGTCTTACTATTCCCAAATATAATCCAGGGGAGTTACCACTGACCACAGAGGGGTGAGCTGAGTCAAAGGAGACAAGCTGTGTGTGGGACACTCCCTTCCCTCCCTCTAGTCCTCTCCTCTTCTCCTTTCTCCTTGACAGAGAAACAAATAGAAAATTGTACCAGGTCAGTAATCCTAGCTATTGGGGGTGGGGATAGAGGGCTGAGGCAGGGGGATTATAAATTCATAGACTGCCTGGGCCAAAGAGCAAGTTTAAAGTCTGATTGGACAATTTACTGGGGGACCCATTCTTAAGATAAAAAGTAGAATGCGTAAGTATAGCTCAATGTTAGAGAACTTCTCTAGTATGTACAAGATCCTAGGTTCAAACCCTAACACCACACACACACACACACACACACACACACACACACACATGCACACATGCACGCACGCATGTACATATATGCACAGGCACACACATAGTTGTGACTATACTTATTTTATGCTTAAATGAGGAGAAAATAACTTTTTAGCTTTATGAATGACAGATGAGGTTTGCAAAGCAAAGTCATGAATTATCAATAAATTTAGAAGGTATTAAATATCTTCAGTTATTACCCATGTGACCAGGGAAAGTTTAGGTGATAGATTACTGGTATCTGCAAAGACTATACACAGACAGAAACCTCTGGAATACTCAGGTCCCACCAACAGCATCTGTCTTGAGATTCCCTTCAATTCTCATTGATTAAATCTGTGAAGGCTCCAAAGTCTTCATATTGGGGTTCAATCTTTACTCCACTTTGTATGCAGATCAGCTGACCCCACTAGACTTACAGCCACAGAGGCGAGGGGAATCTCAGACCGGTTTTGTTCTGTGATTACATCCCTAAAAGTGATCGTTTCTTCAGTAAGGCTATCTGTTTTTCTTTGTCACACTGTTGGTCATGTGGAAATATGCTGGATTTTCTGCCTATGTACATGATTTGGTATTTTGCAATATGTTGCTATTGTTTTATAAATCAGTTTTTTTTTTAAATGATACCATCAGCATCATGCAAACCACTACAGCTGACAGTCAAAGCACACACTGGCTCTGTGTGCTGGAGCTGGGTGAGCCAATGGTGTAGCTGCTGCAGGACAGCAAGGCTTTCAGCACCTACCAGGCTCCAGACACATCTGACAGCTCTGGCAAGGCTTGCACACCACAATCCCCTCTTCCTGATTTACAGGCTTCCTCCTTTGCCCAGGGGCTGTTATTTGTCCCACAAAGGCTATCTGGGCCCTTAAGGCCTTGCCCTTCCTCTGGCCTCAGATGTTGTTGCCTCTGCTGATGAATGACAGTGACTTCCGGCCCCTGTGTGCTTTCTTCCTCTTAACAAATGAGTGTCTTCGGCCAGAAGAAACACCGACTTTTGCTTTTGTTTTGGTCACCTAATGTGAACTATCCTCCTTCTCCCCTCCTTCTCCACCACTGGTACTTTGACTTGGATCCCCTTCCCAGCCTCCGCTTTCTTCCTTACAAACAGAACCAGGCTGACTTCCTCAGGTTAGGGCCCTCTGGTACATAAACAAGCTCAGCTGCCAGGCCTGGCAGCCTTTGGCTGCAGGAGGAAGCAGGATGGGCTTTCCATTTCATGGGGACTCTGCATATCTATAGCACCCATCTGGCTGTGCTTTATCCTTCGGGCAAGCGGAGTGCACAGACAATCCATGACTCCCCCTCTTTCTGCACTGCACTTTACTAAGAATGATGTGTTTGTTCATTGAAGAATCTCACACTTAAACGGCTTCAGAACAGCAACTCATTGAATCCATATAGCACAGTGGCGAGGGCCCAGAGCTTCTCCTGCTCGGTCACTGTCAGACTTTGATCCTTGACCTCTCTGATCCTCAGATGCCTGTTTATAACATCGGGATATAAAGCCCACATCACAGAGTTGGGATAAGGACCACAGTAGATACTGTATGTCAACGTCACGGCCATAGGAGTGGGATATAAATTAGTACCTGGATGTAATTTGTGAATAAGGTTAGATTGATGGCTCTACTTGACATTTTAAAGATCCCATTAATCACATGGAAAAACCTGTTTTCAAATAAGCCCTCTCCTCTCCTGCTTAGACATTAACCCCAGAAGAAAAAAAAAAAAAACCAAAATACAAAAGCAGGAGTAGCAACTAGCCTTTTTCTAATGTGGTCTAGATTCTGGTAACTTTAAGACCTTTCTGGAATGGGCCTATCACAATGACCCAACAGATAGCTTGTAGGATGAGAACTAAGAAGAAATATAACAAACAGTCCCAGGAGACTGATTGCCTTCTTGCTATGTTGGGTCTCTGGGCAGCCCCAAAGTCCCTACACACCCTCAGTGACCTCTCAGTGTCAGCACAGATGTTCTGTGAACAAGCCTTAATTTGCTCTATCAGGCTGTTGATTTTAGGAGGAATAAATAGATTGAATGAGGAAGGGAGAAAAAAGGAAGATATCTGCACTGGGGCCTAAGTCCAGCAAGCACCACTCTAAGGTCAGGGGAAAAGCAGCCATTAGTTCCTCTAGACAATGTGAGCTTTGCCCTGAAGTCTGAAAGTCAGTCTTTGGCTTTAGGATGCAGCAGCGGCCACTGAATACTTTTGACAGCACTTCTGAACTTCAGTAACAGCAGATATAAATTATCAGTTATAATAGATGTCTGCAGAGCTTCAACTTCCCTCCACTCTGTTTTCTATGGTGGAGGGTTTCCTTCATGTACATGTTTGAGGAGCTGATGGAGGAAGAGGAAGTGGGAGGAAGGGAGACCGGCAAATGGGGAGAGAGGGAACAGGAGATGCTTGCTCGCTCCTTCCTTCCTTCCTTCCTTCCTTCCTTCCTTCCTTCCTTCCTTCCTTCCTTCCTTCCTTCTTCTCTCTCTTTCCTTCCTTATCCTTCCTTACTTCTTCCCTCCCTCCCTCTCCTCTTTCTTTCCTTCCTTTCTTTCTTCCTCACATGGTTTCTCTGTGTAGCCCTAGCTATCCCGGAACTCACTCAAAAATCAGGTTGTCCTTGAAGTCAGAGATCCACCTGTCTCTGCTTCCCAAGTGCTGGTACTAAAGGTGTGTACCAACACTAGGAGGCTTTCTTAAATGGTTTTCACAATGACCCGGTGGTACTCTGGGTGTCAGAGAGGAGGTATGTGATCTGTCTTGGCTAGTGCTCTCACTGACTCAAATCACTAGACTGTACTTGTTTCTCGAGCCTGATAAACATCACTTGGGAGGCCTGAACTGCTCTGGGAGCCCTTCAGAGAAAGGAATGGTTGGCATGGCCCCATACAGTAGAATGTGAAGCCCTGCCAGGATGCCAGCCCACACTGGCTGTCCAGAAATATGTGAAGCTTTCTATCCCAGGCCTGTTGACAATCACTCACAGAATCCCTGCTGCCCACCAAAGATGGGTCACATGACATCCCAGAAGCGAACTGTGTTGTAATGTAACTTCTCCTGAGTATTTCACCACCTCGGACTTAATGTGGGGTCTTCTGAGATAGTTTAAACTAGATGCAGCACTGGACAAGGGAATGTGTCAGCTTAACTATGACGTTAGTCAAATACAAATTCCCTAAAATAAAACACTTATTTCCTAAAGCAGTTTCACAAATACCATGCCATCTCACCAACTACAAATCTGGGTCAGGAAGTTCCTTTTCTGTTCTCTGCCTGGGGAAAGCAAAAGGCATGTGATGAGAGGTCTTCCCAAGGTCACAGAGCTGGGAAATAGTTGTCTAACAGCCAGACAGAGGAACTTGGTCCTCACCTGCCTGTTAGGTTCACGAACTGACTCTTAGGATACACACGAGTCTGAGGACAAGTTCAGTGGCAGAACACCTGCTTAGGAATAAGGTCCTACATTCAATTCCTACTACTGTAAGAAAGCAAACCTTTTTTTGTTGTTGTTGTTGTTGTTGTTCGACACATGTCTAGGCCTCTGGGACATTTGCAGTCATGTAAAGACCCCTGGGTAAAATTCTATTCCCCTTGAGAATTTGGTTATTTTCTTTTGTCCTTCAAAGTGACTAAGAAGGACAGTTAAGAGCTTCCTCATACTTATGGCCCTCTGGATTTGTCTCTTCCTTCCTTCCTTCCTTCCTTCCTTCCTTCCTTCCTTCCTTCCTTCCTTTCTTCTTTCCTTCCTTCCTTCCTTCCTTCCTTCCTTTCTTCTTTCTTTCTTTCCTTTTGTCAAGGCAGAGTCTTACTATGTAAGCTGCCTTGGCTAGCCTAGAACACTCTATAGATTAGGCTAGCCCTAAAGCAGCAATCTCCCTGTCTTTGCCCCTGGAGAACTAGAATTACAGGCGTGAGCCACCTATAGCTGGGTTTGTCTCTCTCTTTTTTTAAAAAAAAATATTTATTTTTATGTGCATCGGTGTGTTGCCTGCATGTATGTCTGTGTGAGGGTGTCGGATGCCCCTGGAAGTGGAATTAGGGACAGTTATGAGCATGTGGTAGCTGGGAACTCTACCTGGGTTTTCTGGGGAGCAGCCAGTGCTCTTAACCACTGAGCCATCTTTCTAGCCCTGAGTTTGTTTCTTAAATAGTGCTTCCTGCTAAAAAGTGATTGGTGATCATTTTTATTCCTAAGCTTCACTTAATGTATCCTTGACCCGTTGGAAGTCTGTTGAAAAAGGCTTCTCACAGGCAATGTGGGCATTTTTTTTTTTTTTTTTCAAAGAACCCCAAGTAT
Source organism: Arvicola amphibius (assembly GCF_903992535.2). NCBI lineage: Eukaryota > Metazoa > Chordata > Mammalia > Rodentia > Cricetidae > Arvicola > Arvicola amphibius. The sequence goes on along the minus strand of NC_052052.2, from coordinate 101,138,605 downwards.
AGGCTACTTGACATGCCAGGAAACTGCAAAAAAGGAAAAAGAAAAAAACCAGCATGGATAGGAGGGCCTCAAGCCGCTGACACTGCACAGCCCTGGGGTGCAAAGGCTACTTCCTCTCCCCACTGCAGACTAGGGTATTAGTGTGGGGGAGGGGAGAGTTCTGCCGTCTCCAGCCACTGACAGTGGGATTTGGGGAAAATGCTCAGCCTTTCGACCATTACTACCCACCAGCAAGCAACCCAGGATGGAGTTCATGTCTGTGGGTGTTGACCTCCAGCTCCTCCACTGGAGAGCAGAGCACCAGCCCCCACCCACGGTCTCAGCATCTAGCGTGAGTCACACCCCTGTGGCCCTGCTTCTTTTGATCTAATCAAGCTTCAAAGGCCTGTGCCAAGACCCATCATCTCTAAAGGAGTGTGGAATACTCTCATGATTTCCAGCCACAAGAGCACCACCCTGCCCCCAGACTCTGTCACCCCAGAAGAGACTCAATAAAGAGGTCAGGAAGATTCAGAAAAAGAGTCAGTGCTTTCCAAAGTAGGCAGTGGCTGCGGCATGGGGCAGGCCCTGACTGGGGACTGAACTGGGGCAGGGGAGTGGCTTCATCCCTTTCGCAGTCTTGTCCTAAGCTCACTTTCAGCTCCCACCTTCTCCAGAGGTGAGGAAAAAACCCACAATAAAGGGGAAAAGAACCAAGAGAGTACCAATCCAATGATCTCGATCCATTTAAATGCCACTAGCTCCTAAGAATACATATTCAAGGGAAGACAACTTCCTGTGGATGGGGGAACCCACTAGAAGGAACGAGGGAGGGCATCACCTGAGAGTCCTAACACAAACTTAGAGCCATCTCCCCCTGTAGGGGCCCTTCTGTGCTACACTGAATGGGAGTGGCCTGGAAGAGGAGGAAGGAAGACAGGTGGAGGGAGGAGAGGCCGAGTGTTGTTCTAAGCTGTGTGTGAACCAAGAGCACGTCACTCTCTCACCCACCAGAAGGCCCAGCTGGCTGTCTGGGCTGGGGGTGGATGCACCTCTTAGGCCCGGACGTGGCAATTTCCCAACGCCCCGGGCTCCAGGTCTACCTGAGGGAACCGGGGCTGCTGCCGCCTTTGCTTTGTTTGCCTTTTCACTTTTCCAGCTTTACATTTTAAAAACAGAGTTGGCAGCTGGAAAAGCCTGAAGCGCTTTTCACAGCGATCTCCCTGGACGGTTGGGTTAGTCTTGTGTATTGGCTGAGGACAATTATCTCTGCGTCTCCCCCCACCCCCAAGAAAACAATATATCACTGTTTAAACATCAGCAAGAGTTTGAGAGCTCCCTCCTAAGAGAGCCTCTAGAGCCTCGAAAAGTATGTTCAGAATTCCTAAGGACCCTACATGGCTGTACCTGAGGCTTGAGCACCTCTACTGGTGGCTGGGCCAGAGCCCCTGACAAGTAGCACCCAGTATGGCCTCTTAATGATTTGTTGGCCTTCCTCCTACCTGCAGCCCTCAGAGGCAAGTCCTTACCTAGGTAGGTCTCAGGCCAAGGACACCCATCTAATTCCCATCCCTAAACTGCTGCCTGGAGGCCCCGTAAGCTGCCTGGTGGCAGGTCACCTACCTTACTTTGCTTTCTGTCCAGATAGAACTGATGTTGGCTAATCGCCATCGCCCAAATGGACTTGATTAATGCTGGACATGCGTACCACGTGTGCACAGCAATGCCACTGTGCCCAAAAGTCCTCCTGGTCACCGAAGCCCTGGAAGAACAAGAACCGCAAGCTTCATTCAGTCTCTGTGAAGGGGAGAGGCCATTCATCAAACAGCTGTAAGCGAGAGTCCAGTGGTATGAAGGGGCCAGAGGAGCTTACCCAGAAACAAGCACACAGGTCCACACACACTGGCAGAGTCACACGGCCATGCCCTGTATAGGAACTGACTCCTCAAGCTTTCGCTCCAGGACAAGCTGGGTCACTCTAGGTCACTTGATGGTCCTTTTTGATCTTCAGCTCCTCGCATGGAGTCAAGACAAATCTCGGAGCCAGAAAAAGCCTTTGACAATGCTCTTCGTTAATCAGGCAGTGCTGCCTATGGTGACGATGGGCGAGTTCTTTCCTCCTCTTCACAGGCCTAAATACGTCCTACATCATAGAACTTTCTGCATTGCGCTAACTAGAAAGATGCGCCCTGAAAGGTCTGATTATCCAGTACAGATACATTCCCAAAGCGTAAAGGTACTTAAGAATCAAGAGAGGGACTGCAGAGAAAGCAGAGCCAGGCACTTCCCTAAACTTTGTGTGTACAATTCTAATTAGAGTATACATGGAGTAGAGAGAGGCAAGCGGAGATTAAAAATAAAAATGGGAAGCATCAATCTCAACATGTTCATGGTGTCTGGGTTGGGGAATAAAAGATTTATAGGGCCACAGTCTCAGTGAAGTATATTCTACAGGATACACGGATTAAATTAAATTAAATTTGAGAACAGGCTAGAGAGCTGACTGGTTGCCAAACCTGACAACCTGAGTTTGATCCTTTGGAACCACGTGATGTTAGGAGAGAAATGACTCCTACAAGTTGTCCTCTGACTTCTGCCACACACACACATATACACACATGCACACGTATATATACACATGTGCACAAAGGCAACACATGCACATATACACAAATAAATGTAATTAGATATTTTAAAATATTTTAAAATCTGAGAGTGAATGGAAGTATTTGTACGGGAGCAGGGAGAGAGGGAGGGAGGGAGGGAGGGAAGGAGGGAGGGAGGGAGGGAGGGAGGGGAGAGTGGAGTGGGGCTGGGAAGATGACTCAGTGGACAAAGCACTGAACCTACAAAATCTGGGGACTTGAGTGTGGCTCCCCAGAAGCCCCACCGAGTTGGATGCATGGCACCCCAGTGCTCTTGGGATGAGGTGGGAAGCAGAAATAGCACAATGACCCCTGAAAACTTCCGTGCAGCTAGCCTCGCATGAGTAGCAAAGAAAACAAGACCTGTCTCAAGCAAGGGGGAAGATGGGGGCCTCCGACCTCCACATGTGTGCTGTGGCCCCCATGCACAAACACATCAGACATGCCAAAGAAGAATTTTTGGTAAGGGGGGGGGGTGATGGCAGGTTGGGGTGTAACTAGGGCACTTGATCTGAGTGTCAGAAGAAATATCAATAATTTTAAAAAGAAAATATCTAATTTCAAAAAACTGTAGACTCATCTGGACTTATGAATAATAGCATTTTTTTGAAACCCCGTTTTCCTTTAAAATTTAAAGCTGGTTTTAATGTCTTACTCTTTAAGCTAAAGATTTAACAGGAGGCTTCTTCATGCCCACATTTAAGAGGAAATTCAAATCTGGTGGTTAGAAACCTGATGCTACTAGGCTGGTTGGGTGCCCCCCCCCCCCACTGATTTGGTTCAAACAAAAGTTAAGGGATTAAAAAAAAAATCAGTGTGTAAAACATCTCTGTGGGGAGAAACTGAGCGAGGAGACCCCTCAAGGTCTCTGGGAGCCAGGAGCAGCAAGAGAGTGAGGAGCCCCCCCAGGCTTCTGGGGAGTCAGGGGCAGCGAGAGAGCGAGGTGCTCCCCTCCCAGGCCTCTGGGGAGACACAGTAGCTGTTATCTGAACTCCTAGTTTCGCTTGGAGTAAATGAAAAAAAAAATTTCCCCAGAAAAGATAAAGTAGGTAGAAAAAGTAACTTGAAATGTACATCTGTAAAGGTAGGGAGAGTTGTAAAAATCCAGGCACTCGAACTTTCCAGGTAACATGAGCAAGGCAGGCATAAGTGGCTCATCGGGTCTGGGAAGTCAGCTTCATGGGAACATCTACATCAGATACTCTTGGGGTTTTCTCCTGCTCCATTAGGAACTTATCTCCTCTGCTCATCTCTCTCCTCAGCTCTCCCCACCTCACCTTCTGCTTCACCTAAACCTTAGCAATGGCTCAGTGTTTGCTAAACCCAGAGAACGACAGAAGAAAAGGTAACAGCTGGGGACAGAGGGGAGCAGAGGCCACCACAGACGCTGTGTCCCCTGGGGAAGGCGTACCAGGGAAAGAAAGGTGGGGGTTATAGCTGTCCCATTCCACCCAGAAAACAGTCTTGGCTCCAGGAGATGTCCCTGTCATGGTGGACTCAGGGCTGCTTTTCCCCAGGGAAGACTGTCAAACCCTGAGCTCAGACTGCCATCTTTGGGTTCTTATGTACACATAAACCCTCCCTCCTCTCGTTACCTCAGTTTACCCTTGAAGGCCCACCTCCTAGTAACCCCAGGGGGTATCAACTCAGATCTCCTCCTGAAGCTGCACTTGACCAGTTGGGCCTTTGGTGTCCACATCATTCAGGAGTTTGGTCTGTACTTCTTGGCATAGCACAGCTTGCCTGGCATACAGTGTATAGCACTGAGGTTCATGAACTCTGGTCTTGGACGTCTAAGGTTCAAACCTAGCCTGTACCACATACTAATTATCCACATTACATATCTGTACCTCGACTTATTTCTCAGGTCATAGTGAGGACCCAGGGAGCAAACGTGTGTCAGTATCAAAACAGTGCCGATACTTGGCAAATCCCATCAATTATTTCTTTTGCTGGTGTCTCCAACTCTGCTAATAGCTCCCAATGGAAGAGGATACTGACTCAGCTTCTCTTTTGTAACCATCACATCTAACATAGAAGAACACAGAAGTTCTCAAAATATGTATGAGATGGATCACTTTTGCTAAACAAGCCAAAAGCCAACTACATGGTAATACATGATGTTAGATCCATTTCCTATATCCCTAGACTTTGAGAAAGTGAGAAAAATTTAGGATAGTTCACTAATTCTATCATTAATGAGATCGTAGACACAGAAAGGACATACATATTGTATACACCACACACTCACATTCACACACACACACAGTGAGAGGATTTACCCCATGTATAAGCAGAGCCACGGCACGGAGGCTGTCTATTCCCTGTGCCCGGGCCCACAGGTGGCCCCATCTTTTTATTTAACTTCTGCTCTGCCAAGCATCCCCTTTCTGTATATGACCATGGTTTAGAATTCATTTCACCCTTTCTGCACTGAAGTTTCCTTTTCTCTTATATGTCATTCTTATATTCATTCTTATATGAATCTTAGGCTGACATAAGTTCACCTGGAAAAATAGCAGCGAGCTTCTCCTTGTCTGGATTATTATTTTTGGCATCCACCTGCCCGCCCCTTCTTGGCCTGTGCAGATGGACTGTATTCTGTGGAGGAGGCTGCTGAGACCATGAAATGCATCCCAAGGTCCCAAGAACCACCAAACAAGCCATCCTTCTGTTTAACAGTGACCTCTGCACCCGAATGCAGAGACTCAGAAACTCTAGAACCTTCTGTCCTCTAGCTGCTAGTGTAACAGTAACAGAGGGGCTGGGATAAACTCTTGCCTGCAGGAGGGTGGCTGTTACGCATAGATTACAAGGAGGTACACAACGCAGGCGGGTTATCGGCAGCAGCAGCAGGCACGAAGGCTTCTGCACAAACCTCGGCCTTCTCCTTGGAGGCAATATCTTATCCTGAGTCCCCAGCTCCCTGGAGGGCCCAGCTGCTTGTCTGTATGCTCAGATGTCTGTATGCTCGAATCCTTGTGTGAGGCTGTTGCTTGCCAGCATTTCCTCCTACGTCCAGGGCTAAGTATCAACAGCACCTGAACCCCACCGTGGCTTCTTGAGGGCATCTGATCTATTTAGTCTCTTCCCAGGCCTGCCTTCTTGTCAGTATGCATCTGGACCTACAATTTGTTCTTCGGGGTCAGGCATGGTGTAGGGGACGCTGCTGCTGGCTATGGACTGCCAGCAGACAAAGAGGACTGCCAGCAGACAGTAGATGGTGCCCAGCCTCCTTCCCTGCAAGGGTCTCTACATTCCAGACGGGGACCCTATTGTCTGGCATCCAACTTGGAACACAGGTTTGTAAGGCTGGTGTTCTCAGGGGTACAATGTGGGAGGAAGGAAAAAGAATCGCGTTTATTTCATGTCTGCCACAATGCTAACATCCAAAATTTACAGCTCCCAGATGGAAATAAAGAGCAGAACTACTTTGGTGACAGATGCCTTTCAGTGGTCACCATCCTGTCTCACATAGGCTCAGCATCTGTAGCAAGGGCGCCTTTGGTCTCCTGTCTGTGACAAGGGCACTGCCCCCATGTAACTCAGTGTTGTCCCAAGTGCCACAGTGCTTCCTCCAGAATCACACACGCACACAAGAGTAACATGTAGCCAGATGAAATGATCCCAGAATTACTAAACACACACACACACAAGAACAACAATATGTAGCCAGATGAAATACCACAGAATTGCTACACACACACACACACACACACACACACACACTGCATTTACCAACACAAGCTTTACTGTCTGATGCGAACTCTGCTCTGTTCTCCACGATTCACCATCCTCTCCCCTCACCCCAAACTGGCCATGAACATTAACCGTGATGACAACACAGAACTGATATACAATTAACATGCCACACACTCCAAAAAAAAAAAAAAAAAAAAAAAAGGCGTTTAGACTTACCTGCGGGGGTCATGAACTTCCACGGAAAACTTCTTTTCCCTGAAGTACAGATTCTCCAACTGTCTCCATTGGAATATCTGGACGGAAACAACGGAGTTTAAATTCAGAAGTAGTGAGTTCCCTGGTCTCCGTCCCTTCTTCGCTGATTCACTTTTTCAACAGCTGAGAGTTTCCTTATCAAAGCAGAGACCTTACAGTTTTTGGTGCCTCCTCCGGGTAGCCTGCTTACTACTAGTCCTTGAAACACACACACACACACACACACACACACACACACACACACACACACACACACCGGTGGGTGTGGATTTTTCCTGCAGGTTCCTTAACAGGAACAAAACAAGTTCTTTTTCAAGTTTGTTCCCCTTTGGCTCGTGCCTTTGTTGAATTCTCCAAGACAGTTCCCAGCTCGCAGACTTTTCCCTCCAAGGAGAGGGAGAGGGGGTGGGGGCGGGGAGATGAGAGGAGGGTGGAGAGGATCGGAGCCGGGAACACGGCGCTCAGGAGGGAGCGGTAGCCTTCTGCGCACGCTGAGGGCTGAGCCGCGCTTCCTCCCCTCGAGTGCTGAAATGGGAAGGCGTTCAAATTCCCAGCCTCCCTTCGGGACTCCACTTCCTGCCGCTAATGTGCGAGAGCCTCAGACATCCTCACTCGCTGGAGGGCGGAGGCTGTTGCGACCATAGTTGGGGGCAGGCGACTCAGGATCACACTGTGTGCTTGTCATGCTGCTTTTTTCCCCTCAGCACAAAGCGGGGGAAGGGGGGGGGGGGCGACGGACACGAGTTCTGCCGCTATAGGGATACTATACTGCAGTCTCGCCTTGCCAGCAAGAGAAGGTCCATGGAAATCCAGGAGTGAAAAAAGCTGATCTTGAGGTTGGGAAGCAATTAGGGCGCTTTGGATTGTTCTAGGAGTGGGGTAACTTTTTTTTCTGGATGAAAGTGAAAGTTACTCAGCCATCTAGGGAATGTCACCAGAGGCTAAAGCTTTGTGCACGCGGGTTTGCATTCATTATGTTCACGGAGCTTCCGTTTCCTTCTATATACTTAGAAGTGAGTTTGTTTTGATCAGGAATAAACCAGGGTGCCTGATCTTGTCTTTCCCGGAGAGAATGGCTGGTTCTTCCCGGCAGACCTGTTGGTCTCCTCCTTATGGGGGCATAGCATTTTAGGTTTAGTTCCACACTGAGTCCCCAGCTCATTACAGACATGCACCTTTCAGATAGGAAGGTCATTTCCCTGTGTTCCATAAGCCCTGTTTTCCCCAGGCCCAGAATGCAGTCAGTCAATACTTGGCCAGTGAATTTACCACCCAAGTCAAACTGGGCAGCAGTTAAAACCGGTTTCTAGAGTGGCTGCATTCTCTCTCATCTCACACTCTCCTCGGCAGCGCGGAGTTCTAAAATGATTTTGTCTGCATGGGTGACCGGAGGGGCGAGGGGCAACAATTGGTTCTTACCAAGAAGCCACCTCTTCACCCACAGGGCATTTGACTCTGAAGCCAGAGAGTGGAGACTTTTCTGTCTCCCTGGAATCAGTTTCAAGTGAGTGGAGAGACATTGCAAGGAAAGCAAATGATCCAAAGTCCTGCCCTGGCTCAGATGCTCTGTGTCCATCCTGCCTTAGTCACTTAAATACGCAGAACTCGGTCATGGTGGGTGCTCTGCCTCCATGAATCCCTCAGTGTAGACACTTCCAGTCTCTGATACCCACTGGTTGGGTACAGACATCTCGCCTGTGGATAACTTCATTACAGCCATAGAAACAGTAGAGCTGCTCACTCTATGACCTTGGCCTTACACATAACCTGCCAAACTTGATGGGCGGTGGTGGCACATGCCTTTAATCTCAGCACTTGGGAGGCAGAGGCAAGGGGTTCTCAGTGAGTTCAAGGCCAACGTGGTCTACAAAGCGAGTTCCAGGACAGCCAGGACTGTTACACAGAGAAACTCTGTCTAAACAAAAAATCTAGTACTCTAACCTGCCAAACTATAGAATGTCGTGCACGGCTTTAGAGTCTGAGCCTCTGTTTAAATCCGGATTCCTCACCTTCCAACTCACTGGCCTTTAACTTGCAGCAATTGTCTTAGCATAGGTTTCCCCATCTGTAATATGTTAACAGCTCCTGTGAGATGGATCTTAACAGCAGCAGATCCTGAACTCGGCAGTGCTATAAATAAGTAGGCAACAAACATGGAGCTCACTGTGTTTTCCTTGTGTTCTTCGTGCTCCCAGATTCTACCAAATGAGAGGGAGTAACTGCAGAGCCACCAGAATGCTTTCCTTAAATTTCTTGTCTTGACTTGGAGCTTAAAGAATTAAATTAGATTATGTGTGTGCTGGAAATCTTATAATAAGTATAAAGGCCTCTCTCTCTCTCTCTTTCTCTCTCTCTCTCTCTCTCTCTCTCTCTCTCTCTCTCTCTCTCTCTCCCCCTCCCTTCCTCCCCTCCCTCCTCCTCCCTGTAAAGATGTCCTTCTCAGACCCTGCCCTGTATCCACCCTAACCAAGCACAGTGGATCCTTGCACAGGACTGAATTCCTGGATGTGAGACTCAAGAGGCACATGCACCTGCTGTTGCCATCATGAAATTCCTGATGTGTTTTCATCCATTCGCATGGCCCCTACCAGTGATATAATTGGTCCTTGTCTCAGCAGCATGGAGTGGGGGTGGGAGTCACATCTGTGTCGGATGTATAGACCACAGAAGGTAGACCCCTCCCCAGGAAGAAAAGAAGCCACACCTGGCATGAACGCTCGGGAGTAAACCCCACTTGTGTCTTCTTTTGGAAGTGCCTTCAGGCCTGATAAAGAATCCTGGAGCACAATGCTCAGAGGGTTGGTTTCCTGGCAACTTCTTCCCCCAGCTCCTTGCAAAAATATAAAACCCACACCATGCCTTTCCTCTAAGTGGTCCCTGATGCGAGCCGTGTAGAGATCTGTGTGGCTGCCAAAGGGCCCAAACAAAACCATCTGGGCTTACTGCCGCCCCTCATCTTAGCCAGGGTGGCTGCCCAGGAAAAGGGGAAGGGCTTCTGCCTTGCTGCTGCTCTAGAGGGTGAACCTGGAGTCCTGATTCCCAGGGTGTATCCCTGGGATGATGTATTTTCTGTAGAAATTTTTGTAGCAGAGGCAGAACAGTGGATTCCCTGATAGCTGTTTTTAGCACAACTCAATTTTGACTTTTATTTTGCAAATTAAATACTGGGAAGGAAAGGTGGGAGTAGAAAAAAAATGAGTGGGTATTTTTTCTAGATCTGATAGCTGCTTGGGGCCATAAGAAGAATCTCGAAGGAATGGATGAGGACCTGCAGCTACACTGGCTGCTGCTCTTTCTTCTCACTTGAGAGAGGGTGGAGCTAGGGAGCCAGCAAGCTGCTGGTGGTTGCAGTTGGGGGAGTTGAAAGGCTATAGGGGTGGGGAGGGCAGGGACAGCTGTTGCCAGCAGCAGGGCTGGATGTCATTTAAGCTGAAGGCTCTTCATGGGGGTCTAGGGCATTTCTGTTCATGTGTTGCTGCACCCCACTTAGAGCCCCTGGCTGCTCAACACTCAGCTCTCAGGCTGGCAGAGCGAGAGACCAATAAGGAAATAGGCAAAGGGAAGATGCCTGGTTTCATGTTCCCCTGTAAATGGGAGGGATAAGCTATTACTATCCTTGGGGCCACTCCAGAGGAGCCTTCATGCCCTGGTTCTCAGAGATCCAAACTATCCCTGCAAGGTCATCTGTGTGATTTGAGACTCCACACAAAGACTCACCAGACAGTTGACAATTGTGGCGAACACTGGGCTAGCTCCCGTGGACTCCAACTACTTCCGATGGCCATTCTATGCCAAAGGAGCTAATTATAAGCATTAACAATGCAGTTCTGTCAATAATCAGGGGTTCTACTGATTAATATCTGTTAAGTCAAGGGACTTCAGCTAGGCATCTCCACAGAGTGTCACACAGTTTCTTTGCTCATTTAGCAGCCCCTCCCCCAAGGAAAAAAAAGTAGAAGTTTTTTGGAGGGTGGAGGAGAAGAAACAAGACCCACAGAAATGAGGGGAAACTGCCTAGGGCCACACAACAAGTTTCTGAAGGAACCAGAAATAGAAGTCAAGGGCACCTGGTTCATTACTCCAACCACTAACTATGCAGCTTTTCCCAGGAGTCCGCCAATTAGTGCCAACAGCTCTCGCTCACTAATGGGTGGTTAACTTTACAAGTGGAGCGCTTTCTCACGAATGAGCAACAGCGTGGCTGTGAGCAGGGCAGCATCGGACCAAGGGTTTCTCTCCCTTACACGATGGCTTGGCTTTTCTTTCACACTGCAAATTACAATACGTGTTCCTTTTTTCTTCTTGGAGACCTAGCTTCGTCCAGGCTTCTCCAAAGCAACGGCCTCAATAATCAGCAGCTTTAGTCAAAGACTAAGAGACAACAATGACTATGATTAAGAACAGCCCGATGACTGGGTTTGCATGGGAAATAGAAGCTTAAGAGGACTGGCATGGTGACTCTTGCTTGTGAGCCCGTCACTCAGAAGGCTGAGGCAGGAGGATTATATATATATATATATATATATATATATATATATATATATATATATATATATATATAAAGATGCCACCTCTAATAGTAAGAATCATAGTAATAGTAATGAGTTTAGAGACCACTCCCCGCCCCCCCAAAAAACTTAGAGAAACCATCAGGAAGGTATGGTGTTTGTCACCATCCAGTGAACCCCAAAAGTCCCAGATACGAGTTCCCAGTCTTTGACTTAGCCTTCCTATGGCCATAGGTCTGCTACTTTCCCATTCTGGACCAGAGTGTCCTCATGTATAAAACCAAGATGGGAAACATTTATCCACAGGGACCAAACAAAAGTGGCGAATAACTATTGTTTTTGAGCCCTGAATGTGACAGGGTGCTCTGTAAATCCTTAATGAGCAGGGCCCTCATGGGCCCTGGCTCCTATTAGCCAGTCCACTAGATCCTCATATCCTGTGCGTGGCTGAGGCTGTGGCAGAGGAAGGGACCTTGGCTCCACTTCCTCTCCAGCCAGCATTTATGAAGCACTGTGGGATAGCCAAATAGAGTAACAAGCAGGCTGTCAGGATGGTGTAGGAATAAAGACTTGAGAGGAAGCTAGGCTTTGTGGCTCTGATTCTTGACAAGGACTTTTGGGAGCCTTGTCTTCCTCTTGTCTCCAAGGCTGAGTCATAGAGCCCCTGAATGACCTCCTTATGAGTAACTTCCTGCTTCATCCAGAGGGACCATTATACAGAATCCCATCAGCCATCTGGCCCTCCTCCTCTTTACACAGATGAAGCTGCTCCGGTGGACAGAGACTAAGAGCTGCCAGAGGTTAAGTACGTGATTGATGTTGGGACTCCGGCCTTGTGACTTCTTGTCCTGTGCTCTTTCTATTCTGCCTCAAAGCCACAAACAATGATGAGCCAGAACAATGATGCTTCAGACTAGCTTTGGCAACCTGAATTGTGCTGTGCATGTCCCAGACACTGGCGAGGAGTTCTCTAGGAGAATGACACTATCAGAGAGGAAGACTCTTCTAGCCCAGAATAAAACAGACAAAAAAAAATTCACTTCCTAATTTCACTTCTGCTCTTTCCCCTGTCCTGAAACACTACCACTCATGACTCCCTGGGTTTATCTTCACATCAGCACATAAAGATGAGATGGCAAATGGAGGTACAACAGAAGATGCCCAGTGCTGTGCATTTGGGGAATTTGGTCCTGGGCATCCTAGGGAGAGTCTAGGGGACAACAGGAGGAGGTACACAAATGTGGAAGAAACAGTTGGGGCCATGTGTCTACTTTAAACAGTTCTGTAGACACCCAATACATTTTACTTTATTTATAAAGAAAAGAGAAGCAAATGCATTGTGTTTTCGGTTGAGCTCTAATCCCCATCTAATCCAGTCTCTTTCAGCCAATCACATTAGTGGATGTCTATGATATATGGATGGCCAAGCTAATAGGCAAGAGGAAGAGAATAATGTCTACCATGTGTTTCTACAGCTATCCCCCATCCCACAGAATGTGCATCTACTTATCTCTCCACTCAGGAGTTGAAAATACTTGAAAAAAAAAGAAGTCTGTCCTAATAAAAACATACAGACTGTTTTTATCTTGTCATGATTCCCAAATCTACACAATGTCCTAACTACTTCCATAGCCTTTCCACTGTGCTAGGTACTGCGGATCTCTCAGATATGAGTTAAAGTACATGAGAAGTTGGGCATGACCCTAGTACTTAAGAAACTGAGGCAGAAGAACTGCTACCAATTTGAGTTCAGATTAGTGAGTTCCAGGCCAGCTTGGGTTACACTCTGAAACCTGGTCTCAAAAACTAAAAGAAATCAAAATATAGACAGGACCATAAATGCATCATATGCAAATACTGTATCATTTTATGTAAGGGGTTTACCAACCCAAGGTTCTGGAGCTAACTAATTTCCCGTGGACAATGAGGGCCGGCTCTCATTTCAACACTCAGGCCAAACTCCATCACTAAGGGAAATCAGGGCAGGAACGCAAAGCAAGAATCTTGAGGCAGGAACTGCAGCAGATGCCATAGGAGAATGCTGCCTACTGCCCCTCTCCCTGTGCTTGCTCAGTTTGCGCTCTAATACAACCAGGACCACTTGTGCAGGGCTGGCACCACCCACACTGGGCTGGACCCTCACTGCATCCAACATCAAGAAAATGCCCACAGGTATAGAAGCGTTTACTTTAATGAGATTCCCTATTCTCAGACGACTCTAGCTGCTGTCAAGTTGACAAAAAACTAACCAACAAAGGAATGATAACCCTGGCTTGGAGGTCAGGGTTTCTCCCTCTGGCCTTCTAAATCTGAGTCTCCACGAGGAGATATGCATATACTCCGTCCAAACATAGGTCAGAACTGGCATTTCAGCTCCAAAGAAGTCCAATGCCATTTCTTTAAACTTTAAAATCAAGTATCTTGTTCTAAATATTTCTTACTAATGGTTAAGATTGATTAAACAGTACTCATTACAGCATGGTTTCCAAAGTCATACTATCTACCACATATTTAATAGCTACGTATCTTTAGTGATCTAATTTACTTGTGTAGTTTATTCATTTTAGAAATAATGCTATGAATGACAACATTTTCCCATAGGGCTACTGAATTAATGTATCAGCACATACAGAGTGCCTTAGCTTGGTGCCTGCTACCCAGTCAGCATTCAGTAAGCACTAGCTACTCTCATGTCCGTTACTCTCCACGGATTTCATGCTACTATTCTTCTTAATGTAAAACATAAAAGTTCTTGAGAGTTTGATCATATATCAGTCTAAAGTTCATGTTTGCACCATTTTCTTCGAGAGATAATGAATATGGTACCAAGGGCACTAAAAACATTTTCCTTACATGTTTTATGGTTATTTGTGCATGTGTGCATGTGCGTGTGCATATGCGTGCGCGTGTGTGTGCACGTGCGCATATGCACACCACAATGCATGCATGGGGGTCAGAGGACAACTTGCAGGAGTCGGTTCTCCTCTTCTCCATGTGGGTTCCAGAGACTGAACTCAGGTTATGGGACTTGGTGACAAGTGTCTTTCCTCACTAAGCCATCTTACCATTGCCCAAATGTTATCTCTTTAACTGACTTCTTCACACTATAAGCATGAGCCTAACCTTCATTCTATTTGGGCAGAGTTCAAGCTGTTCTCTGTGGGCTTGTTTGTTCCTAGTCATTACTAGCCAATCCCCTCACCTGCTGATGTCTAACCGCATCTCTGTATCATCTCTACCACGTATGTCACTCACCATTTACACCTAACATGTGATGTCAGGGATGCAGCCCAGGCTTTGCACATGTGAAGCAAGCAATCTACTGAGCTACATCTCCAATCCCACTGCAGTTTTGACCAGAGTTCATTTGACCATTTCCCTGCTATGACTTCTAATGTCAGAACATTGACCTTAAAAATCAATGTCCTCCTATAATAGGACTTAGTATCAATCAGTTAATTCAGACACCCAATAGGTACCAAATTGGGCCCTTCAAATTGTAAACACCATGCCCATAGGCGGCGAGGAGAGGGCGCATGGTCTCCACAGTTTGTTGAGCATGCGCAGACATTTATTTCCTCTTGGGAATGCTTGCATGCCCAGCAACGAACACAATGGCTAATTTTTCTCCACGGCCAAATCTAATGGGCTCAACATATTTCTCTGGCTTGGTTGCCCCCTCTCACTGTCAGATAACAGGAACTCCAAACTAATATGGTTAATCCAGTAACAGATGCCCAGAGAACCAAGCACTGACCCTTTAATGGATGGCCTCTTCTTAACCCATCAAAAACCTTTTAGTTTCATTTGGCTTAAGAATCATTAGGAAAAGAGAGAAGGAGGTTAATGAGTCCTTAACAGAGCCTGGAGAGAAACAGGCAATTTGATTCCCCCTCCTCCCACTGGATTTGATTTCCTTTTATCCCTTTTCCCTGAGGACCTGTCTCTATGGTTTTCTTCTCTCTGCTTCAGCTTTTTTCTTGCAGAAAGATTTATCATGGACCTTTGGCAAATATGAGTGCTTTGAGGAGGCAGTGGCAATGTCCTTTCCTTTCTCTTCCAGACGTAGTCTCCCCCCCCCCCCCAACAGAGTGAGCCTCTGTGAATCAAGGGGAGTGAGTGATGAAGGGGGGGTGTCATTGCCTGGGGATGGGAAGCATCCGGGTCTAACTGGATTTTCCTTCAGTGAGCACTTTGCCCCATTGCTGTGTGGCTTAACCTCTCTGCACACCAGTTCTTTACAAAGACTTCCTCCACACCACCTGTAGCAGGTGAGAGAGCTGGCCCTGGGGTCACAGGAGTAGGAGGGTTAGCCCTGACCCTCACCAGCTGCAATCTACAAGAAAGCAGCCTTTGCTTCCCTTCTGGGCAGCACAGTAGAGCTGACCCTGTTATCGGGAACGCATATGAGCTAGCCCTGAGGGTGTGAGAGCAAGAGCGCTGACCCTGCCTCCCCCCCACCCCCGTACGCCCCATACAACAGTTGGGAGAGAGGGTCCTGCCCCTAGCATGGGCGAAACAGTAGAGCTAGCCCTGATGATATGAGTGTGTGTGTGTGTGTGGGGGGGGGGGGGGGGGGGAGACCGAGATCTGAGGGCCCCAGAGCGGCAGAACTGGCTCTGCTCCTTGCTGTAGGCTGTCTTGGATGAGCTGGCCAGGGTAGTTCTGGACATCTCATCTGGGTAATGACCATAAGAGAAAGCTAGAGAGCTGGTCAACCCAGCTACTACCCAGGTCCAGAACCAGGGCTTTGGGTCTGCCCAGCCCAACATCCACGGCATCTACAAACTGCTGGAGAAGGTGAAGGGGATGAAACAGCAGGATCTCCATGACACAGGAAAACAACAGGACATCCAAGAGGAGTCCAGGGAGAGGAACCAGACCAATGAGTCATAGCAGTGAACACTTAACACGTACAGATGTGTCGACTAAAGGGTAAACTATGTGACTCACTGGGCCACACTACAGCTTCCACAAGATTCTTGTTTGTTTGTTTGTTTGTTTTGGTTGTTTTGTTTTTGTTTTTTCTATTTTTCTATTAAATCTGGTTTTGTTTTGGGGGAAGTTATGAAGGCAGAGGCAGATGCGAGATGACACAGAAATAAGTAGGATTGGAATGCGTGATGTGAAACCTACAAAAAAATCAATAAAAATATTAAAAAAGACTTCCTTTGGTAGGTATGATGGTCAGTCACTATTGTGAGTCACCTAGGAGACACACCTCCCTGCGTGCCAGCTAGGATGTTTCTAGGAGAGCTTAACTGAGTTGACCCACCCTGAATGTGGGCATCATCATTCCCTGGGATGGGGTCATGTCAATAACATGGGAAAGAAGAGAAGTTAATTATAATGTGATTATTTCCTCATGCTCCTGCAGCCAGGCTCAAACCATGAGCCAAAACCAACCCTTCCTTCTTCAAGCTGCCTCTGTCACACAATGAGAAAAGTAACTAATGCTTGGATAAGAAAAGAGTAGGAATGGGTATGTATAGGGAGGATACAGCATACAGTAGGAGAGGGCAAGTATATAGCACATGCACAGAGAAACTTGGGATGGGCCCCTTCTGCTGATGAGGAACTGGTCCTTCATAGAACTGGTTTAGTTGAGTCTTCCTTCCTTCCTTCCTTCCTTCCTTCCTTCCTTCCTTCCTTCCTTCCTTCCTGTCTGCCTGCCTTTCTGCCTGCCTGCCTGCCTTCCTTCCTTCCTTCCTTCCTTCCTTCCTTCCTTCCTTCCTTCCTGTCTGCCTGCCTTTCTGCCTGCCTTCCTTCCTTCCTTCCTTCCTTCCTTCCTTCCTTCCTTCCTTCCTTCCTTCCTTCCTTCCTTCCTTCCTGTCTCTGTTTCTTTTTGTCTTTCCAGACAGGGTTTCTCCACACAGCCCTGGCTACTCTGGAATTTACTCTGTAGACCAGGCTGGCCTTGAACTCAGAGACCCACCTGTCTCTGCTTCCTTCTCAAGTGCTGGGATTAAAGCTTGCACCACTCTAGCCAGCATGATTTTATTTGATTGTTTTGAGACTGGATCTCATGTAGTCCCGGATGGGCTTGACCTGCCGATCCTCTTGCCTCTTCCTTCCAAGCACTGGGATTAGAGGTGTGCACTACCAAGCCCAGCTTTATGCAGCGCTAGGTGAGTGCTTTACCAACTGTGACTCTACCAACTGAGAACCACATCCATAGCTCTTGCAAACCTGGTCGAGGTGGGCTGGGCCTGGGAGGGAGACACCTTGTGTGCTGCTGAGAATTCAGGAGAGAGCCCTAGACCTCTCTACTTGGACAGGGAGCCTGTTTGGAGACTGGTGGCAGGACAGAAGAGCTCCAGCTTTCTTTCAAGCTAGCCATGGTTGAAGCCTTTGTGACATGCAAGCTGTTGCCATAGCTTGGTCTGGTTTTTTGTTTGTTTGTTTGTTTTGCTAGGAGATCTGACTGCCCAGCTTTTCCGAAGCAAGCAATGGGCTGGGCTGAGCCACCCTCTCTACAGTAGAGGTCCTGGCTGCTCCTCCCTTCTGAATCTCCCTGCTGGAGCAAAGCCTTCTCCAGAAAGAGGGGGAATGAGTTCAACTCCCATATCCTTGTATTTCCAGAAAGGCTGGTCCTACGTTTCAAACTTTCGCCTGGAGGAATTCTAAAGTGGTCAGGTCAGTTTGAAGATTCCTGAGCTTACAGGAGGAGGAGGGAGACAGGAAAACAAGTGAGGTTGCTCAGTGTCCTACTTCCTGCCCCAAGCCACATCCTCTCCTCAGCTCTGTTCCCGGTGCCACAGGCTTCCCAGTGCCAACCTGGGTAGTTCTCAGGCGTTCTCTGCCCATCCCTCTACCAAAGCCATCGCCAGCCTGTGCTGTAGCCATCTTTTTCCTCAGATGACTTCACCACATTCAAGCTTCTGGAATGCACTGCATTCTTTTCTTTCTATCCTGGAGCACAAAGCTTGAGGCAGTTACTCACCTGTTGCTCAGCAGCTGTGGACTGAGTGAGCGAAGGAAGGAAGACTGTGAAGAAATGAGCTGCACCTGGTCATAGGCGGCATGTGACGGGGCATGCATTTGAGCTTGAATTCAGCTACCTCCACAAAGTATGGAGCCTGCACTGGTTAAGGCGCTGCTTCTTTAAAGGTACACCATAGGAAGATAACCCAGTGAGGAAAGTGGTAAGAAAGAATGAGGACCAGAGCTTGATCTGTAGAACCCCTATTTGGTGGCACGAATGTACCATTCTAGAGTTGGGAAGGCTCTGGGACTTGCTAGCCAGCCAGTCTAGCTGAATGTGCAAGCCTCGGTCCATTGTTTTCTAAAAACAAGGAGGGAGAGACCTGAGCAACAACATTGGAGGTTGACTTCTGGATTCCAGCCTCCACAAGCACATGTACCACATGCACACACACACACTCACATGACCATTCCTCAACTCGAGTGCATTGCTAAACTATTCATGACCATGGGGAAGTAGCCATGAGAGACAGGTGAAGGAAGGAGAATGGTGGAACCCAATCAAGAACTCAGATTCCTGAGCATCTCTATTTAAACTCAGCATGATTCCAAAAAGAACCAGGGGCATCTATCAACCCAGGAACCCTGAGTTCTAATCCCTTACTCAAGGTTCTTTGTCAGTACAGCCTGGAAGGGCGGACCCTGCAGTAAAGTTCACTGGCCCATCAGCAGGTGCCATTGCTCTTTCCCTGCCTGGTGGGCAGAATTGTGCCTATCAGGGTCCGTCTGTGCTGGAGTTGGGTGTTAAATGGGTTTAGCAGTTTTTAAAAAGATCAGAGCACCCAGTATTTCCCCTGTGAAACTTGCTGATTAGGAAAAATCTTCCCAGTAGTGCACAGGTCAGCAAAAGGAGCCTGCTGCATTCCCCCATGATGACACGGTAACCAGGATCAAACACCAGTGTTCCTCAGTCTAACACATCCACTTCTGTGAAAAAGAAAGAGTTTGAGGAACCAGAAGGGTCTGACGATCAGAATGAGCCTAGCAGTGCAATCTTGAGAGCCAAAGATTTCTTTTGGGTTCAACAGACAAAAATTAAATCAAAGGCAAATCCAGATAGAAGTGATTTTTAAGTTTATTTCCATCTTTCTTCTACCTACAAATAGAAGTGGTGAAAAGCCACAGGCTCACTCTTGTCCCTTGCAAACGTCCTACTGCTTCTGTGGAGTGAGAACTTGAACCGTTCCTTGAGAGTTACCCTATTTATACTGAACTCCATCACACTACTGTATACATACACACTAGGATGTCTTCAAAATTAACAGTGGATTACAACACACTATTAGATACTTTACTTCAAGTACTTTTTTTTTTTTATTTTTTGCCTAGATAGGGTCTTGTTATGCAGCACTGGCTGGCCTGGTACTATGTAGCTCAAGTTGACTCTTAAAGCCACAGCAATCCTCCTGCATCAGCCTTTTAAGTTCTGGTATTATAGATGTACTATCAAGCATGGTGCTCAATATCTTTAATTTGTTGAGTATCTGTTGTCCATCGGGTACTTAAATCAAAGGCAAATCCAGATAGAAGCGATTCTGAAATTTATTTCCTTGTACTAAGTGACCTGTGCAATTTTACGAGGCAAGAGGTAAATAAGAAATCAACACATAAACCATGGGGCACAGTCAGTCAAAGGATAACAGGTCCCAAGGACAAATGTAAGCCAAGCAGGCCGGTCAGGAGAAGGGTTGGCATTGTTACAAAAGTGGCCAGCTATGAGCTCTATGAGGGACTGAGCAGATACTAACATCTGTAACATAGAAAGGAACAGACTCCCGGGCTGGGGAGATGGTTCATTTGGTAAAGCAGAGTGTTTCCTGGGAAAGCATGGGACCAGCGCCCATATTAAAAGCTGGGAGTGGGGGAGAGAAGGAGGAAGGGAGGGAGAAAGAGAGAGGGACAGAGAGGAAAGAGAGAGAGAAAATTGGAAATGTAGCTCTTAGGCTCAGAGTAGAGTACTTGTCTAGCATGGAGAAAGCCCTGGGTCTAATGCCCTGTAATTGGGGGTAGAGGGAACCTCAATAAGGCTAATTACATAAAAGAATCTAGCAGCTCAGGATAAAATAGAAGCCCCCTTACTCTTAGCAGCACCCCTTTTCCATAACAATCTTCCCTTGCTGTTGTGGAGACCCCTTTCTCTCAGTTGCTGGTGGGGGATTTATAGATGACTCACCTTCCCACGCCCTTGAACACATGAGAAACCAGGGCAGCAGCTTGTTGTTTTCTGCAGCTAAGACTGTTACTCTGCCAGTGAGAAATCTGGCCAGTGACCAGCTTTGTTTTGTTTTTTGTTTTTAAATGGGTTTCCAAATGTCAAACATAAAGTCAATTATGTGATTAGAAACACACAGGCGAGCAGGAAACTCACTCAGCTGTGACCCAGAGAGCCTTCTAAGGTAGGGCTGGTGTTCGTTTTCCAGTCCAGGGAGAGGGAGGACCATGGAGCCTGGAGTCCAGAGTACTCATGGCGTTTTGCCCTCTCATTAGGAGGCCAGAACATAAAAAGTCATCACAACCAAGCTGGGTACATGCCAGCGGGCATAGGGATACATGGGCTAACAAGATGCAAGTATAAACCTTCTAGAATGATCGAGGGGACTGGTAGAGAGGTTTAAGTAGCAGAAACACCTGCCAGCAATGCTGGAGATAATACTCAGGCTGTTAACTGGTTTGTTTCACTGGACAGAACCCGTAGAAATCTACAATCATTAAGTACACATAGGTTTGTTATAGATTTTACTGTCTGTAGTTGCCTTGGCTACTGGACCCTAGAGCTAAGAATAAGTAAAATGAAAATCCCTAGTGAGACTTCAGGGTGAGCAGCCCTACATAGGAGACGTGTGATTTGATCATCAGGCAGGAGAGGCCACAAGTAGGGCAGGAAGTTCACCAGCGGGCTCAATAGCATGGGCCTTGGTTCTGACATGGTATAATTATTACCTACCCAGAGCCCCATCTCACTCTGAAATGGGGTTGGATATACCTACCCAAAGACAAATACAGGCAGTCAAACTACTGGAAGCAGTAAAATGGTAGCCAGAGGCCACGGGAGAGGAAACAGGGCACTGCGGTGAAATGGTGTAAAGATCTAAGTCTGGAATACAGAAACGGTTCTGGAGATGGCTCGCACTGAGCTGTGCAATGAAAGCTGTAATACAGTCACTTGTGTTATATAAATTTTGTTAGAATTTTTTTAAAACCTTAGGGGCTAGAACGATGGCCCAGTTGATAAAGTGCTTGCCTTGAAAGCACAAGGACCTAAGTTCAATTCGCAGCACCCACATAAAATGTGAGGCATGGTGATGCACCCTTGAGATCCTAGGGCTAGGGAGACGGAGGCAGGGGGATCCTCAGGGTTCAGCGATTAACCAGTCTTACCTAACTGGTGAGCTGCAGGCCAATAAGAGAACCTACCTCAAAAGGGGTGGCCAAAGTTGTCCTCTGGCCTCCGTATGCACATGCATGTATGTGTGTACAAGTACACAACACATACATGAACACACATAATAATGATCCATAAGGTCTTATGATGATCCTTAAATTCTTTCCTCAAAGTTTACAGCG
Organism: Arvicola amphibius; assembly: GCF_903992535.2. Lineage (NCBI taxonomy): Eukaryota > Metazoa > Chordata > Mammalia > Rodentia > Cricetidae > Arvicola > Arvicola amphibius. The sequence goes on along the minus strand of NC_052052.2, from coordinate 101,116,968 downwards.
TGCCACATTCAGGAAGGTGGAAACTCAGGGAACATCATTACAGGGGAGGACCTTGGAAGAGAGGCATCTGTGAGCAGTCTGCTTCCCACAGGGAGCCGGTGGGGAAAGCCCACCTGGCTACACAAACCTAGAGAGTTAGGGTTTATGACCATCACCTGGAGAGCTTGGAGGGGGTCCCCTCAGAAGTCAGTGAAGTAGAGGAGAAGTGGAATTCAGTAGACGGGGGTAGGGTGGGCAAGTGGGAGAGTGAATATTAAGACTGAAGCTACTATACATTGGATCTGTATGTTTTTAAAATTTCATTCTTCATTGATCTATTTTCTATTAATTTATCTGTGTGTGTGTGTGTGTGTGTGTGTGTGTGTATGTCAGAGGAAAACTTGCAAGAGTTAGTGCTCCTCTGCCATGTGGGTCTTGGGAATTAAATACAGGTCCTCAGACTTGGTTGTAAGCACCTTTATCTACTAAACCACCTCACCTGCTTTATACTTTCAATACTGAATGTCTCCCGGTGGCTCGTGTGTTAAAGACTTGGTCACCAGGGTGGTGCCATTGGGACGATAGCTGTGAGATCCTCAGGAAGGGAAACACTATGGGAAGTCATTAGGTCACTGGGGACATGACCCTGAAGAGGATTTTGGGACCCTGGCTTCTTCTCTTTCTTTCCTTGTTTCTTGTGGATGAAGTTGGCAGTTTTTGCCTTGCTATGTATTTCCCACCATGGTTTTTGTCTTGCAACAGGCCTCAAAGCAAGGACCAACTGATCATGGCCTAGAACCTCCTAAGCTAGAAGCCCAAATGACCCTTCATCTTTATAAGCTGATAATCTCAGATATTTTGTTTTAACATTCCAAAACTAATAAACACATAATTTTTTATTGTCTTTTAGGACTGAATATGAAAATTTCTTTTTAAAAAATATCGATTTTACTTGTATTTTTTTGTGTGTGTATGTGTGTGTGTGTATGTATGTACGTATGTGCAAATGTATGTGGGTACTTGGGGAAGTCAGAAAAGGGTGTCAGATTTCCCAGTGCTAAAGTTACAGGTAAGTGTGAGACACCTGACATAGGTTCTGGGAACTGAACTCTGGTCCTTGGCAAGAGCAGCAAGCACCCTTAACCACAGGGCAATCTCTCCAGTCCCACTGTCTTAATAGAAGCTTGTTTTGCTGTTTAAAGGGGCTAAGTGACTTTGACTGTGTGGGGATGGTCAGAAGAGCCTGAGACTGCCTGTGGCTTTGTTGAGGGACAAGGAAAGACACACAAAGCGATGGTGTGAGATAAAAGAGCTGTGCCCGTGTGGGTTGGTGCTCTTGTTGCTCCATGAAAAGTCACTGGTTTTTGAAGCCAGAAAGACAAAGTCAGTTCAGAAGTTACTACTGGTTTGTGGTTATTTTGGCATGAGTGTGGCTACTGAAAGCTCCCCTGCAAGGATCTGGGATCCAACTACAGCATTTGGTTTTGATTTGCTCCTTCAAATTGCATCCAGGGTCAATGGAGCTCCTAGAGTAGTGGGGCTCTGTCTGCAGAGTTCCTCAGAAGCCCGTCAGTCTCAAGGGCGCTGCTGTGCTGTCTGGCTGGGTGTTTATTTGAATGTTATAAATACCTGATGTCCCATTTGACCGCTACTGTCCACACCATCAAAGTGGCTATTTATGTGGCCTTTCTCAGGGTTGGTGCATGCACTGTATAGGACCAGGGAGGAAAAGATGTCAAGGAGACTAGACATTGGACTTGGAAGATAATGAAGCCAAGGAGAGAAACTGCCCTGGCCATCCAATCAGATCTGGCTTGGGCACTGGTTCACGTGGAGAAGAGTTAAAGATAGACACGGGATCGTTCTGTCTAGAAGCTGGCGTTCTCAGTTTGGGGAGATAGCTCAGTTGCCTAAATGCTTGCCTTGCAAACATGAGGGCCTGAGTCTGGTCCCCAGAACCCATGTGGGGAAAAACATCAAGGTGTGGCAGTGTAGTGCACACTTAATGTCAGCACTGTGGAGTCAAAGCAGTCAGGCTTTAGCTTATGTGGGGAACTGTGGGTCAGTAAGGGACTCCGTCTCAAAAGAATAAGGATAAGAACCTAAGGAGTGACACCGAGGCATGTCCTCTGGCACGTGTATACACACACACACACACACACTCACACACACATCTAGATGTGGAGGCATAAGCATGTAATCACACCTAATTGGGAGGGTGAGGCTCGATGATTCAGAATTGGAGGCTAGCCTGATCCACATAGTGAGTCCAAGTCCAGCCTGGGTTATCTAGTGAGATGTTATCTCCAAACAAACAAACAAACAAACAAACAAACACACACAAAACAGAACCATCCACCGGTGTGACACACTGTTGATTTTTTTTTTTCCCCTATTCAAAGACAGATAAACTTTTCGTCAAAGGTGACAGTCTGATAGGAATATGAGATTCCCAGAAAAGACTGGAATATGACCTGGTGCCCTTGGAAGTCTGGCGTGCTCAGAATAGTCTCCCCAGGAACTTGTGGGAACAGAGGGACCCTGGGTTCCCAGACTCAATAACCAAGGAAGAAACCTCCTCCTAACAAAGGGACGTTGTTTGCACTTTGGTCTGCCTCTCTCTCTCAGTATAAAAGAGACGGTAACGATATTTGCTACATCAAGGGCAGATGCTCTCTCATCCTGACAGAGGGAAACTCCTGGAGGAGTGAACTTACTCAAAGGGGAGAAAACTAAGTCACAGCCATTCTGTCCGTGCCTTTCAGTCTCCTTCTCACAGACAGAGAGATGCAGAGCGGCTAAAAGTGTCA